>NC_083096.1:12913060-13251810 GCF_949774975.1 Lagenorhynchus albirostris
TCATAGGGGAAATGTTTTCAGTATTTCACCATTGAGAATGATGTTTGCTGTGGGTTTGTCATATATGTCCTTTATTGTGTTGAGGTTTGTTCCCTCTGTGCCCACTTTCTGGAGAGTGTTTTTGGTTTTTTTAATCATAAATGGATGTTGAATTTTGTCAAAAACTTTTTCTGCATCTATTGAGATCATCATATGGTTTTTATTCTTCAGTTTGTTAATGTGGTATAAAACATTGATTGATTTGTGTATAATGAGGAATCCCTGCATTCTAGGGATAAATCCCACTTGGTCATGGTGTATGATCCTTTTAATGTACTGTTGGATTCTGTTTGCTAGTATTTGTTGAGGATTTTTGCATCTGTATTCATCAGTGATATTGGCCTGTAATTTTCTTTTTTTGTGATATCTTTGTCTTATTTGGTATCAGGTTGATGGTGGTCTCATAGAATAAGCTTGGGAGTTTTCCTTCCTCTGCAGTTTTTTTGGAACAGTTTCAGAAAGGTAGGTGTTAACTCTTCTCTAAATGTTTGATAGAATTCACCTGTGAAGCCGTCTGGTCCTGGACTTTTGTTTGTTGGAAGTTTTTTAATCACAGTTTCAATTTTAGTACTTGTAATTGGTCTGTTCATATTTTCTACTTCTTCCTGGTTCTCTCTTAGAAGATTTTATCTTTCTAAGAATGTGTCCATTTCTCCCAGGTTGTCCATTTTATTGGCATAGAATTGCTTGTAGTACTCTCTTATGATGCTTCATTTTTCTGTGGTGTCAATTGTAACTTCTCCTTTCTCATTTCTAATTTTCTTGAAGAGTATGGCTGAAGGTTTATCAATTTTGTTTACCTTCTCAAAGAACCAGCTTTTAGTTTCATTGATCTCTGCTATTATTTTCTTCGTCTCTACTTCATTTATTTCAGCTCTGATCTTTATGATTTCTTTCCTTCCACTAACCTTGGGTTTTGCTTGTTCTTCTTTCTCTAGTTGCTTTACATGTAAGGTTAGGTTGTTTGTTTTAGATTTTTCTTGTTTCCTGAGGTAAGATTGTATTGCTATAAACTTCCCTTTTAGAAAAGCTTTTGCTGTGTCCCATAGGTTTTGGAATGTCATTTTCATTTGTCTCTAGATATTTTTTGATTGCCTCTTTGATTTCTTCAGTGATACATTGGTTATTAAATAGCATGTTGTTTAGTCTCCCTGTGTTCGTGTGTTTTACAGTTTTTTTTTTTTTCCTGTAGTTGATTTCTAATCTCTTAGCCTTGTGGTCCAAAAAGATGCTTGATATGATTTCAGTTTTCTTAAATTTACCGAGGCTTGATTCGTGGCCCAAGATGTGATCTATCCTGAAGAATGTTCCGTGTGCACTTGACAACAAAGTGTATTCGGCTGCTTTTAGGTAGAATGTCCTAAAAATATCAGTTAAGTCAGTCTGGTCTAATGTATCATTTGAGGCTTGTGTTTCCTTATTAATTTTCTGTCTGCATTATCTGTCCTTTGGTGTAAGTGGAGTGTTAAAGTCCCCCACTATTATTGTGTTACTGTCGATTTCCCTTTTTATGGCTGTTAGCATTTGTCTTGTGTATTGAGGTGCTCGTATGTTGGGCGCATAAATATTTATAATTGTTATATCTTCTTCTAGGGTTGATCACTTGATCATTATGTAGTGTCCTTCCTTGTCACTTGTAACAGTATTTATTTATTTATTTTGCCATACGTGGGCCTCTCACTGTTGTGGCCTCTCCCATTGCGGAGCACAGGCTCTGGACACGCAGGCCCAGTGGCCATGGCTCACGGGCCCAGCCGCTCCGCAGCATGTGGGACCCTCCTGGACCATGGCACGAACCCATGTCCCCTGCATCGGCAGGCGGACTCTCAACCACTTTGCCACCAGGGAAGCCCCAGTCTTTATTTTAACGTCTGTTTTGTCTGATATGACTATTCCAATGCCAGCTTTCTTTTGATTTCCATTTGCATGGAATATCTTTTTCCTTCCCCTCACTTTCACTCTGTATGGGTCCCTAGATCTGAAGTGGGTCTCTTGTAGACAGCGTATATACAGGTCTTGTTTCTGTATCCATTCAGCCAGTCTTTGTCTTTTGGTTGGAGCATTTAATCCATTTACCTTTAAGGTAATTATTGATATGTGTGTTCCTACTGCCATTTTTTTAATTGCTTAGGGTTTGTTTTTGTAGGTCTTTTTTCTTCCCTTCCTCTTTCATTCTCTTCTCTTGTGGTTTGATGACTGTCTTTAGTGTTGTTTTTGGGTTACTTTTTCTTTTTTGTGTGTGTCTATTGTAGTTTCTTGGTTTGCATTTCCCATGAGGTTTTGATATAGCAGTGTATCTGTATACAAGATTGTTTTAAGTTGCTGGTCTCTTAATTTTGAATACAATTTCCTATTTCCAGCATTTATTCTCTCCTCTTCTCACGATTGCTGGTTTTGATATCACATTTGTGTGTGGATGTTTTCCTGATTTTACTGTATTTTTACCTTTACCAGTGAACTTTCCCATTTGTGATTTTCTTGTTTGTAGTTGTGGCCTCTTTTTTTTTCTCCCTTGCCTTGAGAAGTTCCTTTAGCTTTTGTTTTAAAGCTGGTATGGTGGTGCTGAATTTTCTTAGCTTTTTCTTGTCTGTGAAGCAAGATTTCTCCCTTGAATATGAATGAGAGCCTTTCTGGGTAGAGTATTCTTGGTTGTAGGTTTTTCGCTTTCATCACTTGAAATATATTGTGCTACTCTCTTCTGGCCTGCAGAGATTATGCTGAAAAAATCAGCTGATTACCTTATGGGGATTCCCTTATATGTTATTTGTTGCTTTTAATATTTTTTCTTTGTATTTAATATTTGTTAGTGATTACTGTATGTCTCAGCGTGTTCTTCTTTGGGTTTATCTTGTATGGGACTCTTTGCACCTCTTGGACTTGGGTGACTATTTCCTTTCCCATGTTAGGGAAGTTTCCTATTATAATCTCTTCAAATATTTTCTCAGGCCTTTTCTCTTTCTCTTCTTCTTCCGGGCCCCCTATAATTAGAATTTTGGTGCATTTAATGTTGTCCTAGACGTCTCTGAGACTGTCCTAATTTTTTTTCATTCTTTTCTCTTTATTCTGTTCCATGACAGTGATTTCCACCATTCTATCTTGCAGTTCAGTTAACCGTTCCTCTGCCTCAGTTATTCTGCTATTGATTCCTTCTAGTGTATTTTTCATTTCAGTTATTTTATTGTTCATCTTTGTTTGTTCTTTAGTAATTCTAGGTCTTTATTAAACATTTCTTCTATCTTCTCGATCTGAGCGTCCATTCTTTTTCTGAGATTTTGAATCGTCTTTCCTATAATTACTCTGAATTCTTTTTCAGGTAGATTGCCTATCTCCTCTTCACTTGGCTGTTCTTGTAGGTTTTTATCTTTCTCCTTCTTGTGCAACATATTTCTCTGTCATCTCATTTTGTCTGACTTACAGTGTTTGTGGTCTCTTTTCTGCAGGCTGCAGGATCATAGTTCCTCTTGCTTCTGTTGTCTGCCCCTTGGTGGGTGAGGTTGGGTCAGTGACTTGTGCATGCTTCCTGTTGGGAGGTACTGGTGTCTGCACTCCGGTGGGTAGAACTGGGTCTTGTCCCTCTGGTGGGCAGGAACGTGTTAAGGGGTGTGTTTTGGGGTGTCTGTGAGGTTAGTAGGACTTCAGGCAGACTTTCTGCTGATGGGTGGGGCTGTGTTCCTGTTTTGCTGGTTGTTTGGCCTGAGGCATTCCAGCACTGGAGCCTGCAGGCTGTTGAATGGGGCGGGGTTTTGGTGCCCAAGCGTCAGCCTTCAGGAGAGCTCACACCAAGTAATATTCCCTGGGGCCTCCGCTATTCGTCCCCTCACCCCCACAGTGAGCTACAGCCAACCCCCACCTCTCCAGGAGACATTTAAAGACCCCTAGGTAGATCTAGCCCAGGTTCCTATGGACGTACTGCTTTGTGCTGGGTCACAGTGGAGGTGAGACCTTGTGTGCGTCCTCCAAGAGTGGAGTCTCTGTTCCCCCAGCTCTGTGGAGCTCCTGCACTCAAGCCCCACTGGCTTTCAAGGCTAAATGCCCTGGAGGTTCTTCCTCCTGATGTCAGATCCTCAGACTGTCTTGGAGGGCTATTTTTATGTGGGAATGTCCCTGTGTAGGCTGTGTGGGTTTATTTTTAAATTTTTATATATTTTTTTTGGTGTGAGGGCTTTTTTTAGTGTGGATGACTGCCACCTTTTTCCTCAGTGTATGTTGGCTGTTATCCCTTTGATAGGGGGTTTGACTGTTGTTTTAGTGACCAGAGCCCACCCTTGATATTGAGCAGGGCCTCCTTTTGGCTCTGTGGTTGTCACTGCCCTGTCAGGGCCAGGTCTGTTCCCCAGTTGTTGGAGTAGAAGCCCCCAGATCTGTTTGTTAGCTGTGTTTCTGGTCTGCAGTGCGAAGATGGCAGGATTGGAGCATTGCCACTGGGAGAGAAGCCACTGAGCATTCCCCCTCTGGAGGTGTTCACCCATGAGTATGCTCTGTTGTGTCCCCTTTCACCAACTGTGCAGGCTCACAAAGTACCCTATTGTTGGCACCGCTCTTGGTCCCACCTTAACCGTGGATATGCAGTCAGTTGGTCCTGGTGATTCTCAGGCGTTGTTTTCACCAGGCCACTGGCTCAGATCCACGGAGGTCAGGTCCCAGGACTGTACTAATTGTGTGTCTGGATCTCCTCTGGGAGCTGTGGAGCAGCTCAGACTCTGGCCTGGCCCAACCCCTGAGTCTACGTGCCCACAGAGCCCACAGCTTCTAAAGCCAGACCAGTCTCAGCTGCAGGAGCACTTTTGTCCATTCGGTTGTTCCACAGGCTCTGAATTTAGGAAGCCATCAGCAGAGATGTAACTCCATGGTTCGTGCAGCTGCAAGGAGAGATTTCAGTTCCTCTTCCTTAATCACACAGCCCCTGGGGCTCAGCTGTGGATTCAGCCCCACCTCTGCGTGTGGGCCACGCAGCGGCATCTGCTCCTGAGGCTTCCGGAGCACACAAGCCTGTCAGGTGGGAGGATGGGGGTGCAGCGATCAGGGTGCATGGGCTCCCCAGGCAAGAGGGTGCCAGGTTGGCTATCAGGATGTGTGAGCCCATCAGGCAGGAGGGAGGTGAGGTGGTGATCAGGGCAAGCGGACCGCCTAGGTGGGGAGGGGGCAGAGGAGGTGATGGCTAGGGGTGCTCAAGCTACTCCAGCAGGAGCCCTTCCTGGTGCCTGGGGAGGCAGGGGCTGGTGAGTGAGGAGAGAGGCTGCAATGGCAGCCCTGCCCCTCGTGCATCACTAAACAATGGCGCTTTGCTTCTATGGCAGTACAGGCTCTCTCCACAAGCATTCCCGGTTGCAGAACTCCTAACTCCCATCCCCTCAGGCTGTCTCCTCACAGCCAGTAGCAACCCCCTCCCCAGGTCTGCTCTCCAAACCCCACGTTCCAGCACCCAGCCCCCATGTGCACCGACAGACACTCGTCTCAGACTGGGGCACACAGGGCTATGTCACAGACCATTTGTGTAGGTCTCAGTCTGTCCTGCCTGCCACAGACTGATCGCTGCATTCTCCTCTGAGCCTCCAAAGCTCCCCTTCTATCCCAGCTGATCTCCCCATTGGTGAGGGGGCTTCCCCAGATTCGGGAAGCCTTCAGCTTCCCTGCAGGTATGCAGGTTCCATCCTACTTCCTCTCCTCTTCCTTTTCACTTCCTCTTTCTTTCATCCTACCTGGTTATGTGGGGATCTTTCTTGTCCTTTTAGGTGTCTGAGGTCCTCTGCTAGTGTTCAGCCAGTGCTGTGTGAGAACTGTTCCATTGGTAGATGTGTTCTTGACGCCTTTGTGGGGTGAGGCGAGTTCCACATCCTCCTTCTCCTCTGCCATCTTGACCCTTTCTTCTTGTATAATTTAAATAGCCACCACTTGATTTGTTGTCAACTGGACCACAGTGTGTATGTATGTGTGTGCACGTATATACACAACTTTAACTTTTCCACTATTGCTTATGAAAGCTAACTCTAGAGAGGGGACCAATAGAGGGGAACAACCATCTGTAACACAGGAACAATTTGAATAAATATTTATTACACGTTAATAACCTTAAGTTCAATACAGAACTTAGTATCCATCAGTTTAGCTTTTCTTTTGACATTTGAACTATCTTTTCCCTCATCTGTGAAATAGTCATAGAAATTTTCTTAAAGTTCAGGAATTTAAAATGTTCCACCATCCCAAGCATCAATTCAGTACTTCACAATGACTTATTTTGTTCCTAACATTTTACTGACCTTGAGTTTACTACTGAAGATAAAAAGGGTAAATAAAGCGTAATTGAATAACATGAATAAGGCGGAGATATGTAAATAATGAATAGCCTTTAGCCAATGAGGGAGAAAGACAGGGGAAACAACATGATGAGGGCAGCAAGCAGTTTATCCTAGAAGTGTTATGAGGTCCTAATATAGAAGGTAAGGAGGCATTAGAGATTAAGTTTGTAGAGTAAGCAGCTGCAAGAACATGGAAGGATTTTTTATGCCTTACAAAACACTTTGGACTTTCTCCTGTATGCAATACAGAGATACAGAAAAAATTAAGTGTCAAATCTATATAGACAGATTTATTTTAGTCAGATCATGCTGGCAGATTTTCCAAATTTGAAGAGTTTCAAAAAGGAAGCAAGGACACCAGTTGTTTCCGTGAAGAGCAATAAAGTTTTGATATAGTGTTGAAAGGGGGAAGAATATAGAAAATCATTCACCAACCTGAACCCCACCTATTGGTCCAGCATGGAGATTTGTCCATCAGATATGATGAAAGTACAAGGGTGTAAGGAAACTAAGATTGTAGGTATAGAATAGGTTTTTCTTCTTCAGGACCCCTGATCACCATATACTCTGTATATAACATCTACATGAAACTCATAATTTCCCAGGCCCACCACGGAATTTTAACTCAGAATGCTACTGCTAATGTGCCTCTTTCTGCTGAGAATACCTTCGCACTACCACACACTTTTTAGCTACACCTTCATCCACTTGTCAAGCTTATATTCATCCTTCAATCTTACTTTGGGTCTTTAACATTTACCTCTTATGGTAGGCCTGCTTTGTCACTCCAATGTAATTAATCCATTGTCCTACAGTGATATATTAGTCTAACATTGTATACAAAGTTGAATAGGTAACCAATAAATGTTGTTGAATTACCAACTTTCCCAATTTATATTAATTATATATGATTAAAGGAAGCATTGAGAAGGAAACTTGGTTACACATAATTTTATTACTTTCTTAGCCTGACTGGTCTATACCTGAAAATTTATCCCAAAAAAATTTTTTTTAAAGAAAGAAGAGTTGTGTTTTTGTTTTACAAGGGGAAGAATATCTTGAGAGCCCTCATCATTTGACAAGTGATAGGTCACAAGAAAGCATTTAAGACATTTATAGAAATAGCATCTTCACCAAAATGATACTTAAAGAAACCAGTAGTACCCAAACTAGAACAACAACAGCATTTTAACTATGCTTGTTATCATTTATTCTACGTTAATAGGAAGCTAATACCTATGTAAAGTATCATTATGCCTACTTTATACAAAGTAAGAGGCACAATGTGACAAAGACTTGTTCACCTACATTTCTTTTATTGCTCTTCCTTTAATATTATAACTCCTGGTTTCTAGCTGGGCACAAATCCCCATTCCCGACTCCGGTTAGGCTCTTCCCCGCCTACCTAGTTATAGTTTTGACTAAGCGATGAAATTCTGACCAACGCAATGTGAGCAGACATGAGTATTTTCCAGCCCTGCCCTTCAAATATATGCATTTTGAGTGTCTTCTGTGTTTCTTTTTCCTGCTGACTGGCAAAGTGAGAGGTGAATGGATGCAGAGATAAAATCAACATACAGAAGATGGCAGTCATTTTGCCAGTCCTGGAATGTTTACCTCAGGACTGCTACATGAGAGAAAACTGAATCTAGCTGGTTTAAACTCCTATGTTTATGGATCTCAATGTTACAAAAGCTTTTTATAAATCAATGCCAACAAAACAGAGAAAATTGTTGTAAAGAAACACTCTCTTTCCACATGCATTGCAGCTATTCAGAGAGTAGTCACATGATCAGAAATTTTGGCTTCCAATCTAATGCTTAGGCTACTAAAAACACAGTATTTCTACAGTGAAGTTCTAGTTTTAAAAATGCATCTATTCTTTCAGTGAATACTCATTAAATAACTTATGTATTATTTACTGAGCCAATCAAGTAATTATAGGGAGTACGCTTCTACTTTAACAAATTAGGTTAGTTTGGAATTATATTGTAAAAATTGATTTGGGCAGAGGGATTGTTTTTCTGTTAACGATCATTGCCTAGTATATTTTGGACCCGGTATTTGAGAGACAAAATGATGTACAAATGTGTCATTGAGAAGGACCTGTCTCATTCAGCCTTTTGTATCATATCCTCTTGCTTCTCCTAATTAGTGGAATATTTTATACGTGTGTGTGTGTGTGTGTGTGTGTGTGTGTGTGTGTGTGTATTGTTGTTTGTTTATAGATGTTATTGAAAGAATAGGACTCAGAGCAGGTGGGGAAGAATGAGTGGATTAAGGGAGTTAAGAATGGATAAGAGCTTAACAGAATTTAACAGGCAGGATTCATGGATTGGCAGCCATATCATCACTCCCAGACACACTCAATTTCAAGTTATCAACACTGGCTGAAGGTAGGAAATTGTAAAATTAGATGACATGAAATAAAAATCTAATCTTGGAAGTGCTTTTCATTTAACAAAATTAACCTTCTTTTTAATAAAATTTTACATCAAAAAGTTATTTTCATATATCAGGTCAAAGAGGGTAGCTAAAATTTAACAAGCTATCATAATTCTAATAGAATATGAATAGTTAGGAATATTGTTACCAGTCTTGGCTTCAAATAATAGCTTATAAATACAATTTTATACATATATTTAAAATTAATAAACTTATACTGAGCTATATTTAAGGCATTGTAGGGAGAGAGAAAGTTGAAAAGACATGCCTCTCTTCTGCTGTGGATGGCAAATGATTGGAAGAAAGTAACAAGTATACAAACTTGACAAACTGATGAGTGCTGTTGTTTAATGGAAAAAATGATCTTTCCTTTAACTGACAAATTATACATCTCAGCATTACATTCTCAGAGGAATATATGAATTTCCTTAACAGAGAAATTAAAAACTAAAATCTAGACTACATTTTTCTAAGATACAATAGGTCTCCTAACAATATTTTTCAGAAGAAATCACAGCACAGTGAATTTAGAAATAAAATATGTACAGTCTACTAGAACATTGAGAGCCAGTCTAGGGAAATTTAAAAGTTTTCTTTTAATGGAATAAATGCTTAAGGTTAAAATCAAAATAGTTATTTTAAAGCAAGTTTGAGGAAATTCTGGAAATACATCACTGCACAACTAGGTTGATCATAAAAAATACCATTTTTTACATGCTCAGATGCACCTTAAAATGACTCAGTGGGTTGCAGAACCTAACACGTTTTCTTCCCAATTATTTTTGAAGGGTTCCTGACAGACGTTTTCTTTAAGAAAGAATGACAGACTGTCTTTTTTATTTTGTTTCTATGAGACTCTTATTTTTATCCTGTCGTAAGAGGCAAATGGTGGGTCTTTGATTTGGGTAAGTTTTGTAACAGAGGCTTAATTTGCACAATTTATGAGACAGCTTTCTTTAATCTGTCAAGGAGTGTGGGTTCCATGCTATTTCTATAAAAGATGTAGATTTAGTTATATATGTTAATGAATTCTATCTTGACAGTCTTAGAATGGTGTCAACCATTGCTGGAGCAGAAACTGTATATGATTTTGAAAGCCTTAGAAAACTCCTCAAGTATAAAAATTTTCCACCTAAATATTTTTGTCATGTAATGTTAAAATTTAGCTATGAATAAAAATTAACAAACACGTTAGATCAAATACTGCTACTATATGAAAATGGACATGTTATGTTAGAATATCTTTAGATTTGAAATGTAAAAGTTTGTTCTTCAATACTAAAAATATTATTCAAATGGTAACATAAAATACTCTTTTATAGTTTTGGAAACAGTTAATAAAATTTTGAAAATATGTATTCTAAACAGACATCTTATAGCTCTGCTTATAAAACATCCATTTTTGTCTGAATGTTTAAACTGACTGATGTCTGTCTAAATTACATAAGGCATGTGTTAAAATTATTAATTTGTTAAATTGCACACTGAATACTTCAAACCATTTGATTCTTTTAAACTCCTTTTAGTAGTTATCTAAAACACAATATTGTCTCTTTGAAGTTGTAATCATTTATTTTCTAATAAGTTTTATTCTTAACACTGATTTTTTACTTATTCTGATGAAAATTGTTGTTCAAGGTCCCTTCACTGCCTGGACTACTAAGCACATTCACTTCTGACAAATCATTTAAATGCCTTGCAAAATCTGATATGGTGGGCAGGAAAAAAACCAAAACAAAAAACTGTTGAAGAAAAGTTCTTTCAACATGGTACTTAACTTTGATAGTCATTATAGCACTTGTTCATTCATTCAAACAAACAAAAAACATGGAGAATTTAGATGAGACTGTGACATTTCCTACATCTTGCTAGTTATTGATTTGCCAAAATTATAGTTAAGCCAGACCTCATATGTACTAAATATACATACTCTCCCAGTATTTACCTAAATAAAGTAACTTATTCTGAAGGAAAAATGCTATTGAATATTTCTTTTAAAATATGTGGTTGAATTTCAGTTACTGCTGCTCACTCCCTCAGGCAATACCAAGGAGACATTATTAAAGGTAATGATTATTAAATGATAACTATATTGATTCTAAAGCCCTGAACAATGGGTAATTTCAGTCTTGAATACAAACCCCATGTTTCTCTGACTGAGCTTCACCCAACTAAATATTCCTTCATGTAACAGCTAGAAGGGAATGGCCAGCAATTAACGGATGTCACTGTTCTGATGCACTACCTTCTGGCAGAAGATAAAGACATAACTATTTGGAAAGTGATGTAGATGGCGGTGATAATGGTAAAGATTAAATTTTTTTCACATATTTATCATGTGGGCACACAAAATAGCATCATAAACAAATCTTTTGAAAATTTAAGCATTCATAGCTTATCTAATAGGTTTCAAACCTTATAGAAAATAGAAACTTGACTACATGTTTGACAAAAGGAAATAAATGGCCATTGAGGACTTGAGGCCGAGCTGTCAGGGTCCCAGTTAATTTTTAATTTATTTGCTACAATAAGGTTTTGTTTTAATTCATCACAAATATGAATATTTTAACAAATAGAGTAGAATCTCAAAAGTGAATTTACCAGTCATAAAGTTCTTTTAAAAGTAATCTCATATGTATGAATAGTTTTTAAAATGCTGAAATATACTGATATTATCTATAGACTGTGCTTTTTCAATTGAGGCATTAGTTCTTCTGCACTCCCCTTCCTATCTTCTGTCCTCTCCCTGTTGCTAGATGCACAAGTGCACAATAATTTTTACACTACTATGACTACGTGAACATTGTGCAGAGTTAAATCCACTGATACATGGATTACAACTCTTTTGTAAAACATTTGTTTTTTTCCTGGATTTAATCATTGCCACAATTGTTATTTGCTTAGTTTTCTAATTATTCCAAGTGTTTTTGCAGATGCATAACATACTGATCACTAATTTTTTGAAATGCTCAAACATCTTTTCAGGCACTCAAAAGTTCTACCAATTTTTCTTCAAAATTCTCTCTCTCATCCGAAAACAGATTACACTTTCTTCTCAAGTGTGCATAGAACATTTTCCAGGATAGATCACATCTTGGGTCACAAATCACGCCTCAGTAAATTTAAGAAAATTGAAATCATATCAAGCATCTTTTCTGACCACGACACTTTGAGGTTAGAAATGAGTTATAGGGAAAAAAACGTAAAAAACACAAACACATGGAGGCTAAACAATACGTTACTAAATAACCAAGAGATCACTGAAGAAGTCAAAGAGGAAATCAAAAAATACCTAGAGACAAATGACAATGAAAACACGATGATCCAAAACCTACGGGATTCAGCAAAAGCAGTTCTAAGAGGGAAGTTTATAGCTATACAAGCCTACCTCAAGAAACAAGAAAAATCTCAAATAAACAATCTAACCTTACACCTAAAGAACTAGAGAAAGAAGAATACACAAAACCCAAAGTTAGCAGAAGGAAAGAAATCATAAAGATCAGAGCAGAAATAAATGAACTAGAAACAAAGAAAACAATAGCAAAGATCAATAAAACTAAAAGCTGGTTCTTTGAGAAGATAAACAAAATTGAAAAACCAATAGCCAGACTCATCAAGAAAAAGAGAGGACTCAAATCAATAAATTTAGAAAAGGAAAAGAAGTTACAACAGACACCACAGAAATACAAAGCATCCTAAGAGACTACTACAAGCAACTCTACGCCAATAAAATGGACAACCTGGAAGAAAAGGACAAATTCTTACAAAGGTATTACCTTCCAAGACTGAACCAGGAAGAAATAGAAAATATGAACAGACCAATCACAAGCACTGAAATTGAAACTGTGATTAAAAATCTTCCAACAAACAAAAGTCCAGGACCAGATGGCTTCACAGGTGAATTCTGTCAAACATTTAGAGAAAAGCTAACACCCATCCTTCTCACACTCTTCCAAAAAATTTCAGAGGAAGGAACACTCCCAAACTCATTCTCTGAGGCCACCATCTCCCTGATACCAAAACCAAACAAAGATACTACAGAAAGGAAATTACAAACCAATATCACTGATGAATATAGATGCAAAAGTCCTCAACAAAATACTAGGAAACAGAATCCAACAACACATTAAAAGGATCATACACCATGATCAAGTGGGATTTATCCTAAGGATGCAAGGAATCTTCAATATACGCAAATCAATCAATGTGATAAACCATATTAACAAATTGAAGAAGAAAAACCATATGGTCATCTCAATAGATACAGAAAAAGCTTTTGACAAAATTCAACACCCATTTATGATAAAAACTCTCCAGAAAGTGGGCATAGAGGGAACCTACCTCAACATAATGAAGGCCATATACGACAAACCCACAGTAAACATCATTCTCAATGGTGAAAAACTGAAAGTATTTCCTCTAAGATCAGGAACAAGGCAAGGATGTCCACTCTCACCACTATTATTCAACATAGATTTGGAAGTCCTAGCCATGGCAATCAGAGAAGGAAAAGAAATAAAAGTAATCCCAATTGGAAAAGAAGTAAAACTGTCACTGTTTGCAGATGACATGAGACATAGAGAATCCTAAAGATGCTACCAGAAAACTACTAGAGCTAATCAGTGAACTTGGTAAAGTAGCAGGATATAAAATTGATGCACAGAAATCTCTTGCATTCCTATATACTAATGATGAAAAATCTGAAAGAGAAATTAAGGAAACACTCCCATTTACCACTGCAACAAAAAGAATAAAATACCTAAGAATAAACCTACCTAGGGAGACAAAAGACCTGTATGCAGAAAACTATAATACACTGATGAAAGAAATTAAAGGTGATACAAACAGATGGAGAGATATACCATGTTCTTGGATTGGAAGAATCAACATTCTGAAAATGACTGTATTACCCAGAAAAATCTACAGATTCAGTGCAATCCCTATCAAACTACCAATGGCATTTTTCACAGAACTAGAACAAAGAATTTCACAATTTGTATGGGAACACAAAAGACCCCGAATAGCCAAAGCAATCTTGAGAAAGAAAAACGGAGCTGGAGGAATCAGGCTCCCGGACTTCAGACTATACTACAAAGCTACAGTAATCAAGACAGTGTGGAACTGGCAGAAAAACAGAAATATAGATCAATGTCACAGGATAGAAAGCCCAGAGAGAAACCCACACACATATGGTCACCTTATTTTTGATAAAGGAGGCAAGAATATACAATGGAGAAAAGACAACCGCTTCAATAAGTGGTGCTGGGAAAATTGGACAGCTACATGTAAAAGAATGAAATTAGAACACTCCCTAATACCATACACAAAAATAAACTCAAAATGGATTAAAGACCTAAATGTAAGGCCAGACACTATAAAACTCTTAGAGAAAAACATAGGCAGAACACTCTATGACATAAATCACAGCATGGTCCTTTTTGACCCACCTCCTAGAGAAATGGAAATAAAAACAAAAATAAACCAATGGGACCTTATGAAATTTAATAGCTTTTGCACAGCAAAGGAAACCATAAACAAGATGAAAAGACATCCCTCAGAATGGGAGAAAATATTAGCAAATGAAGCAAATGACAAAAGATTTATCTCCAAAATTTAGAAGCAGCTCATGCAGCTCAATATCAAAAAAATGAACAATCCAATCCAAAATTGGGCAGAAGACCTAAACAGACACTTCTCCAAAGAAGATATACAGATTTCCAACAAACACATGAAAGGATGCTCAACATCACTAATCATTAGAGGAATGCAAATCAAAACTACAATGAAATGTCACCTCACACCAGTCAGAATGGCCATCATCAAAAAATCTACAAACAATAAATGCTGGTGAGGGTGTGGAGAAAAGAGGACCCTCTTGCACTGTTGGTGGGAATGTAAATTGATACAGCCACTATGGGGAACAGTATGGAGGTTCCTTAAAAAACTAAAACTAGAACTACCATATGACCCAGCAATCCCACTACTGGGCTTATACCCTGAGAAAACCATAATTCGAAAAGAGTCAAGTACCACAATATTCATTGCAGTTTTATTTACAATAACCAGGACAGGGAAGCAATCTAAGTGTCCATCGACAGATGAATGGATAAAGAAGATGTGGCACATATATACAATGGAATATTACTCAGCCATAAAAAGAAACGAAACTGAGTTATTTGTAGAGAGGTGGATTGACCTAGAGTCTGTCATACAGAGTGAAGTAAGTCAGAAAGAGAAAAACAAATACTGTATACTAACACATATATATGGAATTAAAAAAAAAAAGTTCTGAAGAACCTAGGGGCAGGACAGGAATAAATACGCAGGCGTAGAGAATGGACTTGAGGACACGGGGAGGGGAAAGGGTAAGCTGGGATGAAGTGAGAGAGTGGCATGGACATATACACACTGCCATAATGTAAAATAGATAGCTAGTGGCAAGCAGCCGCTTAGCACAGGTAGATCAGCTCGGTGCTTTGTGACCAGTTAGAGGGGTGGGATAGGGAGGGTGGGAAGGAGACGCAAGAGCGAGGGGATATGGGGATATATGTATACATATAGCTGATTCGCTTTGTTTTACAGCGGAAACTAACACAATATTGTAAAACAAATATACTCCAATACAGATGTTAAAAAAAAAAAAAAAAGAAATACCCCCTTTCTGATGCCTGTTATTTGTCTGCTTGTCCTTGTTGCAAAACCTCTCGATAGAGTTATACATATACATTATTCCTACTGTGACATATCTTTCTCTATTAATCTACTATCATCCCTGAATACATCTTTGTCAGGATTACTAATCCCCAATACTGACAAAATCTAAGACTAGTTCTGAGTCCTCATTTTACTGACCGCAGGACAGCATTCCAATTTGTTCAGTTTCTCTTTCATGAAATCTCTTTGCTTTATTGGCTGCATCACTTTTGTTTTGTATATGGAAAGGAAATTAGCCAAGCTATCTATCCATCCATCTCACTAGATGATGGGCAGGAATGAAGCAGAGACACACTTATTTATTTAGAAGGTCACTGTGGAGTCATTGGTGGTGCATAACACACCGTCTTGGATATGCTGGCACATCTTGCTGGTATGAAGCAGCAGCTGTGCTGCAGTCCCGCTTCCACCCAAGATTCCGTTCCAAGATGGCAGGGAATGCCATCTTCCAGCTCCTCTAATTCCTGGGTCAGTTGCCTTCACCCTCCAATGGCTTCCGTTACAGCCCTAATGGCCACCATGACCTTTACCACTCCAAGAGGTATTGTCCCTATTGTCTCTGATTGTGTAACTTATCCGACTTTAACTTTTTCACTCCATCCAAGTCATACTGATTTTTCTCTTCCTCAGCTGAGGAAATTTCCACCTGCTATTCCTTCTGCCTAGATTGATGTCTCAGATCTCTACATGGCTCCATTATTTCACTCATTACGTTCAAGGTTTTGCTCCAAATGAAGCCATTTCTCTGATATTTCTACCTAAAATAGACACCCACCCGTTTCTCTGTCATTTACTACATGCACACACACACACACACACCACACACATGTACACATAGGCAAATACACCTGTGTGTGTATTTATTATCCACCCTCTTGATCTAGGACAGGGATCAGCAAACTAAAGTACATTGGGCAAATTGCAGCAAAGCCTTTACATTTTTATTTAAATGGTTAGAAAGGATGGAGGAAGAAAAGGAGGAGGAGGAGGAAGAGGAGGGGAAGTAGAAATGTGACAGAGCCCTCATGTGGCTCACAAAGCCGAAGATATTTACAAGCTATAGACAAAGTTTGTCTGCATAAGTTTGTGTATAAATTCCTTAAAGACAGTGACCAGGGGGCTTCCCTGGTGGCGCAGTGGTTGAGAGTCCGCCTGCCGACGCAGGGGACACCGGTTCGTGCCCCAGTCCAGGAAGATCCCACATGCCGCGGAGCAGCTGGGCCCGTGAGCCATGGCCGCTGAGCCTGCGCGTCGGGAGCCTGTGCTCTGCAACAGGAGAGGCCACCACAGTGAGAGGCCCGTGTACCGCAAAAAATAAAGAGACAGTGACCAGACCACACCTTCCACACAGGAGGGCTTGCCAGTTATTTATTGACAATTCTAAAAGTATTGAAAACAATTTCATATAGAACATGAGACTTATACTGAACATTCAGAAAGGCATATTGCTTATATAAGTAAAAAAATGCAAGACACTGTGGCATTTCTTGGAATGAGAATAATGTGAAGTCACTGAAATATACAACCCACAGAACTTAGGAGGGTGTCCCAGTCACATTTTTGGTAGCCAAAAACACATTTTGTAAATTGGTATATATTTCTATGAAATATTCATGTAGTTTCATTTGTCTCTTGCCTTCACTTAACTAAGTCTCTTTCCTTAGCCCAAAGCTTTCATCTGCCTGTGGTAGAGGTAGGGGCAGATATTTTGCAATTAATCTAGAAAAATTGTAAAAACTAACTGTAAATTAAAATTTAGATCCTGAGAGTAAAAATAGGATTCTGTAGCAAGTAAATAATTCTAAAAATAGAAACTATTAAAAGGCAAAATATATGTTGATTTTCTGTAGATATTATTTAAAATATTAATTTGGAAAGTAAATAAAAAAGAGGTCTGCCCTTTCTAGATTGAGGGATTGTTTTGGTAAATTAGGGAAACATAAAAAGGAAGAGAGAGAGGGAGAAAAAAGGCTTAAAATTGTTTTTCCTGCCCTCTGGGCCATCGGGTTCATGCAGTGAGGAAGAAGGACATAATAGTCTAGACAGATCTGATGACGTTGAAATATCTTTCTGGCAGAGATTCAGATATTGACATTGCTTATAAATGGTATGATAATGGTGTACAGCCAGTAGCTATAGCTAAACAGATATATCTGTAGCAATTTCTGAATCCACATGGCCTGCATGTTAGCACAGATGGAACTCCAAACATTGGTACTTGGGTACCTATATCAATTCTGGGGCTGTGGGCTCCATGGGCACCCACGTATAACACCATATACACAGGTATGACCAGTCTCACAGGTCAGAGACCAGGCAAATTTAGCAACCAGTAGGAAAGTTCAGTAAAGAGCCTTTGTTTTTTGTTTAATTTTTAGTATAAGCTTTTATTTTACTTTTAATTTTTATTGGAGTATAGTTGATTTACAATGTTGTGTTATTTTCAGGTGTACAGAAAAGTGAATCAGTTACACATATACATATATCCACTATTTTTTTTTTTAGATTCTTTTCCCATATAGACCATTACAGAGTGAAGTTCCCTGTTCTATACAGCAGGTTCTTATTAGTTACCTATTTTATATAGTAATGTGTATATGTCAATCACAGTCTCCCAATTTACCACCCCCCCTTCCCCTGGTAACCATATTTGTTTTCTACATCCATGACTCTACTTCTGTTTTGTAAATAACTTCATTTCTACCCTATTTTTTAGATTCTACATATAAGCGATATCATATGATATTTGTCTTTCTCTGTCTGACTTACTTCACTCAGTATGACAATCTCTAAGTCCATCCACGTTGCTGTAAATGACATTATTTTGTTCTCTTTTATGGCTGGGTAATATTCCATTGTATATATGTACCACATCTTCTTTATCCATTCCTCTGTTGATGAACATTTAAGTTGCTTCCATGTCCTGGCTCTTGTAAATAGTGCTGCAATGAACATTGGGGTGCATGTATCTTTTCTCATTATGGTTTACTCCAGGTATATGCCTAGGAGTGGGATTTCTGGTTAATGTGGTAGTTTCTATTTTTAGTTTTTTAAGGAACCTCCATACTGTTCTCCACAGTGGCTGTATCAATTTACATTCCCACCAACAGTGTAGGAGGCTTCCCTTTTCTCCATACCCTCTCCAACATTTATTGTTTGTAGATTTTTTGATGACAGCCATTCTGACTGGTGTGAGGTGACACCTCATTGTAGCTTTGATTTGCATTTCTCTAATAATTAGTGATGTTGAGCATCTTTTCATGTGCTTTTTGTCCATTTGTATGTCTTCTTTGGAGAAATGTCTATTTAGATCTTCTGCCCAATTTTTAATTGGGTTATTTGTGGGGTTTTTTGAGCTGCATGAGCTCTTTGTATATTTTCGAAATTAATCCCCGGTCGGTTGCTTCATGTGCAAATATTTTCTCCTGTTCTGAGGGTTGTCTTTTTGTTTTGTTTATGGTTTCCTTTGCTGTACAAAAGCTTGTAGTTTATTGTTTTTTATTGTTGTTTTAAAACATTTTTATTGAACTATAGTTGATTCACAATATTGTGTTGTTTTCAGGTGTACAGCAAAGTGATTCATATATAGAGAGTGAGATAGGTATAGATACATATAGATAGATACAGGTATAGGCATAGATTCTTTTGCAGATTCTTTTCTATTATAGGTTATTTTAAGAGACTGAATATAGGTCTTTAAAAAATGCAATACAATCTAGAAACTGTATTAAATGAATGTCTTAGCTCTGGCTGTGATAACAAAATACCATTGACTGAGTAGCTTAAACAGCAGACAGTTATTTTTCACAGTTTTGGAGGCTGAGAAGTCCAAAATCAAGATGCCAGCAGATTCAGTTCTTGGTGAGGGTCCTGTTTTTGTGTTACAGGCAGCCACCACCACCTAAACATGTGCTCACAGGACCTCTTATTTCTGCATGCATGGAGAACCTCTCTCTCTCTCTCTCTCTCTCTCTGTCTCTGTCTCTCTCTTCCTTTCCTTATAAGGACATTAATCCTGTTAAAGCCTATTATGAGGGACACACCCTCGTGACCATATCTAAATGTAATTACCTCCCAAAGGTCCCACTTCCAAATACCGAATACCCTGGGGCTTAGGGCTTCAGCATATGAATTTGGAGGAACACAAACATTCCCTGCATAACAATGAAAATAGTTTATATAATGCTGTGTTCTATTTACAATAGCCAGGACATGGAAACAACCTAAATGTCCATCGACAGATGAATGGATAAAGAATATGTGGCACATATATACAATGGAATATTACTCAGCCATAAAAAGGAGCAAAACTGAGTTATTTGCAGTGAGGTGGATGAACCTAGAGTCTGTCATACAGAGTGAAGTAAGTCAGAAAGAGAAAAACAAATACTGTATGCTAATACACATATGTGGAATCTAAAAAAACGGTACTGATGAACCTAGTGGCAAGGCACAAAGACACAGATGTAGAGAACGGACTTGAGGACACGGTGGGGGAAGTGGAAACTGGGGCGAAGTGAGAGTAGCATTGAGATATATACACTACCAAATGTAAAATGGTTGGCTAGTGGGAAGCTGCTGCATAGCACAGGGAAATCAGCTCGATGCTTTGTGACAACATAGAGGGGTGGGATAGGGAGGGTGGGAGGGAGGCTCAAGAGGGAAGGATATGGGGATATATGTATACATATAGCTGATTCACTTTGTTGTACAGCAGAAACTAACACAACATTGTAAATCAGCTATACTCCAATAAAGATATTAAAAAATAATAATGCTATGTCAAAGGTTCTAAAGGTCCCTACATCCCAGTAAATAGAAGTTTTAAAGAAATATGGTTTATAAGTTTTAATAAAATATGATTTATAATTTTAAAATAAACTAGTGGAAGAGTATGGTACAATAAGGAAAACCTGAATTTTAGGGTTCATTCGGGTACTTAGTTGTTTGTTTTTTAAAATATTGGCCCTAATACTCTGTAACTGGGCAAGGTGCTGAGCATCTTTGATTTGAAATTTTCTCTATTTCTTCAGTTAAATAATAGCACTTTTCTCACAGACCTTTTTGAGAAGGTTAAATAACTTCTCTGCTCAGAAATTTCTCAGAACCTAGTAGTTTCTCAATATTTATTTAGCTCAGACAGCACAGCCCTGTGGAAAGTACAGCAAAACACTTTGGGGAGCCTCTTATTCATGTCCAAGAATTGATAGACTTGACATCTTCTACTATATTTCTCATCTCTGCAGTGGTAAAGTCAGATAACAAATAGATAAATGCCATAAAACTTGTTACGTACACTAAAAATTTCTAAAATCAATTTCCTAAAGTTAGACTAAAGGGAGAAAATAAAAAACAACCATAATTCTGTAATTCTGATAAAAACCACTGTAATATTCACTATTTTTATATCTGCTTTCAGAAAGACACATTCTAGCATGAGGTATCTTGCTACATAGGTATGTTTTAATTTTCTTGAGTAAATACTTAGAAGATTCATGTAATGGGTGGATATTTACCATTATGAGAAATTGACCGATTAATTTCCAAATAGGTTATCCCATTTTCATTTCCACAGCTGCACACAAAAGTTAACTCAGTAAGTCCTCCCCCAATTCCTTTGAGGTCAGTATTATCTTCAAAGTCATTTTTAATGACCAAGTCTGACTTTGAACCGATCAAGTTTGGTCCCCCCGGATGACTCCTTAACCACTCCATCACACCAGTTTTCAGCAAGCTCATTTTACTTCCATTCATCATAATTAATTCATTAAATGTGACTGAGAATGTAACTTCTTGGCCATTATATGGAGCCTTTCATTTCCCCTGGCAGCATCTGCACTTGCATATAAACCACTCCTCTGCTACTCAGACTCCTGCTTTAATATTCACTCACTTTTGTTTTTCAGTATAAGGGCAGACTAATCCAATTGCCTGGTCAAGAAGGGTCCCCTTTGCTGTTAAGCTTTTGATGCTTCTCTCTGAGTCTCTAATAGCCTCTGAGGTGATTCACATAGTCTCCTCACTTGAATAAGGAAAATAATTTTTCTCCTCTCAGTTTCCTACCTTCTACTGATTGGACCACAAATCTTGCAGTCTGACGTTCTCAAATTCCTAACTATTTTAGTTAGACAGTTTCTTCAAGTGTTCACTTCTTTGCTCTTCAGGATTATAGTATATGCCCTGGCATGCACGGAAGAGGCTAAAGAATAACTCAAGCAGCACAAACTCTGACTAGGACATTGGACTTTTGCCACCATTCCTGAGTTAAATATATCCTGTCAACCACTCTCCCTTCTTCTGTAAACATACTTGGAAATGCCGAAATTGATCTTTCAAGCTAAAGTTAAATCCAAACAATGAATAAATTCAGGTTAGAAAAAGTCAAATATCTATCTGATACTGCACATCTTTAAGAAATAAGTTCAAGTTGTTTACTTGAAACTTTCAGTTTTTCAATTGTATTAGCATTAAAGCCATGCTGACATGGTGTTAAACGTCCAAGGGTTAATATTGTGGTTCAGATACTCATTCTAGAAATACAGTATCATTACCAAAGTGACAGCTCTGACTCCCAAAGGACAGATATCACATCGGTTATAAAATGTTGCTCTTTTTCAGTCACTAAAGACAGTACCAAGGCTGTCGACAGCAGGCCTTGCTCTTTTACAGAAATAAAATAACTGGCATGCTTCAGAAAGGTAAACTAGATCGTCAGGGGTCTGTATGACATTGGAAAAAAGCTTCTGAAGTGATGGATTGGGGTTTATTAATACACAATAACTTCCATTCAAAGTCCTAAAAACATAAATAAGTCACACTTATGTAGCACTTGTACTGCATCTAGTGCTGTTCTAAGCACACTTATAAACTCAAGTAATAGCAAGAACAACTCTACGAAATAGCTACCCTTTTTTCCTGCTGTCATCTGAGGAAATAAGGCCAAGACATAAAGTGTCTCATCCAGGATCATGCGGCTTTGAGGATCTGAGTACATGCTTTCTCCTTGCAGTATAAAAATGAGTAAGATCCAACTCCATAGGCTCCTCTTCATTCTTGGAAACTTAGCAAAACTAGATTTTCTTGAAACCAAAAATAGAAAAATCACCAATTTTGAGAATATGGGTAATACCTTCGGTTCTTTATCCACAATTCTTTTTTTTTTATTTTTACATCTTTATTGGAGTATAATTGCTTTACAATGTTGTGTTAATTTCTGCTTTATAACAAAGTGAATCAGTTATACATATACATATGTTCCCATATCTCTTCCCTCTTGCGTCTCCCTCCCTCCCACCCTCCCTATCCCACCCCTCCAGGCAGTCACAAAGCACCGAGCTGATCTCCCTGTGCTATGCGACTGCTTCCCACTAGCTAGCTAGTTTACGTTTGGTAGTGTATATATGTCCATGCCTCTCTTTTGCTTTGTCATAGCTTACCCTTCCCGCTCCCCATATCCTCAAGTCTGTTCTCCAGTAGGTCTGTGTCTTTATTCCTGTCTTACCCCTAGGTTCTTCATGACATTTTTTTTTCTTAAATTCCATATATATGTGTTAGCATACGGTATTTGTCTTTCTCTTTCTGACTTACTTCACTCTGTATGACAGACTCTAAGTCTATCCACCTCATTACAAAGAGCTCAATTTCGTTTCTTTTTACGGCTGAGTAATATTCCATTGTATATATGTGCCACATCTTCTTTATCCATTCATCCGATGATGGACACTTAGGTTGTTTCCATCTCCGGGCTATTGTAAATAGAGCTGCAATGAACATTTTGGTACATGACTCTTTTTGAATTATGGTTTTCTCAGGGTATATGCCCAGTAGTTCATTTTTGAAATATGGACTTAGTCATCTGCAGATGGATCATCTGCCTGTCTTTTATGTTTCCTCACAGAATAGAATAGAGGCACACTTATTTTGGCTAATGTCTCTCAGTAATTGTGCTTTAACTTTATCCTAAAGGAGAATTTCCAAAATGGAGAAATAATAAATAATACTTTCATGCATATTTAGTTCATATGAGGCAGAAAGGCTAAATCATTCTGACTTTCTCAGTATGGAGATTAATAGACTAGATACCACTTCCCTAGTCCATTGTGGTCCATAGGTGATTGATTACCCGGAAGAGTTTGTGAAGGTGGAGCAGTAAAGAGTTTTACTTGTATGTGTTATGTGTGGCATTTGATAAACCTGGACATTGGTCAGCATGTTTGAAAAAGAGGGCGATACATCTGCCATTTGCCAAGCAGGCTAAGTGGAGTTTGGCTAATGGATAACAAATCAGTCGGGGTCTTAGGGTATTTCCTCTCTTTTCCAACTGTCTGGCCTCTATTTTTGTGTCTGATACTTTTTAGCTGTGTGACTTAGGAAAAACTAATCTTACTGGGTCTCAGTTTTTTCATCTGTAAAGTGGTATTAATAATGCCTTCCTAGTTAAAGCTATTGGGAGGATTAAATAAGATGGTTGATGTTGAAGTGACTTGTAGTATGTCTGACTTGTGGAAAGTCCTCAATAATGGTTAGCTTTCATTTCTTTTTTAATAATAGAAATTTATTTATCTTCTATACTCTATATTTGACCTATTTTAGGAAAAATGGATTATAGAAAAATTATACAAATCACGGTTTCAATCTAAAGTCTATTGATAACTAGATTTCTGACTTTTATCAAGTCAATATGGCTTGATTTCTCAGGCTTTCAGTTTAATTACTGCCAATATGGAGTTAGACTAAATGATTTTAATCTCCTCCAGTACTAAAATTTTTTTATTCACCTCATAAATCTTCAGATAATTTAGTCACTCAAAATATTGGACATTAAAAATCTTAAACATTATTAATTATCCATTCATCTGTTGATGGACACTTAGGTTGCTTCCATGCCCGGCTATTGTAAATAGTGCTGCAATGAACATTGTGGTACATGACTCATGATTCTTTTTGAATTATGATTTTCTCAGGGTATACGCCCAGTAGTGGGATTGCTGGGTGATATGGTAGTTCTATTTTTAGTTTTTTAAGGAACCTCCATACTATTCTCCATAATGGCTGTATCAGTTTACATTCCCACCAAATATGGAATCTAAAAAGAAAAAAAATACTTCTGAAGAAACTAGGTGCAGGGCAGGAATAAAGATGCAGACATAGAGAATGGACTTGAGGACACGGGGCGGGGGAAGGGTAAACTGGAACAAAGTGAGAGAGTGGCATGGACATATATACACTACCAAATGTGGCATGGACATATATACACTACCAAATGTAAAAATAGCTAGTAGGAAGCAGCCACATAGCACAGGGAGATCAACTCGGTGCTTTGTGACCACCTAGAGGGGTGGGATAGGGAGGGTGGGAGGGAGACCCAAGAGGGAGGGGATATGGGGATATATGTATACGTATGGCTGATTCACTTTGTTATGCAGGAGAAACTAACAAAACATTGTAAAGCAATTATACTCCAATAAAGATATATAAAAAATATCTTAAACATTATTCAAATAAAGCAGTGCATTTTCCATAGAAAAAATTCCTTTTGTTACTTTAATAGTCCCATTTTCTCTAGTTTTATTTGTGCTGAAGTTAGATAAATTTTGTTATTATCCAAAAATACTCTTTAATGGGTCGAATTACATAAGAAATTATGTTTTGAGCATAAATATGTGGATGAATTCATCACATCATATAATTAAAGAACAGATTCTGAGATAAAATTAAAACCAGTGTATTCTTAGTTCATCCTCACAGTACACACACAAAATGATATACAGAACTAGTGTCTACTGTTATTACTAATACTCTCAATTACTCTATTACCCACTAAAGATACAGTAAAATACTACTCATGATAAAAAATGTAATCAGTGAAAACTCAAATCCTTTCTGTTTTTTGATAAAAATTTCCAGTGAATTTCTAACCCTTGTTGTAATTGCTCTCGTGAAACAGTTCCTTAAAGCTCTAAATATTCATTGTATATAGAAAGATGAATATATTCATGACATAATAGAAATGTACATTAAAAAGCAGGCTGAAACTAGCAATAGATTTGGAGTTTTGACGTGACTTTCAAAACATTTTGCTTTAGAAAATTTGGAATTAAACACTAAAATGAGAAAGATGATTTCTAATATGTTCATTATGTTCACTCTCAAAAATAAAGTGTGGGCTGAGTTGTTGACTTTCAGTTTGAACAGTTGAGCACTTTGGTAAGTACACTGACCATTACAGTATATTGACTTATATAATATATAATAACCTCAGTTATTGCCCCTTTGTGAAACATTGACCAAGTTTTTAAAAACTCTTTAACACCCAAGCTTCTTTGTCTATAAAATGGAAATAATAGTATTTAGAAAAAATTTGAGAATAAATTAATTAATGTATAAAAATGCTGAGAAGTACCTGATATTCACTACCTCTTTGATTTGCATACATTATTTTATAAGTAATATTTCTCCTTTACTAGGAAAGGGGTCTTGAAGAGACGTATAAATGGTTTGGATATTGATGTCCCAACAACTATATTTTTGAAGTTATATAGGTGCATAGCTTAAAACCAAGTAATGAGGTTGTTAAATTATACTATAATTAATGTTTGTGTGCAAAATACTTCTGTTTATAGGGCTGGAGGGTTAGTGTTAAGCCAAGAAAGAAATCAATATATATTGAAATAACTATAAAATTACAGAGATGCTAGATTATACTTCCATTTATTTTCTTAGCCTTCACATTATCTTGCACATTTTAGTAATTTAGAAAATATTGAACTGATTTAAAGTGAATTAGGGGATTATCAGATTTCAACACAGAATTATGTGGAGTTCTTTAAAGGCAGAGTTCAAGGTTCTATATATATAGATTCTACTTCAGTATGTTTGGAGAAAATCCGAAGTTAGGCGCTTTTTATCAGGAGTCCCAGTGCCCCTCATGATTACACTTTTATAAGTGCAGCATATTTTTGTGGTTCATTAAATATATTTCCTGGTAAATGTTCTAGCAGGCATAGAAGTTAAATATTGGAGAATTTTTAAAAAATTTGACAGGGGCACAGTTTCATACAAGCACTATTACAAACTGAAACATATGGTATTGACTAAAATGTTAAAGAGCATCCTCCTTGATCAACATATCATCAAGACCTTTACTCAAAGATAAGTCAACAGAAAATATTACAAAACAATGCAAATTTGTAGGAGGATTACCTACATGAGTTGATGGGGGTGTGTCCTTGGGTACATAGATGGAAACATATTGTCTGGTCCAGGGGTTCTCAACTCTGGCTCTATCATAGTATGATCAACTTGGGGTGCATTTAAGATATTGATTATATGTGATCGTCACTGTGTGTATATTATTCTTCAAGAAAACTTTTTATAAAATACTGATTTATGTCAAGTCCAACACTCAGCTTCTAAATCAACTCTTAGAGTGAAGTGGAGTCGAGGCATTAGTACTTTCTCCAAAGTTTCTCAGAGAATTCCAGTGTGGGGCTAAAATGGGTAATAAGCAGGAAGCATATGTATTCCTCAGAAGTTGGATGGAAGTTGGGGAAGGATTTTAAGAATAGGAAAAAATAACTTTCTGAGCCATCCCAGATGAAGATAGTCCTTTTTGTTTGTTTGTTTTTGTTTATTTTTTGCGGTACTCGGGCCTCTCTCTGTTGTGGCTTCTCCCGTTGCGGAGCACGGGCTCCGGACGCGCAGGCTCAGCGGCCATGGCTCACGGGCCCAGCTGCTCCGTGGCATGTGGGATCTTCCCGGACCGGGCCATGAACCTGTGTCCCCTGCATCAGCAGGCGGACTCTCAACCACTGGGCCACCAGGGAAGTCCGAAGATAGTCCTTTGACATTAGACTTGGAACCATCCATCAGGCCACACATCTTTCGAACAATGCATTCCATTTGTTACTTGTCAGGTTATTCATGTGTAGGAACAGTATTGTTATGTTTTCTCTGTCTTCAGTTACACCTTTAAATAAAGAATTTGTAGTCAGTACAGGAGACTTTAAGAGTGTCCAATGTCACCAAGTTATGAGTGGTAATATTTCCACTTTGAGATCTACCCAACTTTGATTCTTTGTGAAGATTATAGTGTAGAAATATACAAAGATTCCCCCAGTAAGACCAACCAGAGGCTATTTATTCAGAGTTTTTTACAGCATGGGAGTCAGCCCCCATCATTTATGTCTATTAGGCACTCAAAGGCAGGCAGTGGAGTAAGAAAGCTTTATAGGGGAAAAAAAAGAAAAGGAAGGCTTCAGGTATTGTTCTAGTTGGAGATTATTGGCATGGGGAAGCTGGATGCAGGCTACCTAGAAGTGGGACATCTTATTTGGTTAATTTGTGGAGCACATTCTCTGGTTAGTCCTGTATTAGAAGGAGGGGGTAAAAAATAGGGAGGCTGGTCATCATTGACCAAGTTCTGACCTTTCTGAGCTATTTGCTGCAGAGGTTGTGGTTTGACTTCCCAGATTTTGTTGCTGTAGAAGTTGTGGGTCAGAGTTCTATTATCCTGTGTGGTCTGGTCATTGTCCCTTTATATATTCAGTCTCTCAATAAGCTAAAATAAATCATCTTTATCAGCATCTTAATAGAATCTAGCCTTTTGGGGAGCTGAATGAATTCTTTAAGGTATTCATTATTTACTCAAGAATGACTGACTGAACACGCTTAAATCCTCTAAATTATTGTTTGGAAATATGCAGTGCACTGAGAAAATCTGGTTTACTTAGAAATTACATGAGTTGCAGAACAGTCTTACTAAAATATCTACTCTTTTTTTTTTTATTTTTTTTTATTTTTATTTTTTTTATTTTTTTATTTTTGGCTGTGTTGGGTCTTCGTTTCTGTGCGAGGGCTTTCTCTAGTTGCGGCGAGCGGGGGCCACTCTTCTTCATCGCGGTGCGCGAGCCTTTCACTGTCGCGGCCTCTCTTGTTGCGGGGCACAGGCTCCAGACACGCAGGCTCAGTAGTTGTGGCTCACGGGCCTAGTTGCTCTGCGGCATGTGGGACCTTCCCAGACCAGGGTTCGAACCCTTGTCCCCTGCATTGACAGGCAGATTCTCAACCACTGCGCCACCAGGGAAGCCCTCTACTCTTTTTTAAAACTAATATTTCCTATTATGAAAAGCCATGTGAGAATAGATTCAATATATGCAATGCTAAATATATTGAAATTTTCTGAATACAAATTTATTTGAACTTTATATCTTTTATGTTGAAAAGAATGAGGTGGATGAGTAGAAGATAAAATTATTTCTAAGCATTAGACATTTTAGTTATTTAGAGACAGGCTTTAATCTGGGCAGTTGTCACGGCTTGTAGGCAAGTGTCTTGTTTTGTAAATAAAGTTTTATTAGGGCACGGCTAGCCCATTCCCCTAGGTATTGTTTTTGACTGCTTTCCATACAACTACAAAGTTGAATAGTTGCAACAGAAGCCATGTGGTCTGCAGAGCCTACATTTTTACTATGTGACCTTTTTACAGAAAAAGTGTGCTAACTCCTAGTCCAGGACATGTCTAAGTATGTTAGAGTATGATATCTAGGTCCATACCAATAAAGTGAGGCTATGGAACCAACCCTTTGAGACAGATATAGGTTATCAAGCTTTACTGAGCAAATTAGGAAATTATAAGAAAGGTAAAGATTCTTTATTTTCCCTATTGTCACCATAGAATTCCATCAGCTCTTTGGAGGGAAGACTCCTTTAGAGCTGGTATTGTCTTCTACTTACAGGATGTATCTGGATCAATTAAATCTTGCCGTTCATGAATAATTTCAACCCCTTAGGTAATTAGAACATTTGTTCTGCCTCACAGGTAACTATGAGATTAAAAAGGTAACTTTTGATTTCTTTAAACCCATTAGCTGAGCTCCAAAGTGTTCACATTTTCATACTAATGGAAAGGTGACTGAATAAGAACAGAAATCACTCAGTTAAATATATCAGTTAGGTAGTACTTTTCTAAATATTTGTATGTCTGGTAAAATATCTTAGGGCCCTCATTTTTATATTTTAATCTCCCATGTATAAACCATTTTTTAAAAGATTCTTAATTTCATGAAACTTTTTCTTTCAATTTATAAACATTTACTAATGACTATTCTTTATTTATCTACATATTCAAAAGAGACTATTGAGTGTTTCCACCCATGCATACACACACACACACACACACGCACACACTCTCACTCTCTCTCATACACACCTCTGCATTTCTTAAGCACCATGTAAGTACTTTTACTAGGTAATTGAATCCTTACTTTATAAGCTTCTAAACTACAAAACTAAAAATAAATAATATTATGACACTAAATTTAAAATATAAGTCATATTGATAAAAATCACTCTAGAAAATATTAAAAGGAGGAAAATAAAAATAATTTGTATTTTCAGTACTCTAATGATGAACATGTATTTTTAATAACATATTTTTAAGGATTTTTGTTGTAATACACCCTTCACTGTCTCTATAAAATAATTTTTTTGAGATGATTTGCAGCTTTCTCATTTTGCTGAGTTATTAAAACCTAACATGATTTATTATATTGTCTTGTAAATTAGTAACATTTGGGGGAGCAAAAGATATATGCCTGAGTGGCTCTAAGAGAACTGGTTCTAAATTGCTGTCCTTCTATGGTTCTTTTTCTCTATCAGTTTTTCTGTTTTCCCCTGTTGGAAATTACCAATTCTAATGCCAAATATGTTTAATTCCATGTTAATTCTATTTTCTACTTCTATATAATTTCACAGCATACAAATATTTTTTAAAGTACCTAAGTACCTAACAAACGGGGTAGCTTCTGGTGATGAAAAAAAAAAAAATTGCTTCCCTACTCTTAAAAAATCCAGTCTATTAGAAGTGAAAGGTATATACACAAACAATTATATTCCTCTGATAAATGCTATAGTATGTGTAACAAAAACACTGAGGAGAGAGAACAATTCTTCCAAAGCACATTAGAAATATATCAAAAAACTAATGCATAATCATCAAAGTAAAAGATACATATATAAAATAGCTACTGATTTTTTTAAAAAAAATTTAAACTATTATAAGTGTTTTCTGGACTTTTACAAAGTAAAATAACAAGTAAAATTAGTATGCCTTAGTGGATCTCTAAATAAATAGCTTTATTTTCCCAAAGATAAACCTTTGTCACTTGCCTGAATTAGACGTTAATAGAATATTATTAAAAATAAAGTATGTGCTTATTTACTGTTTATCTATGTATCTACCTATGGAGAGATACATTATACCTTCAAATACAGTTAAGAAGAGGAGTGACCTTTCTGTTTTTGAAACATAATGAGGACATGTTTATACCTACTCTGTCCAGGCTGACAACTCCCTCTCCCCCAGAAATCATTCTTATTATTTTTTTGTTATAAATACTGGTTGCTATGCTCACGAATGGTATGAATAGAAAGGTGTATTCTGCACTGTGACTTATCATCATATCAAGTAATGCTAGCATTATCTATTATTGTTTATAGAAATGCACATGAGAGAATGTGATGTATTTCCAATGGTTAAAGATTGACTAAAAAGTAGTACAATCAGTTATTTGGAATTTTATTCCAGTGACCATCAAAAGTTATACCATGACTAACAATTCTGTTTGCATATTTATTGTAATAACTCCTGCTTGCAAAGGGTTATATAGTTCTTCAAGGCATTTTTACCTATATCAGCATCTTTGGTCCTGAAACGACCTTTTAGATAGACCAGACTGGTGATTATTATCATTTTTTAAAGAAGAGGAAGCAGAAGTTCGGAGGGTTTAAATGATCTGCCCATAGACACAGAGTGCTCTTAAAAAGAAGGGTCACAGTAGATGCACATTTTTCTTTTTTTTTATAGAAAGGATTCAAGGGCAACAACCTGTTTGGAATTTAATTTTATCTGTAAGCTAAATATTAATGCTTTATTCTAATGAGTATTTATGTGAGCAAATTTGAGACTGAAAATAAGAAAACTTGTGTACTATTTTCTTGAAAATGAATATTATGTAAAATAGTCATCAAAACAACAGTACAATTTTCCATAATTTAATCAATCTCTAGTGATTATTTTAAAGGACTTTCAGCTCATAGTCTTCTTGTCAAATACCTTACTTCGTGTTAGAAATAATATGATAATGATAATATTGCACTTGTCACATAGATGAATGTGTACATATAAATTATTTTTCTTGAAAAATACACATCTATACATTTTTTCCTCTTTCAACTGGTCTGTCAACCAATAAAATTGAATTCTGTAGCTAACTCCAAATTTACCAAGTTAGGAATATAAAATAATGGAGATAAAAGTAAAGTTAAACTTAGTATACTAGTAACTTTCTTCAAGTACGTGTGTTTAAAATAATCATGCCATATTTAAATATAAACTTCCATTTCTTAAATTTATTAGGTAACATTTCAAGTCCTTTTGATCACCTTACTCATGATCATGTAAAAACATTCTATATATATGGAGCCATTTAAACAGGTAACATTCTCAAATTTCAAAATGTTACATTCTAAAATGTCCCAACATATCTAGAAGGGAAGTATTATAGAAATCCTAATAAATAAATAAATTAGTTAAGAAAGTGATAAATTTGTTACAGATATAGCCAATTTTTTCTTATCTTGGGGGAAGATAGAAAATGAAATCCATAGATAATCCTCAAATCTGATTTTTGCAGTTACATTTAATTTAATGGAAAGGCTGGCAGCAAAGGGAAAAGAGCAAAGAAAATGTGGTCTCTCTTCATTCACAAAGACGTGTTTAGACCTGCAACTCTAAATGGCTGCAATTCTAGCCACCAGGTTTACTTTGTGGTTACAAACTGAAAACAAGATCTTGCATGGCCCCCAAAGTGTTGCCACAATAGCTGTGACTTATGGACAAGTACCTTAACTCCTGAACCTCGAGTTCCTTAATACTTAAATTGAATTTCTAAAATCTACCTTTGTAAGTTTGTTGTTTGGATTAGAACCTGTGAACTTTTTTCTAACACAATTCCTTAGACATACTAGCAGCCCAACAAAAGTATCAATTAGTATTAGAATGATTAAGATTAATTCAGTATTCCTTTAACAATAATTGCCTATTTTTTCAGTTATAAAAGATGGGGGAAAATATTGCCCAGTTCTATAATATGTACACTAGTGACTTCTTTCCAAAAACGTGTTAAAATGTTTGTGAGGATTTTTATTGTCTATGCTTTCTCATTGGAATTAGTTTGAAATACATCTGTCTGCTTCAATAGATGTAGAATTTACAAAACACATCTCTTGGATGGAAGGGAATTCAGGCTAAGATTGTGTTCTAAGTGTAAGAGTCAAGAACCATTTATATTTAGTTAAGTGATGCTTGCAGGACCAAAATGCTGGTTCTGTGAGGGATGGGACAGTATCCAGAGCAAGAATGCTGATGCTAATTCATGAATTATCTGAACTCCATGAGTCATAGCTCACTCTTCCCTTATAGGTAAATATAAGACACACAGGGGAATGGCCAATGGCTAAGGTAGTCCTCTTTTAGAGAAAGTATATATATAGAAGAGAGAAGAAGGAGGCAAGAGAGAGTAAGGAAGGTACGAGAGGAAAAGAAGACAAAGAGGAAGAAAAGGAAGAAATAAGAAAAGTGAAAGGGAGGGAGGGAGTTATTAACTAAGGGAGCAAGTAAGGATAGATAAAAATGTGATTTGACTTATTTAACATCTTAAGTCTCTGTTTGCTCTAAAAATGGAGTTTTCTGGTTGTCTGTTTATTTTTACTAGACTCAGCTTTATGGTCCCTTACAGCAAAAGCAATTCCAAGAGAGTGGATGATAGTAGTGGGGTTTTTTTGTTTTTTTTGTTTTTTTTGCGGTACGCGGGCCTCTCACTGTTGTGGCCTCTCCCATTGTGGAGCACAGGCTCCGGATGCGCAGGCTCAGCGGCCATGGCTCACGGGCCCAGCCGCTCGGCGGCATGTGGAATCTTCCCGGACCGGGGCATGAGCCCGTGTTCCCTGCATCAGCAGGCGGACTCTCAACCACTGCGCCACCAGGGAAGCCCGATAGTAGTGGTTTTAATAGACTACAGTCATTAGAAAAAAATTCTCTTTTGCCGTATCAAAATTTTAGGAATGTTCCTCATTGACACTTAAATAAGCTTCAGTGCCAATGAAAAAGGCGGAAGGGGAGAAAGTACAGGACATAAGGGGGGCAAAGTTCTATTTGTCTCAAGGCACTTCCAATACGCGTAGACAGGACATGGATGCTGATTCCCCCAGAAGGCTTCTGCTTACCTGGTGTGTGACAGTGGGCAAGCATCCTTACAGCAGAGCCAGAGCACCAGCTATAAATTGTGAGTTATGAGATACTGGACTCTTTAAGCACAAAATCAATCTCTTCAATAACCTCAGTACTCCCGTGGGTCCAACATTCTGCCCAATGTTCCTGTTTCAGAACTCCTTTGAGTTATGACGGCCTTCAGAAAAAATCTTTGTTAAGTCAAAGTATATGACTTGAGAGGTTTAACAACCCAGTGTCTTATCAGTTTGAATTAGATAATTAGCTGTCAAAAAGAGCCCCTGGAGAGAGAAACAGTGGTTAAGTACATTTAATTGAGCAGAAGAAAGAATAGAGAAGGAAGGATTTTCCTCTATCACAATCATGCTATCTTCTGCAATAGGATTGCACAGAAAGCAGGGACCACAGAAGGACTTAGGATAGCTACCGAAGAGAAAACAACAGGAAAGGAAAGATAGCAGCCAATAGGCCAAAGTTGGCACAGAGGAAAGAAAAAAAGTTGCCAACTGTCTGATTTTGCTCTTAGACTGCCTTGGCCTGGATGCAACTTACACATTTCTACCCCCGATCTGATAGTGAAATATGAAAGGTGGGATGCTGGAGAGACCAGTGAGCAGTCCTAGATCAGGAGCAATAACACAACTCCAGGGACAGCCTCCTGTGTAATATCCAAGGATAATTCGATTGCAAATCCTCAGGAAGAAAAACAAACAAAAAGTGTGTAGTAGAGTTCTCAGTGTTCTTGATAATTTTTTCTCATATGTCCTTGCAAACTTAAAAAGAAAAGAATGGCTAATATTTCTTTTGAAAACAGTGTAAGTCCAATTTCTAGATATGTTTCCATATTCCTCCCACTAATTACAACTAAAACCTGTGAACATCTTATAGAAAAGAGACATAAAAAGGCTCTGAGAGGTGGAGAGAAAAAGGCACATTAGCAAGAGATCTCGACACCCGAGGAATGGCATGGTGCTAAGTTTCTTAAGTGCTGCATTCACCTTGCGTAGCCAGGCTGGGAACAGGAGAAGCAGGACTCCTGGAAATACTAATAGGTACAGACCAAAAAGAGCTCCCCAAAGTCTGGTCTGGTCTCTCTGGTCAAAAATCCAGGAAAGAGTCTATCAAGACAATAACTTTTAGACAATAACCACTCCAACAAATACACAAAACAAACAAAATCTGTGGCTGGTTCCAGCCCTGTGCAGAGCTGAGTGGAGAACTTAGACTCACCCGCTTGGCAGCCTGTTGAGATGCTGCCCCAGGCCTGCCATCGTGGTGCCTGAGAAGGAAGAGTAAGGGGCCCAGACTTTCATCACCTCCATACAGGAACAAGTCATGCCCCGCCTTCCTCCAGCAGTGTCACATGGAAGCCTGGATGTCCCCACACACCTGGCAGTAACCAGAGGGCATCCCCTTCACCTGCAAAAGTGGTGGCAGAGGAGGCCTCTTGAAACTCGAAATTTAAACATGATCCTGAGTCTTATACCACACTATTCAAAAATACCCACGTTTCAATGGAAAATCACTTATACCAAGAATCAGGGAGCTCTCAAACAGAATGACAAAGACAATCAATAGATGCAAACGTGGAGATGATACAGATGTTAGAATAATTTGATGAAGATTTTAAAGCAGCCGTCATAAAATGTAACAATCAGTTATGAAACTCTTGAAACACGTGAAAATAAATGGAAAAATAGGCAAAGAAAAAGAAAAAAGATATGAAGAAGAGCCAAATGGAAATTTTGGAACAAAAGTACCATAACTGGGAAAAATGATGGACTCTAAAAGCAATATAAAGAATCACTGCACTTAGTACTATCATCTACTTTAGTTTTGTGAGTCTATTTTTTGTTATATGAGGATTGAAATTTGGGGAAGAAAATGTTTATTCTCTCTCTCTTCCTGCCCTTCTCTTTCTCTCTTTCTTGTTTAAATTACCTCTTTTGAAGTGATTTCAGCTTATTTCTTTACTAGGATATTCTTAGGAAAAGACTAAAAGTTTCTCCCTGATAGTGTACTTATTTGTTTGTTGCCAAGATCATAAATTAAAATTGTTGAATAAGAAAATAAATTTTATATTACATTATCTATTCTAACTCAAATTATTTTGTTGTAAATATAGCCTATAGATTTCCAACTACAACTAATTTTAGAACTTGCTCATTTAGAACTCCCATTGAGAGTTAACAATGTAAATTATCTTCTCAAGTATTATTTAATTTGTTTATTCAAAGTTTCTCTTTAAAAATTTGTGACAACTGTTGTTTGATCTTTGACTTCTGAATCTCTCAAAAAAAGAATAAATAGAATCTGATGGTTTTATTGCTCAAAGCATAATAAGCCATTGCTTTACAAATTCAGCTTTTGTCACAAATACTTTCAAAGTAAGTTTGAAGAATAATCATAGAAAGATTTTTTTAAACCTCTTAATTTCCCTCATTTATTAACCTTTGAAAATTGCACAACTGACTTAGTATGAGTCATTCCATGGAGGTGCATACATAGTTACAGAGGCTGAACCACACTTGTGGAATAAAGAAAGACTTCCCAGAGGAAGCAACAGCTAGAGTACATCTAGAGATGTAAAAACGTTACTATGATGGTCTGGTTTTTGTAAACTTTTGTGAAAACCAACTATACTTTTATAGTTCTTTATAGTATAGTTGGTTTTCACAAAAGCTTACAAAAATCAGACCACATCAGATTATAGTAACTTTTTTACATCTATATTTTCTCACTCAAAAAAGCTTGACTGAACTCTAACCATGTCATCTGGTATATAGATATAATTATTCTTTGTAAGGTCCACATCATATTTCATAAAGTGAATATACCACAATATTTTCAGCTATTCCTCTGTACACATGTATTCTTTTTTTTTTCTTAGTTTTCCTTACAAATATGGCCACTCCTACAATAAACATCTTTATGCCTGTACATAGGTATGACTGTCTGCTAGGGCTGCCATAACAAAATACACAGGCTGAGTGACTTAAATATTAGAAATTTATTTCTCACAGTTCTGTAGGTTAAAGTCCAAGATCAAGGTGTGTCGGCAGGTTTGGTTTCTCCTGAGACCTCTCTTCTTGGTTTGCAGATGGCTGCCTCCTTGCTGTCCTTCCATGGTCTTTCCTCTGTGTGGAAATTCCTTGTATTTCTTCCTTTTCTTATAAGAACACTAGTTATACTGGATTAGGGCTTTACATTTATGACCTCATTTAACCTTAATTACCTCATTAAAGGTAATTAATCTCCAAGGTATCTCCAAATATAGTCACATTCTAAGGTACTGGGAACAGAGCTTCAACATGATTTTTGAAAGGACTCAATTCAGTTCATAGCAACAGGCCTTTCTCAATCAATGCTTTTAGTTCCGTGGAGTCAGTTTCTTAGAGTAACATCCCTCCTTTATATGCAATATGTTATGTTTAATTTTAATAGATGCTGCTCAGAAATTTTTCTTCATGTCACCACCAGACATAGTTCTTTTATTTATCGGTCTTATCTAGATGGGATGATATAGCTTATTAATAGTTTAGTATCTGTTGTCCTGACTGAGAGTAAATTTGAGTTTATTTACACTTATTTATTGGATGTTTGTGTTAGATCACTGTAGATTCTGTTGTTACCTTTGGTCTAATTTTAATGGGGCTATGAACATTTGTATATTTTTTGGTCAGTTTCCTATTATATTCATACATTAGCGGTAATAATAATAATAATAAATTATCTATTTTATACTTTTTTCAGATCCTTCATTTGTCTGTTGGCTTTGTTTAGTGTATCAGTGGTGATACAAATATGTGTGTGTGTAAAGTTTGTGAGTTATTTATTAGAAGTATTGAACAAATATTTCCTGTTCCTTTCTTGGCATATATTAGGACTTTACTTTTTTTCTTTTAAAGTCACGTATTGGCACGTGAGTTGCTTTGGCCAGTGAAATGTGAGCAGAAAAGGCAACTCTCACTTCAAGGAGAGTTTTTTAAGCCAGTGTACCGCAGAAACCAACATCATTTATGATGGTAATTTTCACATCAGCTGTGGTGTCAGAATGGTGAAATATGGCAGAGAGCCCCAGACCACCCATGATGTATACACAGCATGATGAGATATAGGTCTTTCTTTTAATAAGCCACTAAGATTTGGGGGTTGTTGTAGTAGAAAAATATAGACTTTCTGAACTAATAGAGTTAGCAACATTCCACCAGCCTCTAGTTTATGTTAGGTTTTAGATAGTTTTAAAGATTTTCTATAATTTTAAAGAAATTAAACCTTTATGGTATTTTAAATTTATTTTTTAATAGAGATAAAAGTCTAATTCATTTTACTTCATTTCTATAACTATCTGTAACAGCAGTAAGTAATCTACTCTTTCCCATTAATAAACTGGTGTTTTTATCACCTGTCAAGTTCTCATAAATACTGTCATCTCATTCTGGATTCCATATTCAATTAAATAGGATGGGGCTTCCCTGGTAGCGCAGTGGTTGAGAGTCTGCCTGCTGGTGCAGGGGACACAGGTTCGAGCCCTGGTCTGGGAGGATCCCACATGCCACGGAGCAGCTGGGCCCGTGAGCCACAACTACTGAGCCTGCGCGTCTGGAGCCTGTGCTCCGCAACAAGAGAGGCTGCGATAGTGAGATGCCCACGCACCGTGATGAAGAGTGGCCCCCGCTTGCCACAGCTAGAGAAAGCCCTTGCGTAGGAACGAAGACCCAACACAGCAAAAATAAATAAATTAATTAATAAACTCCTACCCCCCAAGAAAAAATTAAATAGGATGATACATTAGTCTGGTTTTTCACTAATGCAAACTTATCTGTGGCTTTATCCTATGTTCTCATGTATTCTTATAAATTTTAAGACAGCCTGGTCTCCAACACTTTTTCTTTTTCCATAATTTTGGCATTTATTCATTCATTTATCATTGTTTCTTGTTTTGAGCATTTATTCTTTTGTATGAAGCTGAACTAATTTTATAAAACTCCAGAAAAAATATAATGTAAAAAAAATTTTTTTTGGATTAAAGTTCTATCCATGATGTGGTAAGAGGAACTAGATTTCTCTTTCTGTCATAAACAACTAGAAAATTGGACAAAATATATTAAGTAATTATTATTAAATATTAATAAGGCAAAAGGAATCCTAAAATCTTCAACTAATCCAAAAGAAGACAGAAAAGAGAGAAAAACAAGAAACAAAAACACATGGAGAAAAGAGAAAACAAAGAGCAAGGTGGTAGGCTTAAATCCAACCCTACTAATATTTTACACTAAAAATAAATGGTCAAACACCTCTTTTTAAAAGTACAGATGGATAGACTGTAAACAAAATTTAAAAAGAAAGAAAAAACAAACTATATGTTGTCTACAGGAAAACCATGTTAAATAAAAGACGCATGTAGATTAAAGATAAAGGGAGGAAAAATAATATTGTATATCAGTCAAGGTTCAGTGAGGAAAGAGACATTATAGAATTATTTGAACAGGAAATGTTTAACATTAAGAATGATTAATTATAACATGGAATTGAAGTCATGAGTGATTGGCTAGTAAGAGGTACATGGAACTCTGGAGAATATAGAAACAGTAGATAGAAAGAGCAGTTACCACCCCTAGGTGCTGAGCTAGACTCATGAAAATGAAGCCCTCACTTACAGAGGTTAGATTCAGATTTTATTGGAGGGAGCACGGCCAACAGAACTTTTTGGAAATCTGACCTATGATCTTGGTAGAAATCCATCTTCTCAGACAAGGGTTAGCAAACTTTTCTGTAAAGGCCATATGGTAAATACTGTAGGCTTTGTGGGACATACAGTCTCTGTCACAAATTACTCAGTTCCGCAGTTGGAATATGAAACTTCCCGGTACTGACTAGAGGAATGGTTGTAGCTAGGTTTCAGTGAAACTTTACAAAAACACCTGGTGGCTTGATTTGGCATGCAGGCCGTAGTCTTTCAATGCCTCCTCTATAGTGTCTGGGAATTCTGTTCAAAGGATGATGTCTCACTAGAGGAACTCTGCTACAAAACAGCCTAGAGGGGAGAGGGGAGTATTGGGGAAAGCTGCTGGCTGCTGAGTGCTGCTTGGAGCCTGATGCCGGGGAAGCCCACATCGCCAAGGGAGCTGGGTTCTGAGGAAGCTGTGCATGATGCAGGAATCACTTATTTGTCCAGTGCTTTTTGCCAAAAAAAAAAAAAAAAAAATGTCCTTTAGGATTCTAATATTTTTTTATTTACAGTATTTTCATTCCTATAATACATTTGTCTCTCATAGCTCTTATTTATCAATAAGTTATTAAATATTCCTTCACATTTGTCCTTATTTCCAAATAAATTTATTTTTAATTAGTGCCTTACTTTTTCTTGTTTAAACTCTAAATATGATTCCTTTTTAAATGGAGTTTTAACTAGTTATTGCTTGAATATGCACAATAAGTACTAGATACAAATGATTGTTTTGCCTTCTCCATTCAATTTTACTTCATAATTGTATTTTTTTAATTGCTAGAACTTCGAATTCTAGCATTGTCATCCCTCTTATATTGATTAATACATAGAGTGGAATTTGAAACCATATATCTTAGGTAAAGAAAATATTCTAATCTGAATTAACTAAGCTTTTAAAATCAATAATGGATATTGACCTTTAGAAAACATCCTTTTGCATCAATTAAAATGATTAATTTTTTTCTCAGTCTAATTGTATATAAAATTTTAAAGGAAAATAAATTACCATTAAGTGATATCAATATAAATTATTAATTGTTTAAGCTGTAATTTTGGTTGATAATTGTTTTTGTTTAAAAAAATACAGTTTTACAAAATGTGGTATATACATGCAATGGGATATTATTCAGCCTGAAAAAAGGAATGAAATTCTGACATTTTCTCCCAGCATGAATGAACCTTGCGGACATTATACTAAGTGAAATAAGCCAGTCACAAAAAGACAAATACTGTATGAGTTCACTTACATAAGGTATTTAGAGCATACAGCAAGTAGAAGGCACTTGCCAGGGGCTGGGGGAAGGGAGATGGGGAGTTATTATTTTATGGATATAGAGTTTATATATATAGAGTTTCAGTTTTATAAGATGAAAAGAATTTTGGAGATGGATGGTGGTAATAGTTGCACAACATTATGAATGTATTTAATACACACTGAACTGTACACTTAAAAATGGTGAATATGGTAAAAAAATACAGTTTTAGAATCATCATTTATACGTTGGTATATAAACAATGTGGATATATACTTATAGTTTATAATCTAAAATTAAATAATTTTGGACTTATCCTGAAATTATTATTTGAATAGTAAATTAGTATTATAAGAAAACCTACAATTTTTATATTTAAAATTCAACTGCTTTTCTTTTATCTTATCTTAAATACTTTTGTCTCTTTTTCAGATATTAATAAAGAGAAAATTAAAATGATTTATTACTCTATCGGTGGGGAACAAAAATCACAATATCTACACTCTGCATCTATCATGTTTTCTATCAGTTAGCCTTTTAGAGCTAGTTTCCTTAATATTTGTTTTCTGCTTCTATGTAATCATAATCATCAGAGTGCAATGAGACATCATCAATTTAATTTAAATTTTCAAAAGTGCCAAGTTGATTGATCTTTTAAAGTGCCACAGGGATCTTGAAGGTAAACATCCTTTTCAGCATTATTAGTTTAATTTCAGTGGTACAGTGGATCCTATGAGAGTATTATGAACACTGAATCCTACATAAAATTTTATATGCCATTGCACTAAATTATAACATATGCTTGAAAGACTAAAATTTAATTAGCACAATCCATGCAAAAAAATCAAGGAGTCAATACAATAATTTCACGTGGTCTTTAAACTGTTTTGAATTATATGATTTAAAAAGTCATATCTTTTCACAAACTAATAAAAAATCCATGTTGCAAAGGTCCTAAATAAATAACATCCAATTTAAAAATACTGGATAGTATATTGGTAATATATTGGATAGATTCAGGTATACAATAATTAGTCAAACTTATTCCTGATAATCAAGACATTGGCAAAGTCATATTGGCACCAAAATTAAACTTGTTTCTCTATTTCTGGGTCCATAAATTTCCTCCTTGACAAAAGCTTCAGATGGGCAACAGTTTAGATTGTTGACAAATATATTCAGTAAAATTAATAGATGTTTATTTATATAATATATGAAAGTCCACCTTGTATTTGGTTCATTTTTTAGGTTGCTAAGGTAAAAACAGAAACAGATATCCTATGTGGTTTTAATTTTCTAGAAATAGATAACAGAAAAAAATTTCACTTGAAGAAAAATATTCTTAAAACCAAAGAAGACTTTAAAATTTTTCTTGAATCAGTAAAAATGCAGAAAGGAAAAACAACTCCGTTTATTTTAATAATTCAATAATGATTTAATATATGTCAACATAAAGAATCATTATGACATAAATCACAGCAAGGTCCTTTTTGACCCACCTCCTAGAGAAAGGGAAATAAAAACAAAAATAAGCAAATGGGACTTAATGAAACTTAATAGCTTTTGCACAGCAAAGGAAACCATAACCAACATGAAAAGACATCCCTCAGAATGGGAGAAAATATTTGCAAATGAAGCAACTGACAAAGAATCTCCAAAATTTACAAGCAGCTCATGCAGCTCACTATCAAAAAAACAAACAACCCAATCCAAAATTGGTCAGAAGGCCTAAATAGACATTTCTCCAAAGAAGATATACAGATTGCCAACAAACACATGAAAGGATGCTCAACATCGCTAATCATTTGAGAAATGCAAATCAAAACTACAATAAGGTATCACCTCATACTGGTCAGAATGGCCATCATCAAAAAATCTACAAACAATAAATGCTGGAGAGGGTGTAGAGGAAAGGGAACCCTCTTGCACTGTTGGTGGGAATGTAGATTGATACCGCCACTATGGAGAACAGTGTGGAGGTTCCTTAAAAAACTAAAAATAGAACTACCATACACCCAGCAATCCCACTCCTGGGCATATACCCTGAGAAAACCATAATTCAAAAAGAGTCATGTACCACAATGTTCATTGCAGCTCTATTTACAATAGCCAGGACTTGGATGCAACTTAAGTGTCCATCGACAAATGAATGGATAAAGAAGATGTGGCACATATGGTCAATAGAATATTATTCAGCCATAAAAAGAAACGAAATTGAATTATTTGTAGTGAGGTGGATGGACCTAGAGTCTGTCATACAGAGTGAAATAAGTCAGAAAGAAGAAAACAAATACCATATGCTAACACATACATATGGAATCTATATATTTAAAAAAAATGGTTCTGAAGAACCTAGGAGCAGGACAGGAATAAAGGCGCAGACATAGAGAATGGACTTGAGGACACGGGGAGGGGGAAGGGTAAGCTGGGATGAAGTGAGAGAGTGGCATGGACGTATATACACCATCAAATGCAAAATAGATAGCTAGTGGGAAGCAGCCACGTAGCACAGGGAGATCAGCTCGGTGCTTTGTGACCACCTAGAGGGGTAGGATAGGGAGGGTGGGAGGGAGATGCAAGAGGGAGGAGATATGGGGATATATGTATATGTATTTATGATTCACTTTGTTATACAGCAGAAACTAACACACCATTGTAAAGCAGTTATACTCCAGTAAAGATGTTAAAAAAATAAAAAGGCAAAAATGAAACACAGAAATATCACAGAGGTAGAAATAATGGGAAGCAACTACCAAAAAGAAGTGTGAGAATTTCTAATGTGTAAAGGTTGGGAGAGGGGAGACCCCTGGGACTGGGGACACGGACCTCATATAAGGGACTTCAGCTGGCTGGCGCTGTTGTCTCTGAACCAACTATGAGGCTGGTTCCGCAATTGTTGGCACACCGAAAATTAGAACATACTACTCCTGGAAGGGTGGCAAGAAAAGAAAATGAAGAAAAAAAACAGGCTCCAGAAGGGATGCTGACAAGAAGAGAAAGAGAAAACAGAAAAAGGAAGCAAAGAGGAAGGCATTGTGTTCCTTCTTCCTTCACCAGGCCTCTTAGTACCCTGTATTGTTAGAATAAGAGGGAGTCAACTGGCAAAGGAAAAACGTGGTTTGCAGACTCATAGCTTCCTTATCACAAAGCCCGATCATATAGAAGAATGGGTTTGAAATGGGGCGGTATTTAACAATTGTGTAAGAAAATTCAGTATTCTTAAAGTCAAGCCAAAACTTTAAAACAGCACTTTATAAAATCATTTCTGTGAAAGCTTGCTATATTCTCTTTTTAACTCAATATGAGAGCATGTCTGGGAAATTCTAGTTTGGTGGGTAGTTTTAGTTTTCATTGCAATGTTTCCTTTCACCTTCAGGTGAAAGTCTTTTCTTGCTTTGTGTGTTGGAATTATCTGATGTTATCAAAAGAATTCTCTTAGTTTCTTTAAAATTATTTTACAATTTTGTCATCCACATTGCTGCATTTGAGTATTAATTTACCTGGAATTTAATTGCAGTTTGATGTGATGTGGAGACATACTTTTATGTACTATCCCTTGCACCCCTCAGTGTGGATGGGCAATTATCTCCAACAATGTACTGAATAACAAGTATTTTCCTTCCTACTTCGTAATGCCATTCTGACCTATATCAAAAACCCAAATAGCTGTAAGGATGTTGGAAGCATGTTTGCTTGGTTAACCTCTATTCTTGGTTTTATTTTTCAATATGAATTTTAGAATAAATTTACCAGTTCTTTGAAGAAAATGCAAATTGTAATTTTGCATGTAATTCAGATTAACTAGGGAAATATCTATTTTTATAATTTTTAGTCTTCCTATGCTTCCTATATAATACTTAGTTTTTATTTTACTTTCTTCTGTTTTCTTTAGTGATCTTAGTAAACTATCAACGTATTTATTAGTTTTGTTCCTTGGTGAATTGTATCCTTTGGTATAAGTGGCATTTTAAAATAAGCTTTTCATTTTATAATAGTTTTAGATGTACTGATGAATGGAAAATGTAATAGAATTGCCATATACCTCAAACCCAGTTTCCCCTGTTATATATTATCTTACAGCACTATGGTACATTTATCATGATTAACCAACCAATATTTAATATATTGTTATTAACTAAGCTCCACACATTTTTGGATTTTGTTAGTTTTCTCTAGTGAACTTTTTCTGTTCCAGGATTTTATGCAGGATATCAAGTTGCATTTAGCCCTTAAGACTCTTTGTCCTTCTCTGATTAGTTTCCCAGACTTTCCTTATTTTGGTCATCTCAAAAGTTTTGAAGAGTACTACTAAGGTGTTTTTAGGTATCCTCAGTTGGAGTTTGTCTGATGTTTTTCTAAAAATTAAACTAGAGTTGTGGATTTCTGGAAGGGAGACAGAGGGATTAATGCCATTTTTATCTACCATGTCAAAAGGATATACTATCAACATGACTATCATTATTGCCGTTAACCTTGACCACTTGGCTTGAGGTAATGTTTGTCAAGTTTCCCCATTGCAAAGCTATTCCTTTTATTTTTTTTTAACTCTTTCTGTTATATACTCTTTGGAAGGAAGTCACTTTGTTCAGCATATGCTGAAGTGGTAAGGAGTTATATATAAATGATATTGTTTTTATTTAATTTTTAAAATTTTTATACAATTTTTAAATGTTGCTTGCCATTTACAGTTATTACAAAATATTGGTTATATTTCCCTGTGTTGTACAATACATACTTGAGGCTATCTTATTCCCAATAGTTTTTTTTTAAATTAATTTTTATTAGAGTATAGTTGATTTACAATGTTGCATTAGTTTCAAGTGTACAGCAAAGTGAATCAGTCATACATCTACATTCCACTCTTTTTTAGATTCTTTTCCCATACAGGTAATTACAGAATATTGAGTAGAGTTCCCTGTGCTATACCATAGGTTCTTATTAGTTATCTATTTTATGTACAGTAGTGTGTAGTGACATGGATGGACCTAGAGATTGTCATACTGAGTGAAGTCAGTCAGAGAAAGACACCCAATAGTTTGTACCTCCCACTCCTCCACCCCTACCCTGGTAACCATTAGTTTGTTCTCTATATCTGTGAGTTGCTTCTTTTTGTTATATTCACTAGTTTGTTGTATTTTTTAGATTCCACATATAAGTGGTATCATACAGTATTTTCTTCCTCTGTCTGGCTTTATAAATGGTATTGTTTAAAATTGGATTTTATACCACTTTATGGTAGATGGGAATACTTTTAATTTCTAATTCCAATAGTTTGTGGATTTTCTTTTACTTTCTCTGTAGACAATCATATCCTCTAAAATGCATCCAAGTTTATTTCTTCCTATTTCCAATCATTATACTTTTATTTTTTCACTCATATCCTACTTTGCTGACTCAGCCCCTTAGTAAAATGGTGAATTTTTTCATGTTTTCTTTAAATGGACTAATTCTACTGTTTCATGAATAGAATAATGTTTGCTGTGTATTTTAATATTTTTATTAGCATAGGGAAGATTTTATTTTCTCCTAATTTTCTAAAAGGAATTTTTATCCACTTGGCTTTTTAAAAGAATTATGTCTGCTATATTTTAATAAACAGTTTTCCGCCATAGTTGAAGTAACCACATTTGTTTTCTCCTTTAATCTGTTAATACAGTGATATAAAGCAAAAGTCTCAGTACTTAGCCATAATATGTTCTCCAGATATATATTTTTTATGTTGATCATGCAGTGTATGTATATATCTGTGTGTGTGTTTGTGTGTGTGTGTGTGTGTGTGTGTGTGTGTGTTTCCTGGCTTCATTAATAATATTTTCTTTAGAATCATGGCATCTTTTTCATAACTGAGGTCGACTGATAATTTTTATTTCTCAATTTCTTTTGGGGCTTTTTAATGAATATTTTAGCAGCTTTGTAAAATACCCAGGGAGCTTTCCCTCTTTTTCTAACTCTAAAACTATTTGTACAATGTAGGAAATAATAGTTCCTTTAAAGACAGTAAAACTGTACATCACTTTAAAACATTTAAAAGTTTATAAAAGTCTACATCACCATAAGACTGTCCCATTGCTTTCTTTTGTAGCTGTAGTTTAAAGTTTAAATTCATCTTAAATGTTCTCAATCTGTTAAGAATTTTCATTTTTCTTGCTGCTTATGTTAGTCTATATTTAAGGGAAATTATCTCACTGATATTTTCAAAGACACTGTCATGAACTTTTTTCATACTACTATGATATTTCCTTGTATATTTTTTATATACCTGTTTATTGTTTGAATTCTTTCCTATTTCCTGTGATGTAAGATCCGTGATAGTATAGATTTTGTCTTATTCACTGATGCATCCTGGTATCTTGTAATATCTGACAGATATAGTACATTTTCCACCTACTTGTTGAATGAATGAATAAATTGTGTCACAATGTAAAGTTTAAGAGTATGAGCTCTATAATAAAAACGTCTGGGTTTAAAGGAGATCATCCATTTTCCGGTAGTGTGATGTTGAGCAAATTTCTTAATCTCTTTAAAACCACATATATGTTCTGCAAAAGAGGGTTAAACATAATTACTTTATAGGTTTTTAAAGGATTAAATTAGTAAAACAAACAATAGACTGAACATAGTACCTGCTTAGTAAACTTAAAAAACCTAACTTCAGTTATTATTATTATTACTATCTTATTAGTATTTAGTTGTTAAATATGTAATGATGAATAAGTTATTATCCTCATTGTAAAGAATTGACACTCTCCTAAGAAAGTGAGGAATGGCATGTAATTAAATGCAAAATGATAAGTGCTACAAATGGTATAGGTATAGTGCATGTACTTGTTAATTGCTCTAACAAGTAATATTTGTGAATGCTTTTATTATTTTTACCATTTGTAATGCTGTCTAAGAAACTTTAAAATATGATTCTGGCTTTATCGTGCTTGTTAACATGAGACACGTATTTCTCTGGATTTAAATGTATAGTTCATCTTAAGACCAGCTTTAGCATTTCTGCCATATGTAATTTCAAAATATGTGAATGGCAACTATTTTGCCCGAGAAAGAGTATTTAAACTACTATCAGTTAAAAAGCCTTTCCAAAATGTATCAATGTACTGGTGAAATTTTAATTTCACTTTTGATTCTTCATACTCTAAACCTCACTCTCACTCTTCAAGTTTGATATATAGGTAAACTGAGGGTTAAAAGTGTTAAAGATCACATTAAGTTCAAGCAAAAATGTTCCATCTTAATACATCTCTAGATATGAGAAAATAGTGTGGAATCTGATCAGAAGAAAAAAAAATGTTGCCATGTGGACAAGAGTAGAGACAAACTTAATCTCCACGAAAAAAAAATTTTTTTTTTCAATAGACTGTATGAAAGAAAAGTTAACTGAAATCTTGGGCATTTGGAAATTTATTTTCAATAAGAATTTTTCTTAAATCAATATAAGAAACTTAAAAGATCTAAATTTATATTTATGTTCACCATTTTTTTAACAACCCATTTGAAACCCAAAGAATGCAGATAAGAATTTCCTTTTTAAATAGAGAAGACAAATTTGCAACTTGGCTCTAAGGGTTTCTCAATCATAGTGACTATTTTCCAATCTACTTTTTAGAGAATGTAGGGCATTCTGAACCCTTTTGTCTGAAATTCTGGACTCATAAAAGATATAGCTAGGCTTGCATAGTTGAACCTAGAAGCAAATTTATAAATGTTTGAGAACTACCATATGTTTATGTCAGAGCTCATATTGTGTTTCACAGTCACCAGTTATTAGTCGTGAGGTGTGAATAGGAAGTGTCCAAATTGGGAAGATGGAAAGAGCATTCCTGGCAGAGGCAATAGCATATGTGTATTCTATGAGGTAGAATGCAGTTTCAAGGAAAAGTCAGTTTTATAGGGTTTATTAGAGTAATTGCAGATAAGCTAAAAGGACATTTGTGGCCAAATTATAAAAGGATACTTTGCCAAAATAAACTATCTTACATACATCAATGTCACTGTTAGTAATTTTGTAATTATGCATAACAACTAAGGCTAGCATTATGTTTGACCCATGAACAGTGAAAAACATTCATAAATTGGAGATCACAATTATACTTGTACTGACAAAAATTATTAGTAGTTTGAAGCCACGTAATCTACCTCACTACAGCAATTTAATACATATTGCTGAATGATAAAAGTCTTTGATTTCCATGAGTATATTTGAATTTAAGGCATTGTGTATATATTTTTTCATTTATTTATATATGGTTGTAGGCATTCAACATATGTTTCAGTTTTCTTACATGTTAGGCACTATGCTAATGCTCGCAGATATAAGGATGGATAGATTTCGTTAACTCCCTGAAGTATTAAAGTGGACAAGGGGAGATAGAGATATTAACTATATACCATTAATCAAGATATAGGTTTTTAGTAGAAGTATATGCAAAGAATTATGGATTTAGCAGGAAGGAAGCACAAACATGTCTGAACAGCAAAGAGAAGAATCTACACTTAAGCCAGGACCCTGGTTGGGTAAATACTTAAAAATGCTCCTACAGAAAAGGGCAGAGCTGCATTTTACTTTACCTAAACTCCTTATTGTTTACAAAAGATATGTTCTCTTCTTTAATTTTTTTTACTTTAATATAATTTTAGATTTGCAGAAAAATTGCAAAGATAATACAGAGAGTTCCTATATACTCCAAACCCAATTTCTGCTGTTACTGATGTCTTACATTAGGATGATACATTTATTACAATTAAGGAAGCAATATTGATATGTTTTTATTAACTAAAGTCCATAATTAATGCAGATTTTCTTATTTTTATCTAATGAACACTTTCTGTTCCCATCCTGGATACCACATGACATTTAGTTATCCCATCTCTTTAGGTTCCTCTTGGTTGTGACAGTTTGTCAGAATTTTCTTGTTCTTGACAACTGTGACACTTTTAAAAGTAGTGGTCAAGCAGTCTCTAGAATACCCCTCAACGGAAATTTGTCTGATGTTTTTCTCATAATCAGACTGGGAAGAAGACCATAGAGGTAAGGTGCCATCACATGGCATCAAAGGTACATACTGTCAACGTGACTTACAGTGATTGGTAATGTCATCACTAATCACCTTAGCTGAAGTAGCATCTGTCAAGTTTCTCCACTATGAAGTTACCTTTGCTTCCTCCTTTTTATACTGTAGACTTTGGAAGGAAGTCACTATGCACAGTCTACAGTTAAAGAGTGAGGAATATGTACATATATTATTTGAAATTTTCATGCATGAAATATGTATTTACTTATTTGTTTATTCAGTCATTTGTTTTATCAATGTAAACTCATGGATATTTATTTTATACTTTGAATTATAACCCAATACTACTTAATTTAGTTTCTCCCTTGAATTTTTCCAGCTTTGGACATTGGGAGCTTAATGGTTGGCTTCTGTGTCACATGGACAAATCCCATCTTTGACGTTTTTGTTTGTTTTTAAATACTTCCTTACTTTCTGGCACTGCCTGTAAGATGCCCCAGACTCATTTGGTATATTCCCTAGCCCTAAAATCAGCAGTTTCTCCAAGGAGACCAGCTCCTTTCAATGGAGAATGGTATTATAACCCAAGATCTAAGCATTAGGTGTGCTCATTATTACTGGAGTGTCACCGTTTCTAGGCCTTCTCAGCTGACAAAGCAAGGAAATACGTGTGTATTTATGTCATTACGTGCATATTTCAGTTGTTTTTCTCTATTGTAACCAAAGTGAACATTAATTATTTCAACAAAAGTCTTAGGAACATCTATGAACATTTTAACAAATATCTTTTACTTTTCTCCACTCCTTGAAATAAAACTCATCAGAAGGTACGAGGAATTCGAAAATAAATGAATGTAAATATAATGAATGTAAATATGCTTAAAAGCATAGTCTTGCTTTCACTTAAAATAATTGAGCCAAGATTATATTTCCTCTAAAATGTAGTTTTAGGATTACTGAACATAGATAATTAAAATATATTAAATCACAACTATAAAGATATTCATTTTGTTAGGACTTTATATGAATATGTGTCTTTCCACGTTTCTATCCATAGATTACCTATACTCAGAAAAGAATACGCAGAGTTTAAGGTTTTCTTATTGGTCTGTAGAAGCCACTTATATGTGAAGTTAATGTCAACAATGTCAACTGAATTAAGTGTTTCCATAAGATGATCTTCCAAGGTGATGGGAGTGTAGGATCCAACATGCAGAGAGCTCACAATGGAACTCTGGAGTCTTTAACTGAAGATAATTGATTTATGTAAAATGCAAACCAATTAGACAATTAGTAGGTGATCACACTGTTTTTCGTGGGGTGGGGAACTGCCATCATGCTGGCCTGCCTTGTTTGGCGTGTTGAATCTGTTGTGTTTTGATGTTTGAAGCTAATGACTAAAGATTGTAATTCCCTTTAAGAAACAGAGCTGGTGGAAGTCTGCAATTTTTGCAGTTTATCTTCTCTAAGAAAATGATCAAATTTAAAATAGTATTGCTTAGATTTGGGGGATGGGAATTATAGACATTCAAACATTCGAAACAGCAAAAAAAAATTGAGGCTGTTCTTTAATTATAAGGACATTTGAGTTTGAGAGCATGACTACATTCATTCTTTAAAGAAAAGTTATAAGTTGTTTTGAATCACTCCTTTTTTTCAAAATTCTCCTTTTAATCCACTTAATAAATATGTTCTGATAATTGATCAAATATCAAGTTTATACAGAAAACACTAAATTTTCCAATTTTAGAATTGGTTGTTAGAGAAAATACTTTACATTTGATGTACTTTACAGGTACTAAAAATCACTTTACTATATTATTATGCCAAATATATGTTTTTAATTTTCCCATAAGAGGTTAGTTAATTGTTAGAAATTCGGATTAAGGTAGTTGTTAAATATGGTGGAGATAGGGTAGTTATTTTGAAAGATAAAGCCTTAATCTTCTGACCCATGGAAGATTCTATTATTAAAAAAAGTATTATTAAAAAAAAAAGTATTATTTACAATGCATATAGTGACACTGGAAACCTACTGCTTATTTAACCAGACTCTCTGCCTTTCAGATGTAACCTTATCTCCTTAATCAAGTACTCTACATAGGATTCTCAATGGGCTAATAAATTCTAAAATTGCAAATCCCTCCTTACTTTCTTGAGACCTTCTGGTCAAGGTTTTATAATATCTCTGAACCATAAAAATGAATTTCTCTTTGCAATTTTATGTTCTCTGCTTTTGCAAATCTTGTTGGTATAGTCACAGACATCATGACGGATAACCGTCAGAAACATTGGTTGACTTGAAATATGTTATTGAACTGCATTACCAGGATAATATCCAGTGGCACTTGCTCAAAACTCTAAAATATTCTGTGGCCACCAATTTACTTTCGTGTGTTCAGTAGATCAGAATTTGGTATTACTTGCACAAAGATTGAGTTTTCAAGTTACTAAAAGTTGCTCTTATATCATGTTAAGTATAGATTTTATTTTGAGGTAAAATGAGACAGTTAATATAATTCACTTAGCCCATTACGTAGCCTATAGTAAGTGCTCAGTACATATTACCATTATTATACCATTTAATACAACCTTCCAAAATACTGACACTGAACAACTCTATTTAACAAAGAACTGAAGCTCAGAAAAACTGTTACTCTTCCATAGCTAGTAAGTAACTGAAGTTGTCTTTGAGCTCAAGTATCTCTGACTTCCGAGTCCTCTAGAATGTTCACATTGTACCTGCACACGCACACGGGTACACGTGCACAATAAAGTCTAATTTTTAAATTATAAAAATGGAATTAAACACATTTTTATTTTATTTTATTTTCTAAATGGTCAGAATTTTCATAGAGAACATAATTTACATGGTACATCATTATCTACCAATCGTAGATGAAAAGTGGTCGAGTGGAGGGGCGGCAGAGAAAATTGTGGTTACAAAGAGGAGAAAGGTTCCAGTTTTTCACCACCTTAGTCAGTATATGCTTCACACGGTTGGTAGGAGAGCAAGGGGTATGGAACCATTCTGCAGCCTATGTGTTCTTGAAAATCTGGGTGTACCTTGTGTAGGCATCATAGGGAAGGCAGTAGGAATGGCATGGGATGTGATGGCTATCCCCTGGAAGAGCCACCAGGAAGAGCTTTCTTCTCTTAGGTTAACTGGAAGTTGTAAAGACATTTACAAAGGCTGGGTTGTCCGTGCAAAAATAATCCATTGATACATAACATATAATTAAAAGCTGTTCACAATTTTTTACTTCAAACATAGCATTTATTCCTAAATTCAAATGAGGTATCATTTACTTGATTTTAATAAAAAGTCTATGGCTTCAACTAACTGACGATATGGCATAATAGTCAGTGGGAGAAAATCTCCCTTATAATGTGTCACATATAAAGAGGCCTCAGGATCCAATACCCAAAAGGCAATATCCTTGAAGAATTCCACCAGCAGACCCATGCACACACAAAGATATCATAATTTGAAGTAATTTTGTTAGGGCATGCTAGCATTGACAAAATTAACTGGATCACTTCATTTTCACAGTGCTTACATAGTATTGTTGAGGACGAACTTTCTTTCAGATTTTATTAATGATTTTGTGAGATCAGGCAATTGTTCTCTTCCTTCATTTTCATTTCACCTACATGCAAAGAGCTGGCCTTACTCCATAGCCAGTGACCTATTCCTTGGTGCTTCTGTTGATCGACAAACAGTGCATCCTCCAACTGAATGTTTTGAGGTCAACTACCATAACAGATGATTCTAGCATAATGATTACAGAACATTCTAACAACTCTGTTGATTTATTGAATTAGATAGAATTTATCAGTCTCACTTTGCCTTATATTTAGATAAGAGACTGTAAATATAATTCATAAATTTCTTTTTTATTATCATGCAAATAGTAGAATTAAGAATCTAGGATCCTATTTAAGGCAACTTGAAGATTGTGACCTCTACTTTCTTTGCCCAGTAAATGAGTCATATTTTGAAAAACTGGATATTTTGTTTTGCTATCTGAGTACATTTTAGAAATTCTTCCCCTCCCTAATTTTGATATTTCCTTTAACTCTGACAAACTTAGAGAACAAAAAATTGCAAAATTTGGGATAAATTCTGAGCAAAGGAAAGCATGGTAAGTTAAAATTTATAAATATGATAGCTTTAATAATTTCAGATCATTGTAAAGAGTCAAAAAGTAAATTTAATATATAGTATAAAATAAGTAGCCAATGTCTACCAGAATAAAATAGAATGATTTAACTAAACAGTATGAGAAGTAACTCTACAGGAAAATCTAGTGCTCTATCTTATGATGGAACAAAATGCATGTTCCTTTTGGACCTAAAGTGTTCACTATGAAAAGTAGCATCACTTGTTTAAACCTCATAAATCTACCTGGATGAGGTAATATGACTCATTGTAGGTCAATTTTCATAACAACTCTGCTGCCAAAAACTGAAATGACAGCTGTTGACACAGAATGTAGTTAAGGAGCAAAGACTGAAGAAACTTCTTTTGAATAAAACACGAAACTATCCATGAACTAAATAAGTAGGACTACTGGCAACTGTTAGTCTTGTGAAAGATAAGATTATGTCAGAATTTATTTTTCAGTTGACTTCAATTTTCCAAGAGAGCTTGCTATGTGGAGGGGTTTGTCAAAGTGTACAGATTGCAACTTAAATGTGCCCCAAAAAGCTACTTTCTTTGCTTTCTAAAATTATTGCACCTGACACTGGAGTCCCATTCTCACTGACGGGGTTGGAGGTTGGAGAGGCACTTAAATATGCCCCTTCAAGGTCACTCGCTCTTTGTGTTGAAACAATCTCTCTCTCTCTCTCTCTCTTTTTCTCTCTCTCTCTGGTATGTTTAGTCTTATTTTTGAACCTCTTGGTTTTGTAACTGCTCTGTCCTTCAGCATTTCTTCTCAAAACACTCTCCTTCACCCTCAAGTGCTTAGCTTTCTGATACCATCTTTGCTGACTCCTTGCCAACGTCTCCCTACCCCTTCTGCAATAACAAACGCTTATCCTTGTTGCTTTCTTTGCCCAAGAAACCCACAAACTGTTTTCTTAGCACAGGCGATGTTCATTGGTTGCTCCCAGGGAAGTTCAGCAATCCTCTGCTGACCAGGATCCCCTAATGAAGTTTTACGGAGGTTCTTACCCATAGAAAATCAGCTGTGCATCCCTTGGGGATGTCTGCCCTGCTGCTTCTGCTGCATGGTACTTGCCTCTCACCAATGCACGTCTCTGGAAGGCAGGCTGACCCTTAGTTCTAAGCTGCTTTACCTCTGCCTCCAAGAGTCTGGTGGAAATCTCTACGTTAATTACATTACTTACATGGCCACTGGCCACTGAAGTGGAAACAGGGGAGTTTCTGTGCCAGGTCACAAAGTGGCCCAATTACATGGTCTGCCATGTAAAATTTACTGCAGCCGCTCTACCGCATTGTAGCAAGAGATTCTCTAATAGATGAATTTTTTCTTTTTTCTTTTTTTTGTAAGGGATTAAGAGGAACAAGCAACTCCATTCTACCCCCAGGTCTGCAAATCCAGAGTTTCAAGGATATATAAGCAGAGAATAACCAGGAAGTTCACTGATCACTTGTTTTTCCACTTTTCATCCTTTCTCCTGGTGATAAGATGAAATATGTATAGTCACCAAGGGGTCAGATCTGTTTCTTTTTATCTCTGCAAAGTGTGCAAAGTGACCTCTTGATATAATCCTTGTTCAGTGTTTCGAATTCCAGTTTCCATGTATCACTGTCAGTTTATTTACTGATGTTATTTCATGAAATTGTTCATTGCAGTTTCTTTCAGTTATTTGAATTTGGTTCACTAGACAACACATAAATCAAGATGTTACATGTTCTGATCCCCTGCGATCACTTATAAGTAGTTGACTCTGTGATAGTTATTATCCATTGTATTTAAGCCTTTTCTAAATTGTGTTTTTCCTTTCTAACATCCTAATACCAGTTCTGTATTACCTTAGGAATGGCTCCATTTGCAAATTGCAGAGTAGTAAATCTCTGTTCTGATTCCTCCTAATTGGAGAACTTTATGTTCTAGCCTAGTATGGTGATGGGAGAGGGACTTGAATCTAGTTATCTGTCTGGTTTGATACTGAGACTGTGTCTAAGTTGAAAGCATTTTTTTTTGATAACTAAGTATGGAGCAATTATATTTGATATGTAACATCAGTACATGTACCCTGGCCCTATGTTTTACTAATCAATTTTACCTTTAATTTTAAAAAATAGATTTGTTGATACTCAGATATCTTTGTCATACAATCATTCCACTTATTTACACTGAGTGTTTAAATCAAAGGTAAAGCATTATATCCAAAAGAAAGAAAAAGTTTTGTAAAGAGAGGATAATAGAGGGGAAAAAAATCTAAATTAAAATATATAGCAATAATTGTAAAGTCGAGTTCCTAAAATCTCTTAGGAATCTAAATTTTTTTCACCAACTAATGGATTGTGTGATTCAGGATTTCCTTTTACTCCACATTTTTATGAACTTGTAAAATGGTACTATCAGTTTAGTTGCAATGTTAGCTTTTTATATTAGTTAACTAATATAATTTTTTTTTTTTTTTTTTTTTTTTTTTTTTTTTGCGGTACGTGGGCCTCTCACTGTTGTGGCCTCTCCCGTTGCGGAGCACAGGCTCCAGACGCACAGGCTCAGCGGCCATGGCTCACGGGCCCAGCCACTCCGCGGCATGTGGGATCTTCCCAGACTGGGGCACGAACCCGTGTCCCCTGCATCAGCAGGCAGACTCTCAACCACTGCGCCACCAGGGAAGTCCCCTAATATAATTTTTTTACAAAGCATTTCAGCTTTGTCTCTGAGGTTGTTTTTTCCTCTAAAAGATACAACCAGCAAAAATACACATTTTCTGAAAATAGTGTAGCAAATTATATCACTTCTTTTCTAACTTGATGATTAACTACTTTTGAGTTTTCAAAGGATGACCTCTCATTTTTTAAATTATGTTCCTGTGACTTTCAGCATTAGCTTTTAGAGATGTTTCTAATGAGAAAATCACAAGGGAAAATAACTTTATATATTAAAATGAAAGGAAGTTATACTGAAATGCTTTCAAATTATTTTAGTGAAACGTTAAATGAAAAAACATCCCAGAAATTCAAGAATAGCTTCTAAGCCCATTGTTTATGAAGAATTGGAATGAATACACTTAACAAATTTTTAAGATGCTATCTATGTCACTCTAAAACATCACAAGAAGTAGATGCTAGATGTGGGGAAAAGATACAAGTGGTGACAGAGAGGGGCCCTTCACAGTGTCTCATGCACTCTGGTTAGAGGAGAACAAAGAAGAAAACCCAAGTGGGTTCTTACAAAGCCTATCTTTTTTTTTTTTTTTGAATTTTATTTATTTATTTTTTATACAGCAGGTTCTTATCACTTATCTCTTCTATATATATCAATGTATATATGCCAATCCCAATCTCCCAATTCATCCCACCGCCACCCCCCCACACCCTCACTTCCCACTTGGTGTCCATAGGTTCTCTGCATCCGTGTCTCCACCCCTGCCCTGCAAACTGCTTCATCTGTACCATTTTTCTAGATTCCACATATATGTGTTAATATATGATATTTGTTTTTCTCTTTCTGACTTACAAAGCCTATCCTTTTATAATAGCTTCTATTTTGTTCAAGTGGCAAATTTTACTTTAGATGGAAAGTCATACTCTGTTTTGCAGTAAGTTCAAAGTATCCACATACAAAGTTCTGAGTAAAAGTTAAAGATGATCATCTAGTGAGAGAAAGAAAGAAAGGATGGAAAGGAAGAAAAATATCAATAGATAGGGAGGGAGGGAGAGAGGGAGGAAGGAAGGAAGGATGGTTTGAACAAACCCTTATCTCCTCCAAAATAAAATCTTTGGCTTAACTCCAAGACTTCCGTGAACTTGGCTGTACATAGATGGTGTATCTTCTACTTCCCATTTTCAGTCCATGTTTTTGCTAATCTAAGTGAGGTGTGTTCCTGTTTATATTTTTTAGTGGGGCCTGAACATTGTCCATCCACTGGTCTTCCTTTCTTGTTAAATGGAAACTGTGTTTGTATTGATAAAGTTCTCATGATAAAAACCTGGGAGACAACTTGACTTCTCTTTTATAACCCAGATCCTATCTGTCAAAAAATCCCATCAGATCTATCTACAAAATAGACTTAGACTTCAATTTCTTTTTTTCTTTTTTGTATCATTACTGGTACCACCCTGGTCCAATCCACCATCCTCTCTCCCATATTATTGCAATACCTTCTTAACAGGCCTTCCTCTTTCGACCCTTGAGAGACTCTTCTTCTTAGAGCAGGCAGTGTGATCTGTTTAACATATGTTAGATCATGTCATATTCTGCCAAAATTCCTCTACTGTTCCCATATCCATGTCAGTAAAAGCCAAGCTCCTAAAATGGTCTACCGGCCTTTGTACTTGCTGTCCCTCTGCCCGAACACTCTGCTTCCAAAGATCAGCAAGCCTTCCTTCATCATCATCTTTAGATCTCTGCTTGTGTCATTTAATCAGAGGCCTTCCCTGACCAGCCTCTATCAAATACCTACACACCCTCCCCTATAACTGCTGAATGTCCCCCATAGCTCTTCTTTCCACCTGATAAATGATATTAATATTAATAGCAGGTATTTCTAAGACTTTATGTTCCATACACTGTGCTAAGAACTTTACCTATATGAACCCCTTTGATCCTCATAACAACACTAGGAGACAGTTTTATTAACCCCATTTTGCATGTGGAGAGCTTAAGGCATGGCGATGCTAAGAGTCAGTCTTAGACTAACAATAGAACAATAAAGTGGCAGAGGGGAGATTCAAAGCCTTGTACTTTGTCTCCAGCATCTGTGCTCCAGTCCAATGCGGGCTATAGCTTCTCACAGTATAGGTAATTCTGTTGTTTGTTTATTGTTTGTGCTCTCCTGCAAGAATGGAAGCTTCAGGAAGAGAGAGATTTATTATTTTACCTACTACAATATTCCAGTTCCTAGAATAGTCCTGGCTCACAAGAGATTCTCAATACATATTTGTTGATGATGATTCTATGTCATCACTCACACTGTTCCTCTATCTAAATTGCATGGCCTTGCCTATGCACGTGCTTAATTCCAGTTTGAATTATGGTTACATCCTCTATTATATGGGCAGTGATTTGAAACTGAAGGCATTCCTGAGTTCTGAGTTGATTATCACAAATCTTTTCACATGATATAGGATAAATCAGTCTTGTTCTCATCCTAAATGAATACATTTATCTGGAAGAAGATTTCTCAGGACTAGGAAACCTCTTGAGTAGTAGCTAGCAAAGGGAACATATTTATAAAAATATGTGCTAATTAAGACTTAGAATTGGCTCTGTGCTCTCTACCTCTGAAACTAAGGGTGATTTTAAACATAAAATAATCAAGATTTTGATTCTGTACATACAGTTTTATTATATTTACTCAAGTGGAGTACTAAAAGAAACTTTTCAGACCACATTCGGTTGGTAGATTATTTTGTCATTATTTTGTTTTCACTATATAAAAATATGTTTTAATTCCCAAAGGAAATCTGAGGAACTTTATTATTTTCTAAGTGTCCTTAAATTTAATTTAAACTGTATATATATGCACTAGAGTTGTATAGTCAATATTTTTACGTGTGGCATGTTTTGAATATACCAGTGAAAAATTATTGGAATATGCAACTTAGTACCTGTAACTGTAAAGAATAATAACCTAAGAATCTAACCAGATTAAAAATCAATTTAGTGAGACTTTATTACATATCCTTCATTTCCTAATGGTTTGTAAGTATACACTTTAGTTAATGGATAGGTGTGCTGAGTAATAATTTCTCATGCAATGGTTATTTTGTTGACAATATGAAAATGCTTTCATATCGCCCGTGGAACAATTCCATAATGAAACCATGCTGACTTTCATGAGTTATGCAGACAAAATGAACTTCTGTGACAAGTGACTGTATAGTCGCTTGCCTTCTAAATTATTTTTACAAATCATTCAGCAAACCTTAGGGACAGAGAGAGATCAGGACGTAATATTTCATTGATACTACTATTACTAGAAATGAGCTCACATTGATTATCTAAAGTTAAATATATTTCCTTTGTTGAGAATAGAATAATCTTTCAAAATTTTTAGAATGCACTTTTTGTTAGATTTAAAATCAGGAGGGTATTACCATTTTTGCACCCCCTGTGTGCCGGGCATTAGTGCCGGACTATTTACATGCATTGTCGTGTTTATTCCTCACAACAAATACGAGATTGGGATAATTATCATGATTTTACAAATTAAGAAACATGACTCAGAGGCATTAGTTATCTTGCATATATACCCTATATATGTGGTATCTAGGGTTCAAACTCAGTTTGCTCAGACTCCAAGATCTTGCCTGGCTAAGGGTGACAACTAATACACCTACATTTTTTAATGTTCATAGATGAATATTTTAACACATTTTATAAGGTTCATTAAAAATAAATCATTCAGCTCACAATCTGTGGTGACCACAAGAGCTCCCCCATCAGGAGTGTAGCTGAGCATGTGCTGCCCATGAACGGCTCCCAGCCAGTTAGTAGCAGCTTGTTCCTGGGAGAGACGAGACTCCTCTGAGGCTGACATTGGCCATAGACCTCACAGCGATCTTCCTCCACTCTCTCCATCACTCAGGGTCAGACTTGCCCTCCCTGACTTGTCCAGACCTCTCCATATTTTCTCTCATGTTTGTTTTCCTAATAAAATCCTTCTACACTTAATTTTGTCCTGGCATTTGCTTCTGGGAGTACCCAAGCTAACATGCAAACCATTCATTTAAAAAACTAAATAATTTCTGGCCACTACAGAGCCTTCTCAACTTATGATGGAGTTACTTCCTGATAAACCTGCTATAAGTTAAACTATCATAAATCGAAAATACATTTAATATACCCAACTTAACGAACATCACAGCTTCACCTAGCCTACCTTAAATGTTCTCAGAACACTTACATTAACTTACAGTTGGGCAAAATCATCTCATACAAAGCCTGTTTTATGATAAAGTGTTGAATATCTCATGGAATTTATTGAATACTGTACTGAAAGTCAGAAACAGAATAGTTGTGTGGGTCCAGGATGGTCATAAGTGTATCAGTTGTTCGCCTTCATGTCATGAGGCTGACTGGAAGCTGCTATTACCACTGCCCAGAATCACGAGAGAGTATCACACTGTATAGCACTAGCCCAGGAAAAGATCAAAATTCACAACTTGAAATATAATTTCTACTCAATACATACCACTTTCATACCATAGTGAAGTCAAAAAATCGTTCAGCAGAACCACAAGTTGGGGACCATCTGCAGTCTGTCCTTTCTTTGCTGACCTTACATGAGATGGCTGACTTCTTTCTCTACATGTCCAATATGTATCCTTCCTTTGAACTTAAGTATTAGCTTAACGGAGAACCTACCTTGGTCTCCTTCAGTCAAAACCTATGTCAGCTTCCTCTGGAGCCCTCTGGTAGTTTATGTGTTCCAGTCTGTGAATGTGTTACTTAATACCTTGTTCTAGAGAAAGATGAGTACATGGTTTGTTATTTCTATTAATGTTTATATCTATATGTGCATGTGTGTGTATATATAGCCATTTAAATGTTATAAAGTTCACTGTGCCTAGTACAACGCCTTATATAACTACATTCAGGAATACCTGGTACTCATTCAGCCACACCCATTTATTTAAGTATCATCAGTTGCTACTTTCCCATTATAACAGCTGAGTGAAATGCAGTCAGTTCTCTTTATTTGTGTAAGTTATGTACTATGAAGTCACAACAAACACCAAATTAGCAAATAATGAAACATTTCACCCAGAAGAAATATAGGGTTAGTTTCCTGCAAGCCTCTGATCACACGTTTTTATCAGCCAATCAATATATAGCCTTGTTTTGTGTGTGTTTCTGTTTTAAAGATCTTTATTTAATATAAACTGTTGATTGATTAACATTGAACTCATGGCCAACAGCACCACAACTCACGCTTGAAAGATTATCATCTAACGTGTGCTTTCTCCCTAATACATCAGTCTTCTTTTACTTGGGAGCACTAGACAATGATTCAGCACTGAGCTTGGGAGCCATTTCAGACAGCAAAACCACCAACAAAAAGCACAAAAATGCAAGAACTGTAGTACTAAAATACACCATGAAATGGACACTTATTTACAGTGTGAGAATTGAAATAAGAAGGCAGAGCATGGCTTTGTTCAACTTCAGTTGGGAATGTGTGTGTTGGGCAACTCAAAGTTTACACTGTTAGAATCTTATTCTCTTGTGTACGTATAATCCATATTATAAAGAAGTGTGGTCATTAATTACCAATTGAAATATTAAAGAGTGTCTTCTCTATAGCCTATAATGTAGTCTTATCTTTCACCTGTGCAAGCTTTTTATTTAGAATGATTTACCCAGGGGTACTAGTAAGTATAGCAATGGATGGGCTTAACTTATTGAATTCAGAAAATTGTTAAAACTGTGAGGAATTTGATACTCTATGTAAGTGATATGACATTCTTAGTCTCCATTCTGATTCTAGAGGATGAAAACACTCTTTCACAGTCTTTCACATATTGTGGATAAGATTTTTAAAAATATATACATCAGAAAGTATGCTTTTAGATTTAAAATTGTTTAAATCATTTAGCCCTAATGACTTAAGTAGAAATATTGACTATTTCACTAAATGTCTGTTCTCAGTAGTTGGCATTTTGTTCATTAAGTAATTAGATGCACAAACTGAATAATATAAAGTAAAATTACAAAACTTTCATCATATTTTTCCTTGGTCAGGGTAATCATTTTTTTCCCAATATGATTCAACTTCAGACACATTTTTGAAAATTTGGAAATATTTTTAAATGATTAAAAATATATCATTTCATCAAAAATAGGGTGTGCATTCTCAGCCTTTAAAAATGTTATTATTGAGAAAAGGTCTTATTTTGAAAATATTTTTTTTTTTTTTTTTTTGCGGTACGCGGGCCTCTCACTGTTGTGGCCTCTCCCGTTGCGGAGCACAGGCTCCGGACGCGCAGCCTCAGCAGCCATGGCTCACGGCTGTGGAATCTTCCCGGACCAGGGCACGAACCCGTGTCCCCTGCATCGGCAGGCCGATTCTCAACCACTGCGCCACCAGGGAAGCCCTGAAAATAATTTTTTTAATTTTTAAAAGTTTTCCTTTTCTTATCTGGGCATACAGTCAGCAATTGAAATGCATTATCTTCATTAACTTTTTTCTATTTTTCATAGTAAAAGACAAAATCAAAATTTTAGTAAAATTTTATATCTCTAGTTTAGTGATAATCCAAGATGAGTATCAATTAAAACATGTGGTAGAAAAAGTAAACTATTTATTAGGAAAATATAAAGCACTATTCATTACATTATATGGCCTTCTGTGTCCTGAGAAAATAGATGCCACTTGGTTTCATAGCTTTAACTATTGGTTTTGATGTCTGCTCCTTGTTAGAACACAGCAACCGTTCTGAATGCCTGCTTACCTATGATTTTTTAGGTGTTCAGCAATGCTTGTTGGCCAGCTTTTCCATCAGCTAAACAGTGTTTATCTGAATGTTTCAGCTACTCCCCAAGACCTTCAATGAGACAGGTTGCATCATTCTGCAATTATAAGCATCTGTTTAGATGTGCTCTCCACCATTTATTCACTATTGTTTATCACAGTTTTGTGTAATTGAGACTAAAATGTCAATCAGATCCCCTCTTTCTAAACTAGATACAGAATTCACTACATCTTTTATTCTATCATTTTGTGTGTGAAACAACTTACTTTTATTCAGAATACTGTATAGCAGTTATTCATGCACTTTCTTTTTCTTTTCTTTTTTTTTTTTTTTTGTGGTATGCGGGCCTCTTACTGTTGTGGTCTCTCCCATTGTGGAGCACAGGCTCCAGACACGCAGGCCCAGCGGCCACGGCTCACAGGCCCAGCCGCTCCGCAGCATGTGGGATCTTCCCGGACCGGGGCACAAACCCACGTCCCCTGCATCGGCAGGCGGACTCTCAACCACTGCGCCACCAGGGAGGCCCATGCACTTTCTTTTACATAATGAGCTGTTTTACCTGCCATCTGTGTATATGCATAATTACATCTGGAAGGAAATAAAAAGCATTTGGCCCAGTATAAATTTTGACATATTGTTGCTGGGTTTGTTGTGGGTATAAAATTCACTTGAGTATTTCTTCAGAATTGCTCTGAATGATTCTCAAATATTTTATTCACTTATACCCCAAACTGATGAAATACTATTAAACTCAGAAAGAAATGAAAATTGTAAAAAAAAATGGTGGGAATTCAAGACTTTTACTTCTGTTAAACTGATAAAAAAAAAAGACTAGAAATTTTTAAAAAAGAGTTGAGAGCTGCATACAAAGGGTACATACAGAAAAAAAATAAAGGGAAACATAATCTCTGAAATGGAAAGGTACTGTAAAGAAATCTGAAAAATACTGTACTTGAACACCTCTAGAAATCAAAAATCAATACTGTTCTTGCATCGTTCAACAGCTCTCATCATTCTAATGCTTTAAACTCGTTGATACAATAATTAGTACAGCTGAAGCACACTTTGTCTTTCCTACTATAATTCCATAATAATAATTATTGTGAAGACATGTTTAAATTGATGTGTATCATCCACTCAACTATGAATGTTTCAGGCTGAGTTCATCTCTTCAGTGATTTCACAGCTTTTGTCTACTAAGTGGCTCCACTAATTCTTTTAAACTAGAAATCTAGAAACTTGGATTTCTCTCTTCTCATGTATACTTTATGTGTAGTTGAGAAATACACCACTGTGTAGTATTGGGGAATTATATTGATTCCCTATTTTCAAGGTACTGTCCAATTCACAAATTTCATGATTCCATGACTTTCTACATTGTACATACAATCTATAGAAAGACAGGTTTCTTTCTGGAAATACTTCTCAAATTTCCCATTATAACACAGTTATTCCATGTTCATTTCACTCTTACTATTTTTTTGATAGTATATCTTTGGGGGTATATAACACTGGGGATTTGGGGTTCTTCATCTATAAGCCCATCCCACATACACCTGAAAGACGCATTCATTCATTTATTTCATGCTTATTAAGGATGATGCCAGGCCCTCGGGATGCAATTATTAAAACAAAAATGATCCCTGAGTAGATTTTGTATTGTGGGATATATAAGTGTGTAAACTGTTAATGCCAATTAAACTAGGCTATACTACAGAGGCTTGTCAGAGTTCAGAGCCTGGCAAGAACAGTCAGATTAAATAGCTTTCACTTTGTTTTACTACCTAGCATAAAACAAAATTGAAAAGGACTTGTGACGTAAGAAGTCAATTAAAAGTATACAAACAGCTCCCAGTATTTCTCTAGTTACTTTAGTTAATCCACTCAATCAAGGTTGAATGGGTCAAGAAACCTATGGACTCATTCCTTTTAAACTATTAGAGTCTAGGAAATGACACATAAATAATTAAGTATCTGTATCTACTATATAAATAAATTCCTTGTGGTACTACAGGCACACGTGTCCATGGACCAATTTTTTTCAAGAGCCTTAGACATACAGCAGACCTGGACATGCTCACCATCATTCACTCTTTTGTTTCTGGGCCCACTTCTTATTTCCAGTAAATATTCAACAATTATGGACAATGTGAACAAATGTAAACTTTTTAACCTTTCATACAGCCACCATCGCAAACAGGTGTCACAAATCACTATGTAAACTTCCACCTTGAATAGTCTACCAGTTATAAAAATCTCCAGGTGACAATTTCATGTCTTTTGGATATCAGATTTTTCTTCCTATACAGTTCTTTCAGTTGTTGTTTTCAGTTTTTATTCAGTGGGGCAGTTATCATGCACCTCAATGCAGTGATAAATTATAGATTGGGAGAACAGAAACTTATTTCTCAGTTTCGGAGCTTGGAAAGTCTAAGATCAAGGTGAAGGCAGATGCAGTATTTAGGAAGGGCCTGATTCCTGGATCACAGATGCCCTACTTTGTTTTCTCTGTGTCTTTACATGACAGAAGGGGCAAGGGATCTCTCTGTGGTTTCCTTTCAAAGGGCACTAATCCTGTTGATGGGATCTCCACCCTCATGACCCAGTCACCTCCCAAAGGTCCTGCCTGCTCTAAATACTACCAATTGGGATTTCAACATACGGATTTGGGGGGGACATAAACATTCAGTCTATAGCAAGCCCAGAATTGCCAGTGCCATCCCTCTATCCTCAGTATCTGCTCATCCAGAGCAGTATGTAGAAGTTAGTGAAGAATTAAATTCATCCTGTAGCAAGTTTGTACAGGGGAAGCCACTCACATTAACCTCACCTTGTCTCTCTCTAACTATATTAATCCAGATGTGTTGCAGTCACGTCTAATAGCCTGTACCATAAATACCAATGAAATTTTCCATCTTTATCTTTAACCCAACACATCATAGAGAAGACGTAACTAAGTTACTCTACTCTTCTCTCCCATATGGAGACTGCATGAGGAGCATCCTTGTTATTCACATAGCCTTGCAATATAATTCGCTTTTAACATAAACTCATTTCTCAAATAAATGGCTGATTCCAGGTCTGAGACAGGCACCAAAACATCTTTTTATAAACATAGGAAGAAAACAGTACAAAGTAAACATGTTATGATAAAAAGACAGCCTACTTGAAGAGGCCCCTATGGGCCAAAATGTAATTGTAAATGTAATACATTGTAATTATTACCCTTGAGCTTCAGTAAGGATAATAATTACAATGTATTAAAACAAAAATATGTTTATATCTATGAATTCATAATGATGTTAAAAATGTTTATTTTTGGAAGGTTATAGTAAACCTATTCATTAGACTAGAAACTGGTAACTATAAGAAATGGATCATTTATTTTGCCTTTCCTCTATGAACTCTATAACCAGGAAACCCAGTGGTAGATGGAGAGGTGTCTCTTTATAAAAGTATTCCAACTAAGTATAAAAAATAAATGAGAAACCCAGAATATCACTATTCTGCAATCCCCAGTGAATTATTGAATCTAGGCATTGAGCAACAGTGAGATCTAATATGACACATGAAAAAGGAAAAACTAGATGTCATGGGCCCCCTGGTATGAGGAAACAACACCAGCTATCATCCTGCTAAAGATCTCACACCTGGGTCTGATGGATCCTCTGGATCTAGCTGCCAAATTGCAGGAGATACAGAGGATACAGGTGCAAGTTAAGCTGCGCAAAGAATGGAAAATGGGCCTGGTACACAGGTTCAAGGTCCCAGGTCCTTCAACAGAAAAGCAAGAAAAAGAAAGAGGTAGAAGGAAAGCCTACAGAATAAAGAGACTTAACAGATATATCACATTTTTTTAAGTGGCCAGGACTAAACTGTATTGCCTAGGGACACACACTTAGGTGATACCTCTAAAAAAACAAGAGAGAGAGGTTATTAGGAAATGAGACAGTGGTTCCTTTTGAAGGAGGAGAGGGGCTTGTGATCGGGATGAGGCCCATGGGAGGGTGGGCAAAGTTCTGTTCTACTTGAGCAGTGGTAAGAAGGGTCTTCACTTTATAATAATTAGCTCAGCTTGTATATTAGTTTTGTTATTGATTTCTATAGATGTGCTTTATAATGTTTTAAAAACTGAAGCTGCACAAGGGAGGACAGTTGCAGTCACTCATTTCACTAGGTAGCCAGGCAAGAGTTTATTTCATAGAATCGCATTTGGGCTGCCGACTGGCTCAGTTGCTTTCCCTCACAATTAGCCCCAAAACCTGGATGGCTAGCAACACTGACTCGAATAGCAGGCTGAAGAAAGAAGCCATTTGGTGAGCCTGAGGCTAATGTCGAATATGGATAAGGTCAGAACTTTGTTTTTAGGGCACTTAGTATCAGCACTTCCAGTGTTTTTCCTAGCTGCTATATGTTTTGCTCCTCTTTGAATTGGTGCTATACTTTGTGTTTGTGTGTGGTGGGGCGGATAACAACGATGAATGACTCATCTGACATGTCTGTGCCCCATCACCTCTTGGGGTCAAGCTCAGGCAGGCATTTTTTTCCCCTGACAGGGTGGGTGCCAACATTTGCCCTTCCCCACACAACCTAAAAGATATAAAATTATACCCCGCTCTCTCAGTGTTTTAGGGCTTTTGCTTCTTCAGACTCAGTGTGTGTGTGTGTGTGTGTGTGTGTGTGTGTGTGCGCGCGTGTGTGTGTGCGCGTGCGCGCACATAACTTCTCATCTTTATCTTAGTTCTTCACATTTCCCTACATAGAGCCCTCCTTTGCCTTTTACTGATGTGATAATAAATTATCTAGACCAGACCAAAAAAGTCTAGTTTAAAGATTCTTCAGAATGGTGACTCAGACATTCTTAAAATTGCTTTCTCCTGGGTTTTCCAACACAACAACAGCACAGGCGATGAAAAACACTAATGAATAAAGATGCAGATGAAAGAGCACGGAGTCCCCCCCGCCCATGCCTCCCTAGTTCCTCACCAAGGGTCTCCCTCTGTTCATTGTTAACTGAAATCCCTTGAGAGACGGATTCATCCAGACTGGAGCAGGTAGAGAACCATGGGATCCTTGATTTCTACACCATTAAGCTGAATGAGGGGGCCACGTTAGCACTCCTAAACACATTCATCTAGTGTCATAAGTCAATTTTACGCTGTGGCCCAGGTGTATATTTCTGTGTTCTCGATCTTTCCAAATCATTGCCCCATTGTACAAACACCATTTGATACTACTACGTAGTGTTATTATCCACATGCCATTATAATGAAACAGGTTTTAATTACTTCCTGAGATATTGCAGCTATTAAATGGATGAGGCAGGAGGAAGGCACAGCCAGTTCTATTCTGACTCCAAAGTCCTTGACCTTTCTTTTCTGCATCCTCCTTTGAGAATAACTTCATTTTCCATTCCACCTACTTAGATTTCACTCAATCTCTAAGTCCTAGCTCAAGAAGTTTTTTCCAGTCCTTGCAGTACACTCACCTTTCTTCTTTCTCTGAACTCCTATTGTATATTTAGAAAAAACCATGCAGTTTAACACTCATTGCTTTCAAGTAGGGATACGGCTGAATTCTCAACTACCTGCCTGCTTCCTTATGGGCAGGCAGTGTTCTTAAAAGCAGAAGTATGGTTTCCTTCTATTTTCTAAAGTGTCTAGCACTGGGTTACACACAATTAAGATTTTACAATAATCGTCATGAGTGATGACATTATACTCCTTCCATGTCCATTGTGGAGACTAAACAATTAGACACTTAAATGATGAAAGCAATAATTAATCGACTGATACAACCAATTGAAATATTGCTATTCAACCTTCCTCTTCTTTCTAACTCCCATTACTGTCACTTACTTAGTGTTTGTAACATGCAAGTTACAACTCTCAACACCTTGTAAGTATTATCTCAAATAATATTCAAGATAGCATTGAGGAATAGTTATCATTATCCTCATTTATAGAAAAAGAAACTGATGCCCAGAGAGAGTAAGAGAGGGAGCAGTAAGACAGTCAATAAGTAACAAAGTAAGTAGGCCTGAGACCTCAGATGGAAGAGCACAGGGCTGTGAGATTTTTAACTGACACAGGACAAATAGGAGTGGGTGAGGTGCCCAACTTCATGATTATTAATTTGAACTTGAAGAAATGAATGGAAAAAGTATCAGTAGATTTCAACTTGTTTTACAAAAAATAAACTGCATCTGAAATGTAATTTTCTAGCATCTCATCTCTTTGGTGGTAACAAGACTAGAAGTAAATACCTACATTGCCAACACTCCTCTGTCAAATTTAAGACTGCTTTTAGTGGGAAGTCATACAATCTGTTTTAAAAGAAAGAATGATAACACTCATTTATAAATTTGGAAATATTCTTAATGAAATGATTAAAGTTGTTTCATTTAATTTGAGTAATATACTAACAAGTAAATTTAAAATGTGTTATATTTGAATTTGGAAAAAAATGCCCAGTGCTAACACAATTCTCAAGTGACAAAGAAAAGGCTATATCCTTTAAAGGAACATTTTATTTTTAAAAGTTTTTTTTTTTTTAGTTTTATTGAGGTATAATTGACAAAATTGTAAGATATTTAACTTGTATAATGTGATGATTTGATATACATACACATTGTGAAAGGATTTCCCACACTGAGTTAATTAATACATCCATCATTCATATATTAGCTCTTTGTGTGTGTAAAAACACAAGTTCTACTCCCCTAGTAAAGTTCAATTTTACAATACGCTATTACCAACTATTGTCACCATGTTAGACTTCATATCTTCAGACCTTATTCATCTTATAACTGAAAGTTTGTACCCTTGTACCAGCCTCTCCCTATTTCCCTCAGTAATCTTGCCTTCATAACTACTTGTCATAGATACACCTAAATCTAATGATAGTGATCTGAATACTTTAATACCTTTTATATTTCTCATAACAGGCAGGATAATAAAGCCATCAAAAACAATCAGAGGGGCATCCCTGGTGGCGCAGTGGTTGAGAGTCCGCCGGCCGATGCAGGGGACACGGGTTCGCCCTCCGGTCCGGGAGGATCCCACATGCTGCGGAGCGGCTGGGCCCCGTGAGCCATGGCCGCTGAGCCTGCGCGTCCGGAGCCTGTGCTCCGCAACGGGAGAGGCCACAACAGTGAGAGGCCCGCTTACCGCAAAAAAACAAAACAAAACAAAACAAAAAAACAATCAGAGCATCACAAAGGGAAACATATGAACATCACTAAATAGGAGCGAGAAGTAAAATTTTAATACAGGCATTCTTTTAAAAATTAACTGGAAATGGAGGGAGAAAGAGCAAGATGTAGAGCAAGCATAAAGAAAGAACACAAGTAATGGAATTATATACAAAAATTATAAGGGATAAATATGCTGGCTAGCAAGCTAAAACTATGTTATAGCCCACATCAGATTTATGAGTTGGTTGAAGTAGATATGGTATCAGGGTTACTCAGGCAAGGAAAAAAATACAAATGTAAAAATTAATGCACCAGTCTTTCTAAGTGATATATGAAAAACAAATGGAGAAGCTTCATTTGTTCCAGGCACGATAGCTCCATAGTGCACTGATCAAATTATATTATGGATTCACTTTCCCCAGTAAGCTGTAAGCTACCTGAGTGGTGACAGGTAAAGCTAATTTCTTAATTACATTAGGTTCCCCAATGCCTATTACAGACTTAGGCACCCAGTAGGGATTCAGTGCATTTTTATTAAAATTAATGGAAAAAAAACTTTAAGAGGAACACTATACTTTTCAATTTTTGTGATATTGGATCTTATTAGTATTCCTATTATGCAGAAATATTTTTTAGATAATGGGAAACAGCAGAAGCTTTAGTAACTCATATATTTGGTAACTATTTCCGTGATGCTTTTATTATCTCTCCTGGTTAGCTTGAGGTTAAAAAAAAAAAAAAAAAACTAACTTAATTGGGCTTCAGAGAATTTAAGATATAGTGGCTTCTTATGTTTTCCACAATCCAAAAGAAGACCACGAACTTTTTCAGTTTTCTTTTTACTTCTAAAATTCTGTTTCTGTAACATTAAAAAATCTTATGGGTAAAACTAGAGTTTCGTATTTTCTACTCCAGTAATATTAAGAAAGTACAAAAAGACAATAAGTAACTCTCTCAGCACATATGTATATTCATAAGTCACTTGTGTCTGGTCCAGTAAATACCAAACGCCAGACCTGTGCTTAGTGGTCCAGCCCTGGATTTGTGCGCCTCTGATTCTGTTTTGTAATCACCAGAAGATCCCATGGTTGCTGCCAACAGAAATTACAAAGCTTGAAGAGCTTCAGGTGGCCAATAAAAGAGCCAAGTAGAGCAAACAAATCACAATTGGGTTATGCACGCATCCACAATTACTGTCGTTTATCTGAAAAAACAAGAACTCTGCTTGTGAAATGAAATTCTGCAGCGTACTCTGTACCCTATGATGCTTATAAACCACTGAAGAGAGCTCAAGGTCCTCACATCTCTCCCACCACTTTGTTTTTCGCCATCAGTGTGGGGACCAGAGACTCCGCTGGATCAACATCAGGCCTATTGGGCCACAGTAGTGAAGGTTTAAAATGTCATGAGAAAGGATTGTAACATTCAACCCAAGTTTGCGTAGTCTTTCCTGTTGTTTGTGTCTCTTTTTTCTGAAGCCAGCTGGTGGTTGCTTTTGACATGGGTTTGGCAGTAAGGTAAGGCCTGGGGACTGAGATTTATCAAGTACATCCCTTTCTAGAGAATGAATTGTAGGGATCCTCTAGCACATTTACACTCCACAAGTTCCCACATGGAATTATCAGGATCTCATATTATTGAGAATAACTTTACTAGTGGGAGCAAGGAAACTCACACAGGGCCAGGAAACCATGTGAATACTATAGTGTTTCATTTTAACTTCCTGGTCATTTTTTAGTATATTGTTTTAAGTTATTTTCTTACTGATTGTCCTGGAGATTAAAATTACCATCTTAATTTAAAAAATCTAGCTTGAATCAATACCATTTTAATGTCAATTGTGTATGAAAACATTGCCATTCCATTCCTCATCTTCATTCTGCTGTTCTCTTACAAATTATATCTTTATCCATTCTGTGCCCATCAACAAAGATTTATAATTTTTAGATTATGCATTTTTCTTTTAAGTCTGATAGAAGAAAAAATAAGAATTACAAACAGAAATATATATTTATATTATCTTTTATATGTACCTGTATTTTTACCTCTACTGGTGCTACTCATTCCTTTTTTTTTTTTTTTTGCGGTACGCGGGCCTCTCACTGTTGTGGCCTCTCCCGTTGCAGAGCACAGGCTCCGGAAGCGCAGGCTCAGGGGCCATGGCTCACGGGCCCAGCCGCTCCGCGGCATGTGGGATCTTCCCAGACTGGGGCACGAACCCGTGTCCCCTGCATCGGCAGGTGGACTCTCAACCACTGAGCCACCAGGGAAGCCCTCATTTCTTTATCTGTATTTTCTTGGGGAAAATGTTTTCCACACTAGGTCAGGTGCTCAAGACTGTCTTTCAAGTGGGAGCCTTCCAGGACTACCAGACAAGTCAAATAATGACAATTCTCTGGGGATAAGGCTTTCAAGAAGCTCCAGCCCTCTTCTGCCTCCCCTGGTGTCTGACAGCCTGGGGATAGCTTTCCCTGTTATTATGGGCTATTGATTTCAAGACTACCATGGAGCTGGAGAGGGAGGAATAGGTATTAGGCATGTCAAAATACCACAAAGCTTGCTGTTGCTACCAAGATTTAGCCATTTTTCTTAAATAAATCCTTCCTGGATCCTTATAAACCTTTGGGTAATTTCCAGAGTTACGAAAAATTGATTCTAACATTTTTTTTGATTCTAACATTTTTTTTGCCAATTTTATCTTTGCTTTTATGGAGAAAATAATTTTTGGAGGCCCCTACTCTGCCATTTTTTGCTGACATATGGTTGAGTGTTTTAAATATTTTTTTTTTTTAGAGTGGAAGAAAATCTGGTGCATTTTATATTATTGGTATTTATTTATTCCATCCTCATTTACTTGATATTATTCTGTGCTAGTAAACTTGAGCAGACAACAGAATCACTTTTTTTTGAAGTGTCTGCTGAATGTGTGCTGTTCTTTGCTTCTGACTGCCAGCACTCTGAGCTTGTTGCATCTCTTTAGACTTGGATAACGCCATAAACCTCCTGATGGACATTCTTTCTTATCTCTACCTGCCAGTTCATCCCTAATTGCAAGTCAGAAAGGCAGATTTCAGGATGCTGTTTCCATGCTTCCAGCTGCCCTGTGGCTTCTTATTGCATATCAAGTGTAGTCCAGTCTTCTCATCCAAAAATTCAAGGCTTGTCCCTGTATCACTCTCTTAAAGCCTAGCACTTACTACCTAGATGGTATGTATTTTATTTTTCCAAGTGAGATAGGTCCCCTTCCCATCCAGTATTCCCTTCTTACTTATTTCCTCCTCTGCTAATCCATCGCCTAAGAGAAATGCCTCTTTTCTCCTCTTTACTTTGCCTGATCATGTACAATTATGGTTCATGAAGCCATACCTCTTTTATGAAGACTTTCTTGACAATTTCAAATCATAATGCTTCTTTTCACTTACCAAATCACAGGATATTAAAACCAAAGTAGTTGCAGAATTCTTGTCACCCCTCTTGATATTTAAATGTGAAAGCAAAGGACCAGGGTGGTTGTAATTAGTCATCTAACTTGTTAGAGATTAAAATTAGCCTTAGGTTGTTACATCTCCAGTTCAGGGGTTTCCCTAACATCATTTCTCTATTCATTGATTATGTGATTTTATATTGTTTTTCAATTATTACAATGTTGTTAGATTTGTTTTTTCTCCAAAACATTTGCAAACTACTTGAAGTTGGTATTATAGCATATGCATTCTTTAAATATACCTTAAAATACCTGTTTATTTAAATATAGTGCCTGAGTTTTTTGAGCTGACAATTTACCTGAAATAATTTTACAAAAATTGCTGTTAGACTTACACTGAGCAAAATAAGAAAAGCCATCAAAAGTCATAAGTTGTAAATATACCCACAGATACCCATTTCATCAAACAACTCCCCTAAAAGAATTCACCTAATTTGGTACATTGTTTTTAAAAGAGCATTTTCTTTTCTAGAATCATACTTAAGGGACACATGAATATAATTGGAGGTAATTTTAAAAGAAATACAAATATATGTGTAACTTGTATTTTGTTTATTTCATGGTATGACTCAAAGTATAAAATATAAGAACACGATACTATTAAATGTTCATTGGAATACTTCTGCATTTGACAGAATTTACATTGATAGATACACAATATTTGTTTCAAAATGCCTACAGATACACATATTTGCATACAGTGCTTAAAAAGCTAACATTGATCTCTGAATTAAAATCTAATAAACAGAAAGGGAAAATTTTTACAATGTAAGAAATGTGTTTAAAAGATGATTTATCATAGACAAGCAATCCAACAATGATTATATTCATAATTTATGTATTTGTTTTTGTAAGAAGATTAAAATCCTTCCCTGTAATTTTTTGTTTTACTGATTTCCTATAAAATTGAAGCACAAAAATACACAAATTTCACTGATTTGCATCTAGTTTTTCCCAAGAATTATTGAATCAGGTTAAATGAATACTTTAAAGTCCACACATTGGGGAGAGGACTGGGGTTGCCTGCATGAACACAGCCTGAAGGGGGCTAGTGCACCACAGCAGGCTGGGAGGGAGTCCGGGAAGAAGTCTGGACCTGCCTGAGAGGCAAGAGACCATTGTTTTGGGGTGCACGAGGAGAGGGGATTCAGAGCACCACCTACACGAGCTCCAGAGACGGGCGCAAGCCGCGGCTAACAGCGCGGACCCCAGACACGGGCATGAGACGCTAAGCCTGCTGCTGCTGCCACCAAGAAGCCTGTGTGCGAGCACAGGTCACCATCTGCACCCCCCTTCCGGGGAGCCTGTGCAGCCCGCCACTGCCAGGGTCCCGTGATCCAGGGACAACTTCCCCGGGAGAACGCACGGCGCCCTTAGGCTGGTGCAACGTCACGCCGGCCTCTGCCGCCGCAGGCTCGCCCCGCATCCGTACCCCTCCCTCCCCCCGGCCTGAGTGAGCCAGAGCCCCCGAATCAGCTCCTTTAACCCCATCCTCTCTGAGCGAAGAACAGGCGCCCTCAGGCAACCTACATGCAGAGGCAGGGCCAAATCCAAAGCTGAACCCCTGGGAGCTGTGCGAACAAAGAAGAGAAAGGGAAATCTCTCCCAGAAGCCTCAGGAGCAGCGGATGAAATCTCCACAATCAACTTGATGTACCTGCATCTGTGGAATACCTGAATAGACAACGAATCATCACAAATTGAGGAGGTGGACTTTGGGAGCAACGATATATTTTCTTTTTCCCCTTTTTCTCTTTTTAGCCGTATGGATGACAGGGTCTTGGTGCTCCAGCTGGGCATCAGGGCTGTGCCTCTGAGGTGGGAGAGCCAAGTTCAGGACATTGATCCACCAGACAACACCCAGCTCGATGTAATATCAAATGGCAAAAATCTCCCAGAGATCTCCGTCTCAACACCAAGATCCAGCTCCACTCAACCACCAGCAAGCTACAGTGCTGGACACCCTATGCCAAACAACTAGCAAGACAGGAACACAACCTGCCTCATTAGCAGAGAGGCTGCCCAAAATCATAATAAGATCACAGACACCCCAAAACACACCAACAGATGCACACCTGCCCACCGGAAAGAAAAGATCCAGACTCATCCACCAGAACACAGGCACCAGTCCCTTCCAAGAGGAAGCCTACACAACCCACTGAATCAACCTTAGCCACTGGGGGCAGACACCAAAAACAAAGGGAACTATGAACCTGCAGCCTGCGAAAAGGAGACCCCAAACACAGTAAGTTAAGCAAAATGAGAAGACAGAGAAATACACAGCAGATGAAGGAGCAAAGTAAAAACTCACCAGACCTAACAAATGAAGAGGAAATAGGCAGTCTACCTGAAAAAGAATTCAGAATAATGATAGTAAAGATGATCCAAAATCTTGGAAATAGAATGGAGAAAATACAAGAAACATTTAACAAGGACCTAGAAGAACTAAAGATGAAACAAACAATGATGAACAGCACAATAGATGAAATTAAAAATTCTCTAGAAGGAATCAATAGCAGAACAACTGAGGCAGAAGAACAGATAAGTGACCTGGAAGATAAAATAGTGGAAATAACTATTGCAGAGCAGAATAAGGAAAAAAGAATGAAAAGAATTGAGGACAGTCTCAGAGACCTCTGGGACAACATGAAACGACCAACATTCAAATTATAGGGGGTCCCAGAAGAAGAGAAAAAGAAGGGGACTGAGAAAATATTTGAAGAGATTATAGTTGAAAACTTCCCTCATATGGGAAAGGAAATAGTTAATCAAGTCCAGGAAGCACAGAGTCCCATACAGGTTAAATCCAAGGAGAAACATGCCAAAACGCATATTAATCAAACTATGAAAAATTAAATACAAAGAAAAAATATTAAAAGCACCAAGGGAATGACAACAAATAACATACAAGGGAACCCCCATAAGGTTAACAGCTGATCTGTCAGCAGAAACTCTGCAAGCCAGAAGGGAGTGGCAGGACATATTTAAAGTGATGAAAGGGAAAAACCTACAACCAAGATTACTCTACCCAGCAAGGATTTCATTCAGATTTGATGGAGAAATTAAAACCTTTACAGATAAGCAAAAGCTAAGAGAATTCAGCACCACCAAACCAGCTTTACAACAAATGCTAAAGGAACTTCTCTAGGCAGGAAACACAAGAGAAGGAAAAGACCTACAATAAAAACCCAAAACAATTAAGAAAATGGTAATATGAACATACATATGGATAATGACCTTAAATGTAAATGGATTAAACGTTCCAACCAAAAGGCATAGACTGGCTGAATGGATAGAAAAACAAGACCTGTATATATGCTGTCTGCAAGAGACCCACTTCACACCTAGGGACACATACAGACTGAAAGTGAGGGGATGGAAAAAGATATTCCATGCAAATGGAAATCAAAAGAAAACTGGAGTAGCAATTCTCATATCCTCAGAATGGGAGAAGGTAGTTGCAAATGAAGCAACTGACAAAGGATTAATCTCCAAAATTTACAAGCAGCTCATGCAGCTCAATATCAAAAAAACAAACAACCGCATCCAAAAATGGGAAGAAGACCTAAATAGACATTTCTCCAAAGAAGATACACAGATTGCCAACAAACACATGAAAGAATGCTCAACATCATTAATCATTAGAGAAATGCAAATCAAAACTACAATGGGATATCATCTCACACTGGTCAGAATGGCCATCATCAAAAAATCTACAAGTAATAAATGCTGGAGAGGGTGTGGAGAAAAGGGAACACTCTTGCATTGTTGGTGGGAATGTAAATTGATACAGCCACTATGGAGAACAGTATGGAGGTTCCTTAAAAAACTAAAAATGGAACTACCATATGACCCAGCAATCCCATTTCTGGGCATGTACCCTGAGAAAACCATGATTCAAAAAGAGCCATGTACCACAATGTTCATTGCAGCTCTATTTACAATAGCCAGGACATGGAAGCAACCTAAGTGTCCATCGACAGATGACTGGATAAAGAAGATGTGGCACATACATACAATGGAATATTACTTAGCCATAAAGAGAAACGAAATTGAGTTATTTGTAGTGAGGTGGATGGACCTAGAGTCTGTCAGAGTGAAGTAAGTCAGAAAGAGAAAAACAAATCCCGTATGCTAACACATATATATGGAATCTAAAAAAAAAAAAAAAAAAGGTCACGAAGAACCTAGCGGCACGACAGGAATAAAGATGCAGACCTACTAGAGAATGGACTTGAGGACATGGGGTGGGGGAAGGGTAAGCTGGGACAAAGTGAGAGAGTGGCATGGACATATATAATGCAAAATGTAAAATAGCTAGTGGGAAGCAGCCACATAGCACAGGGAGATCAGCTCGGTGCTTTGTGATCACCTAGAGGGGTGGGATAGGGAGAGTGGGAGGGAGGGAGATGCAATAGGGAAGAGATATGGGGATATATGTATATGTATAGCTGATTCACTTTGTTATAAAGCAGAAACTAGCACACCATTGTAAAGCAATTATACTCCAATAAAGATTTAAAAAGATAAATAAAATAAAGTCTACACATTGCAGTATAACATATACGGTTCTTGTTTGGGACTTCCCTGGTGGCACAGTTGTTAAAATTCACCTGCCAATGCAGGGGACATGGGTTTGATCCCTGGTCCGGGATGATCCCACATGCGTGGAGCAAGCCCATGCACCATGACTACTGAACCTCTGCTCTAGACCCTACGAGCCACAAGTACTGAACCTGTGTGCCACAACTACTGAAGCCCACGTGCCTAGAACCCGTGCTCCACAGTAAAGAGAAGCCACCACAGTGAGAAGCCCATGCACCACAACAAAGAGTAGTCCCTGTTCGTCACAGCTAGAGAAAGCCCACGTGCAGCAACGGAGACCTAATGCAGCCAAAAATAAACAAATAAAATAAATAAATTTATTTTTTAAAAAAAGTGAAGAGTAGTGGTAAAATGTTTAAAAATAAAAATTTTCTTGTTTGAATTTCTCTGTCGACCATGCATTAAAAAGCAGTATTTTAAGGCTATGGAAGATGCTCATATTGTATCCCTAAGCACCTCTTTTTTAGAAGGATTTGTGGCCTTCTGTTCCACTGATGATAAGGAATTTCATTGTTCTGGCTTCCATACTCTGCTTGACCTATTCATCCTAAATAAGCTAATCCTGGAGAAAGTTTTGCTTCAGGCATAAAATGATCAACACAGGGATGGAAAGCAAATCTACCACTGCACGTGCAAAAACTGATATAAGAGCCATGGTCGAGTGTTATATGCATGTAAATACAGTTTCAGAACATACCTCCTACTCAAGTCAAGGCATCCAATTTAAGGACTTCAGTCATCATTTACAATAATTTATTTGATCACCAGAAATCGCTGTTACACAGAGCAACATAGTTACCTTTATATAACATGCAACTGTTGTCAAGGTTCTGATTCACTGATAAAATTACCCAGGAGAATACAGTATTAAAAACAAGAAAAATGGACTTCCCTGGTGACGCAGTGGTTGAGAGCCCGCCTGCCGATACAGGGGACACGGGTTTGTGCCCCGGTCCGGGAAGACCCCACATGCCGCGGAGCAGCTTGGCCCGTGAGCTATGGCCGCTGAGCCTGCGCGTCCAGAGCCTGTGCTCCACAATGGGAGAGGCCACAGCAGTGAGAGGCCCGCGTACCACACAAAAAAACAAGAAAAATAAGAAGATAACACAAAATTATAAATATGATATTAAGGACTGCTACTTCCTTTGGGGCTTGTTTTGTAATTGATACCAAATGTGAATTCAGAGTATAACAATACCTTCTTTGATAAGAGAAAAGTTTTGTCCAAGAGTCAAAAACTTTTCTCCTAACTCAGCACATCTCCCTAAATGTACTATTATCACCTACCATCTCTAGTGAAGCTTCCACCAACTAATGCCCTGCCTCATTAATATCAGCAATAAAAATCTGTAGTCCTAAAACCGCCCTGAGCTGGAATGATTTCTGTTCCAAAAATCATCAAGGCTTTTGATAAGAACTACATCTAAGGGCTTCAAGTCAAGCCAGCTTAGTTGCATCTAAGTACAGAATGGCCAAGATAAGAGATGTTTTGCATGAATGTAAGTATATTGGTACAGACAAAATGGAAGAACACTTGTCATGCAGAAGTATTGGTTTGCCTCATTAGCACATCATTGGTTTTTAATGTAAACAAGATTTCTTGAAAGACATCTTTTCTTTGTTGGATTAAAAAAATTACATTTAGAATTGAAAGTATTTGCAGTAAAAGAAACATCTCTCGTCAAATTCTTAAGCTTCAGTTGATTAGAACAGAAATGTAAAGGTTATATTGTTGTCAATACATGTAGATGTTGTCAATTTCTTATTCAAGTGTTATAAAGGTAGCAAGGGGCTTAATCATTTAAATGGCATTTGAAAGCCAACAATTGATTTTTTTATAGAACATAGATTATAATGATCAGAAATTGCTACTTTCCCCCAATATATTCAGTTAACAAGTCACAGAGTCTATATTCGTAAAAGTAGAAGTCATACCAGAATGTTGTGTGGTGCTCCATCAGTTGTTAAACCTATACTTTTATTCCTGTGTGTAGAAAATAAGTAAAATTCTGACTAAATCTGTTCATTTTATCAAAAATATCCTGGAGGCCATTGTGAGGGGAAATCAAGGAAGTAACACCTGTTCCTTTGGACAAAAATCACGGAGTTAGGTGTTCCAAATATGACTTTATATAATTAATAACCAGCTTTGAACCTTTGCCTTTAGATTCACCTTTTATTAGACTTCTTTCAGTATCTAATCAGTGGAAGAATTGTGGGAATCTGTGAGACTAGGAGAAACACACACAGGTTTTGAGGAATAACATTCCAGATTTTAGACTAATTAACCCTAATTATCTACTGCTTGTATCATATCTAAAAGTTTTAGTCCAGCTGTAAAAATATAGTGTTTACAACACACACACATGAATTATAAATCTAGTTACTATGGTAACCAGTAGCTTTAGAAATAAATTTGCCTGCATGCCCGCATCTGTAAGTCTGTGCCTCAAGAAGTGAACATGAAGTTTGTCTCCAGTGACAACCAGCTTCAGATTTCTGTCTGTGACTACTTTCTTACTCTGATGAAGAAAGGTCTTATAGACCCTGAGTTTGTTTCAAGAGTATACAAGACACAGAGGTTAAGTTGAGTGATTCTTGAACGGGGATATCATTCTTAATAGGAAAAGCCTCTGGCACAGAATGTGTTGAACCTCTTGCAAATATAGAAGACTACCCTGTATAAGCAATATCAGTGGTAAATCTGTGACACATATTCCGCCCCAGAATTAGGGAGCATAGGTATAAAGGAAGTATTATGTACTAGGTCTGCCCCTGCCCTTTGATTCAATTTCACTTTAAACAAATCCCTATATCTTAATTTAAATAAAATAGGAACTTATATCAATCTTAGCACCTGTATGTGTTGTATTTAACTGCCAAGCTGAAAACCAAGCTGAAATGCTGCAGAAACATGACAGAAAGTTAAAATCAATAACAACAAACAAAAAGAGAAGCGAAAAAAACCAAAAATCAAACATAGTCTTATCATGCAAAATGTCTTTTTTTTTTTTTTTTTGGCTGCATTGGGTCCTCGTTGCTGTGCATGGGCTTTCTCTAGTTGTGGCGAGCAGGGACTACTCTTCATTGCAGCATGTGGGCTTCTCATTGCGGTGGCTTCTCTTTGTTGTGGAGCACGGGCTCTAGGTGCACGGGCTTCAATAGTTGCAGCGTGTGGGCTCTAGAGCGCAGTCTCAGTAGTTGTGGCACACGGGCTTAGTTGCTTCACGGCATGTGGGATCTTCCCGGACCAGGGCTTGAATCCATGCCCTCTGCATTGGCAGGCAGATTCTTAACCACTGCGCCACCAAGGAAGTCCCTGCAAAATATCTTAGAATGAATTACAGGTCAAAAAATCTGTACTCTCCAAGTGAGCTATGATCCCTGTGGCAGTCTGCTCAGGCCAATGGACAACTTTTCAGAATAATCTTTTTTAAATGTATAAAGTAAGTAGCTTAAAACTTTAACAAAAACTGATTACATTTAATCAGAGCTATATCCATGGCTCTTTTGGCGGTCTTTGGACCCTATATAAAGAATCTCTGCATGATAGGTAGGCAGTTAAAATAAGATGAATATGGGTGGATTGCAGATATTTGAAGTAGAAATTACAGAACTTTCTGAAGAAAACATTGGGTGGAGTTGATTGAGAATGAGGGAATAGTCCAAGGGAATACCCAGTTTCAAGGTTAAACAATAGTGTGGGGATGCTGACATTTTCAGAGATGATGATAACTGGTCGGTAGATGTAGCAAGAGAGTATGTCCATAAGAAAGTGATAGTTGGTTGTAGGGTAGATTCAAAGAGTTCCATTTTGGCCCTATGACTTTTGAAAGGCCTCTTAGGTTGTCAGAGAAAGATGTCAAAAAGGCAGTTGGGAGTCTAAGTCTGAATGTCAGGCATTCTGGGATATGCTCAATTCATAACATGCAAAATAATACCTGAGTGTTCCTCCCCAGTACACTGCCATCCAATCTTGTGTTAACACGGAACACTTTTCTTTTTCTTAGCAACCTCAAGGGACCAGAATTCAGCAGGGTTTTACTTTGGGCATTTCTGATATTTTACTAAATGCTTATTCTATAATTATTATGTAACATTTTGTAGTTTTTGAGAACCTACTAGATGACAGATACTGTTCCTGGACACTGTGGTTCACATACATCAATTCAAATCATGATAATCATTTTGTAAGTTTTTATAGGAAGAAGCTGAAGATTCAGTCATATTATCTATCTTTTGTAAGGTTATATGGTGATTAACTTGCTAACTAAATTTTGAACTCAGATCTGTGTGACTTCAAAGTCCATATTTTTTCTGTGGTATCATGTACTGATTCCTTTTTTAATGTATTCTATTCTGGTGTATTTAAACCTCTAATTTACTGGTTCGTTGAATTTATTATTCTCATATCAGTTTGAAATAGAAGTCTTTAATAACTCAGGAGATAAATAGTCTTGCTCTTGCTCAGTAAATAAATGTATTCTTTCCAAATTGGGACACAACTATGGGTGTTTTGTTGCCTATTTGGTGCTATGGTGTAGCACCAAAAATCCTCTGTAAAATAACATTGACACCCAGAATTTTCCTATAAAAAAATGGAGTATCTCACAATAATTCCTAAAGAAACCAATAAAAACAGAACAAACAAAAATAGTCAGAGGAGTCATCCGAACAGCCTCTTACCTGTAAAATGAAAAGCTGAGGAGAAGGCCTACCTTTTCCGTGGATGCTGTATTCATAGACACAGTCATAGGTATCCCTACAGAGTTAATAGAAAAGATTGGCTTCTTTGTTCCCTGGGAAATATTTTTTTCCATTTCTACTCCTTGATGTTTTATTCTTCTGAAAGCTTTTTAAGACTTGTTTACTTACTCACCTGCAGCTAAAACTTGTTTTCATAGGTAGGTGGTAAGGCTTTTTTCAGTGCCAGTTGTAGATTACTTAATTCTTTAAAAGAAATCACTTAGATTTTTCCCATATTTAGAATTAAAATCTTCACAGAATATTTTTAAGAGCAATTTCTGTGTATTTATCTGAGCGTTACCTTTGGTTCTGCTAAACTTTAATACTTGGCTGGATGTTTATATGCCAACAGTTTTCTCCCATTTTTTACTTGTTCCCCTAATACCTTCAAAATACAAAAATACATGTGAGTGAAAGTCCTTATTGGCTTCTTATTGTTGAGTCAGCTTCTGAAATCTTGCTCTGGAATGTAGTTTCTGAAGGAATTAGGCTGCAACGGAGTATTTCCACAGTTTAATAACCCCACCATGGAAACTGCTTTTGATTTTTTTAATAGAAAGATGTACAAGATTTATACATACTAATTGGTTGTGAGTCTTGGACTATTTTGTTGTGTGATTTAGTAAACCCATGAATTTTTCTTACAGAATATTAATTTTAAATTTATTTGATTAAGCTGACAGAACTCAAACAACACAATTAAAGTACATTTAGAATAGAATAATGCTTTTTAAATACTGCTTCCATATTAAAAATAAACACTTTACACTTTGCAAAGTGTTTGATACAATATTATATACCTCATTATGGCTAAGTAATTACTGAGCCCTGTATTTATTTAAAAATACTGATAGAAAGAAAGAAAGATAGGAAGATAGAAAGATAGATTAGATAGGTAGATAGGTAGATAGATACATATTCCTACTGAGCACAGACAGCTAAAAGTCCTATCTCAGAGCTTTTCAGCTAAGTCTTCATGACTATATTGTCAGGTATTTTAATAAAAAGTTTGATGCATTTTTGATCTTTGACTGCTGACAACTTTCAAGCACAGCCTTCTTTCTCCCCATTTGCCCGCATCTGATTAGAAAGCCCTGCATTTTCTTCTTTGGCTCCAGCAGGCACTTTGAACCGTGAAAGCCCCAGCCAAATAAGTAGGAATCCCCTCTCCATGCCCCCTACTAACCATAACCACTCCTCAAGCCATCAGTTACTCCTTTTCTCTCCAACCATTTTTAGATCTGCTAGGGACCCTACCCTGTTCTCCTCAAAAACTTCCTTCTGTGAATAATGAATCTTTTATACCCTCTTGTGCGTATGTGGCTTCATCACAATCACCATCCAAACCAGCAGGACATCAACCCTCCCCCATGCAGGGCAACCACGGCGAAGGTACCAATCTTGACAATATCACAATTTCACTCCGTTTTCTAATTTTAAATATTTGAATTAAAATATGTAAGTCTTTTAATATTGATAACATTCCTTGTACTTTACAGTGTGACTAGGTTCTTTGCATATTTTTTAATGAAGGTGTAGACATTAGATTCTATTTTATTATTTTTTTAATTGAAGCATAGTTGATTTACAGTGTGTTAATTTCTGCTGTACAGCAAAGTGATTCGGTTATACATATATATATATATATATACACACACATTCTTTTTTATATTCTTTTTCACTATGGTTTATCACAGGATATCAAATATAGTTCTCTGTGCTATACAGTAGGACCTTGTTGTTTATCCATTCTATATATAAAGGCTTACATCTGCTAACCTCAACCTCCCACTCCATCCCTCCCCCAACCCCCACCCCTTTGGCAACCACCAGTCTGTTCTCTATGTCCATGATTCTGTTTCTGTTTCATAGATAGGTTCATTTGTGTCATATTTTAGATTCTGCAAATAAGTGAATCATATGGCGTTTCTCTTTCTCTGTCTGACTTACTTCACTTAGTATGATAATCTCTAGTTTATCCATGTTGCTCTTTGCATGTGTTTTGAACAGCATGCAGCCTCACTGATACAGACACGTGCTAGTATCTGTTTCTTAAAGTGGAATTCTTGAGTCATCTGCAGTTCAAGTCACTTAGGAATGCTATGTCAAAAGTGTAGATTCTTTTTTCTTTCAGTTTTATTTAGAAATTGATGTATATCACTGTATAAGTTTAAGGTGTACAGCATGATAGTTTGATTTACATATATTGTGAAATGATTACCACAGGAGGTTTAGTTAACATCTGTCATCTCATAGAGATACAAGAAGAAGAAAATTTGAAACAATCTCCTTGTGATGAGAACACTTAGGATTTACTCTCTTAACAGCTTTCCTGTATATCATACAGCTGTGTTAGCAGTAATCATCACGTTGTACATGACATCCCTAGTACTTATTTACCTTATAACTGGAAGTTTGTGCAATACCTTTTGATCAACCTTCCTCCAATTCCCCCTCCCCTCACTCTTACAAAGTGCAGATTCTTAGGACATATCCCAGATACCTTAGAACAGAATTCCTGAGCGTGGGGAATAGAAATTAGTATTTCTAGTGATAACATAAGATAGTTATGTGTAGTTTAGCTTCCACGGGAAACTAAACCATACCATGGGACTGGTATGACCTTGGGAAAACCTGACTGCATTTATTCGTAGACTTAATTGCGTCTATTCAATCACATCTCAACTGTTCCACTCAGGACCCATTGTTGTTGTTTTTCATGTAAATTACCTTGAATATCTTTGTGTGTTATGATTCCATCCAAAAGAAACCTCTCAAGATCGTAAGGAACATTTTGTGTTGACTTTTATTTCCATTAATATATGCATTTCGTGAAAACTAAAAGGTTAGATATGAGTTTTTAAACAGGACAAAAATAGGGACTTCCCTGGTGGTCCAGTGGTTAGAACTTTCACTGCTGTGTTCACTGAAAGTTCAACTTTCACTGCTGTGACCCCGGGTTCAGTCCCTGGCTGGGGAACTGGGGAACTGAGATGCTGCAAGCCACGTGGCATGGGCAAAAAAAAGGCACAGGGAGGCCTGTGTTCTCAAAAAAAAAAAAAAAAGACAAAAATAGCATAAGTGCTAGCTAAACATTTCCAAGCTACAAAGATTTTTCAACCATACTAAAAGTAACAAAACAACGATATGTGGTGTGTAGTATATCCCTTTATGGCACACACAAGTAAAACAAAGTATAGAAACTGAACACTTCGACAAATTCGATGGCTAAATAATAAAATTACTCTCAACCACATTCTTTTTACAGTGTATTTTGATGAACAGAATTTCCTTAACTTTAAGTCAAATTTATCAATCCTTCCTCTTATGATTAATTCATTTTGCATAATGTTTATGAAAGGTTTACTGACCCCAAAGTGATGAAATTATTCTCTTGTGTTTTTTCACTTGGACCGTTTACTAAAAAGACTATATTTTCATCACTGTATTGCATAGAACTAAGTTAGATAACCATAAATATATGGATTTTAAACCTATTCTGTTCTCTGTTCTGTTCCATTGATCCATTTGTTTGTCCTTGTATGAGTACAAACTGTCGTTAACTACTGTAACTTTATAAGAATTTTAATATTTTGGAAGGGCAAGTCCTCCAAATTGTTTTTCTTTTTCAAAATTTCCCTGACTAGTGTTTGTCCTTTGAAAACCCATAAAAATTGAAGTATTAGCATGTTCAATTTGACCAAAAAAATCTGCTCAGATTTTTATTTGGATTCCGTTAAGCCCATAGATTAATTTGGGTACAACAAATTTTGAGTTGTGATATGAGTATTTTCATTATCATTAAATTTAACACATGTTAAAATTTCCATTGTGATTTCTTACTTGACTCAAGGTTTAATTAGCATTGTATTGCTTACCTTACTAGAAGTTGGGATTTCTTTTCATCTTTTGTTGATTTCTAACTTAATCCCACTATGCTCAGTGCACACAACTTCGAATGATCTAATTTCTTTGAAACTGAGACTTGTTTTTATGGCCTTGCATAAGTTGAATGTTTCATGTGCAATTTTAAAGAATGTGTACTGTTAGCTGTGTAGATACTTATAATTGTTAGATCTTCATTTGAGGAACTAACTATTAACTGTTATAAAGTTCCCTTTTTATCTCATTTAATGCTTCTCATCCCAAAATATACCTGTCTGATATTAAACTGAATCTCTGCTTCATTTTTGTTTGCATTTTTTTCTTATAAATTCTACTTACATAATTATATCTAAACTTACAACAAGTTTGTTTTGAGTGTGTCTCCTATGTACAGTATACAGTTAAGTCTGTGAGCCTTTTACATTTATTGATATGGCAGATATGTTTTTACTTTTAGTTCTTTTGCACTAACTTAAGGTTTAGTTTCCTTTTCAATACTTCTTTTTAATTTATTTCATCATGGGCTCTTTGTTTTGCTTTATTCAACTGCTTCTTCCAATATTTAGGAAGATTTAATTTTTGTTTCACTGATTATATACTAAACATCTTTTCATTTAAAAAATTTTACATTGACTTTGTACTATGAAAATAACAAAATTAGTATATATTAGATTCCTTGCCTTTGGCCTGCATAACAGATGGTGCCATTGCTCTGTCCATATCCCCTTGACTAATCATGGAAGTTAGCCCAGTGGCAGTGGACATTGAACAATTCTTGTACACTGAGGTTCAAACACCAGATATCTGTCTGAGGACATCCTCTGGTTTATGTGAGCATTCTCTGTCTCTTAGAGTAACTTCCAACTAATGAGAGACGATAAGAATGGGTGGGAAAATATCCCAACTTTTTTGCTCCTCATTGGAACAATTCTGAGATTTGTTTTATCTCAATTCTGAGATCCTGGTTTTCTCAGGATCTCAGTTGAATAAATTTCTAGTTGCCTACAACAGTGGCCCCTCTAATAAGTAGGCATTTTATTGGTTTTCTTTACTTCTTTGATTAATTTCCTACTCCTTCACCTACTTCTCCTCAACTTATATTACCTCTGGGGAAGAAGGAATTAAAGAAGGTGATTTTTGAGGGTTAGATGTCTCAGGGAAAGAAAGAAGGCAGCTGCCCTGGTCTTATCTCCTTATAAATGGGATGATTACTGGATCTCTTTTCCTTGCAAACCACACTAATACTGTCTTCCAGGAGAAGAGTTCTTATGTATGAAATGTTTATGTAGAATATCCGTGGTTTAGGTTTATTTATGGTGAACAAAACTAGAATCTATGGATTTTGTGAGCTATGACTCCCTGGAAATTGTCCCATGAGCTATATAATAACCTATGGTATTAAACAGATATATTTCATAAATTAAACACTTCCTACTGTGTGATGTAACCCATATACCTCACAGGAGACCTCCTTTACTGCTCTAGGTTACACAGCATGTGTACAAAATATCAAAGAAGGTTCTGGGAAGCAGCTCCTAGTTGCCTAGCTCTCTCCCTACTTCACCTCTGGTTCTTGATTGCTTTTATTCTCAAAATTTTTCATAGAACCTGATAAATGAGTAAGCTCTCTGATTCTTGTGAATCTGGCTTTAAATATGAACCTTCGTGTTAGCTCACCTCCTAAATAAATTATTTACTTAAATATTTGTTTTGGAATCAGCTTTTGGAGGAAACTAAGGTATGATGCTTTCCTTCCCCTTTACCTTCTTTTGTAGGCTGGGCTCCCAGGAAGCAGATTCAGTTAGTATTAAGATATTTACTAAGGAGTGCATTTAGGATACACATTTGTGAACAGGAGGGATAAGAATCAGGTCTGGGTAGAGGGAGAAATCGAACCAAAATGTAAATGCAGCTGTAACCTAGACTAATAACTCTAGGAGCTCTGAGCTACAGTGGTCCTTCAAAACTGTTCCACGTTGAGCTGAGATAGCCAGCCCTTTACATTCTACTAGGTCTTGGTCATTGTATGTGGCAGAATGTGACTTGGGCTAGATAAGTCTTTACAGTTGAGGCAACCCTTGAAGAAGCAAAAAGTTTATCAACGATGCTCTCAGCCTTTCAACAAGAGCAACAAGTCTTTCACTGAAATGGAATATGGGTGGAATATCACAATCATTATATGCCTTCTGGGTTTTATGACTACATCATTTTTTTCTTTTATTCTTTATTTTCCCTACTCTACTTTTTTAAACCTTTGAATAGTCTCATTTTTTTACTTGTTTATCAAAGTTTCAAATGAGATAATCAGTGTGATTTCACACCCTCATAATTTTTCTTCCCCTTTCCCTCCTATATATTATTAATTATATTACTTATGGATTTTCAGGGTTGATTCCATTTACATTACATTCTGCTTTACTCTTAGTCTTCTTATTAAATAAATTGAATTGCATATCACAAATCATTTTGCTATAATTTCTCAATTCACCTCATGTTCAACTGAAGATTTTTTTTTCTTTTTTTTTTGACATCTTTATTGGGATATAATTGCTTTACAATGGTGTGTTAGCTTCTGCCTTAAAACAAAGTGAATCAGCTATACATATACATATGTTCCCATATCTCTTCCCTCTTGTGTCTCCCTCCCTCCCACCCTCCCTATCCCACCCCTCCAGGCGGTGACAAAGCACTGAGCTGATCTCCTTGTGCTATGCGGCTGCTTCCCACTAGCTATCTACCTTACGTTTGGAAGTGTATATATGTCCATGCCACTCTCTCGTTTTGTCACAGCTCACCCTTCCCCCTCCCCATATCCTCCAGTCCGTTCTCTAGTAGATCTGTGTCTTTATTCCTGTCTTACCCCTAGGTTCTTCATGACATTTGTTTTTTCTTAAATTCCATATATATGTGTTAGCATACGGTATTTGTCTTTCTCTTTCTGACGTACTTCACTCTGTATGACAGACTCTAGATCCATCCACCTCATTACAAATAGCTCAATTTCGTTTCTTTTTACGGCTGAGTAATATTCCATTGTATATATGTGCCACATCTTCTTTATCCATTCATCCGATGATGGGCACTTAGGTTGTTTCCATCTCTGGGCTATTGTAAATAGAGCTGCAATGAACATTTTGGTACATGACTCTTTTTGAATTATGGTTTTCTCAGGGTATATGCCCAGTAGTGGGATTGCTGGGTCATATGGTAGTTCTATTTGTAGTTTTTTAAGGAACCTCCATACTGTTCTCCATAGTGGCTGTACCAATTCACATTCCCACCAGCAGTGTAAGAGTTCAACTGAAGATTTTTAATTGTTAATTTCTTTAGGAAGGGCTTACAGAACATGTGATTTGATTTATTTTTTTGTATGTTCAAATGTATTTTCTGCTTTCTTTATTTTAAAAATATATTCTATTAGTCAGTTTTTGCTACAGCAGTAGGCAACTCCAAGATTTCAGCTGCACATTTGCTGGGTTCTACTGGCTTGGACTGGTTCAGTAAGGCTTTATGACCTTTTCATTGGGGGGCCTAGGTTGAAGGAAAGGCTACTGCCTGAGTCCTGCTGTTTTCATGGCAGGGGAGAGGAGCACAAAAAGAACTAATGAAAACATGGAATTTCTCTTAAAATCTCTAGACTGGCATGTTGACATTTTTGTTCACATTCTGTTGGCTATATCAGATCATATGGCAAAAGCCCATGTGGCAGAAAGCCAAATGGCAGAGGGGCGTATTGGAGAGGAGTGAGTCAATGGCTTTGACAATACTGCTTTCTAACAAGTACATTCCTTGGTAACTGTAATTGAGTTCTCTCTCTTTTGCTTACAAAATACACTTACTCCTCCCCAACAAAGGTACCAGATTCTTCATTTATATATATGTGGCCTTAGGCTTGAAACCCAGAGTCTTGTGATGGACTATTCTTCATCAGGACCAGATGTAGATTCCCTTTATTTGGAGGCCTGTAAATGAAATAGAGACAAATAGCATACAATGGTGAAAACAGCATATGGTAATTGTAGCAAGTACTCCTGTTTGGAAAGGAAAATAGTAGAACCATATGGCAGTTACTGGTTAATAGCAATTCTGAAATATAGGCAAATATTCCAAGAGTCTCCTTTTTAGAAAGAGGGAATGTCCTTTGATTAGGCTCTAGTTCTGCTCCTGATAGAAACTTTTAAGTTCCTTTTTATCTATTCCTCCTAGATATGCGCCCTGGGAAATCTTTTCTTTTTCATTATCCTTGCTCACACCTGAAGAGTTCCTGCTTTCTGTCCATAAAAAATTGTATATCCAAGGGTATTTTTTGGTTCTTTAACCATTAGAGTATCTTTTAATCCACGTTTCAGATTATTTCCAAAATATATTACCATGTCTTCTTTTTTTAATTTCTATTCAGTTGAACTCAGATCTAAGTGTAAGTGGCCATACCCATAAAATATGCATCTTTTTCTTTGGACTTAATTTTAACTACCTGCATTTATCAAATTTCTATGTGGTAACCCTTTGCCTCCTTTCTCTGAGTCATTTTGTTCACCTGAAAAAATTGCTTGAGAGTCACATTAATCCAAGCAAGAAGAAAATATGCACTGTTCCTTTGCATTTTGATGTTAAAAGTTGTTTTTCTTCTTTTGAAACTTTGTTATTTTCTCTGAAATATGATACTTTTATTCGGACATGTCTCAATGTTGACTTTTCCATATTCATTTTGTTCCAATGTAGAATCTTCTCTTAATATTTGTGGAATCTCAGGCAAGAATAAAAATGGTGCCCCACATGCCAAAATTCTACATCTTGAAACATAATGGATCCTGTTAACATGTGTGTTAAATAAATTATGTTCTATCATCCTACTTTGAAAAGATAATCATGACCAAAAAACAAACAATCACTCTAGCTTCAAAGCTCACAACGTATCAAAACCACTGAATGCAATCGTTAGCGAGTGTATTGGGGGTTATTGCTTTTGGTAAGACATTGTTGAGTGATACACAATTTAAATAAAAATATAATTTCTAAATTATTAAATATTGCATATAATTATTTATGCTTTTATTTTAGGAAAAATCAGAAGTATGTTATAATTGACATCTTCACAAAATGTGTTTTATTTGTAAATTTTCAATACTGATTAAATGTATTTAATAATTATTTTATTATTATGTCAATTTGAAGAAGCCATTGCCTACTGAGGCATAAGCCCTTGAAATTGTCCATAAAAGCGTGAAAGCAAAATTTAGATTCATAATTAAATTATGTACTTAATATATAATATTCAAATATTATAATGGTGTCACAATAAATCATCATTTTGCATAAAATATTACAAACTACATAAAGTGATCATATAAGTTGCTATCAGATATATGGTGATTTTTCACCATGTCTTAAAATATCTGGATCAATATAGTGTTTCAAAAATTCCTCTTTGTCGTGGGGCTTCCCTGGTGGCGCAGTGGTTGGGAGTCCGCCTGCCAATGCAGGGGACGCGGGTTCGTGCCCTGGTCCGGGAAGATCCCACATGTCGCGGAGCGGCTGGCCCCATGAGCCATGGCTGCTGAACCTGCGCATCCGGAGCCAGTGCTCCGCAATGGGAGAGGCCACAACAGTGAGAGGCCCGTGTACCGCACACACACACACACACAAAAATTCCTCTTTGTATGAATTTTATGTTTTTGGAAAACACTTTCTTGCCATATCTTTTGGGACATTTCCATTTCCAGTCACACTCTTTTTTATTCTGATTCTATTTGTCCTATTCTGAGTTTCTAACAATGTTAATGCTAACAGTTCATTGCCTCCAATTTCTCATCATTTCTGGGATAATGTATTTATTTTCCTTCTCCTACTTCACTAGGCTTTGCTAGCTCTGGCTGCATTATTTGTACTGTCTTGCCATTGTTTCACAGATTTCCCTGCCTACTTTTTTTGTTTTTCTTTTTTGGCTGCACCACACAGCATGTCCTGACAAGGGATTGAACCCATGACCCCTGCATTGAGAGCACAGAGCCTTAGCCACTGGACCACCAGGGAAGTTCCCTGCCTACTTTTTGCTATTGATTTAAAGAGGTAATCCATTCACTGAGCTATCTTTTAATTCTTGGCAATGTATTTCAGTAAAATTTTCAACAGCTCCATGAAATATATTTTTCTGAGAATATTCTTTTTTTATTTTTTTCTCATTTCTGTCTTATTTGTTTCTTCTAGTATGTTTTTATATTTTTTACAGTAGTTCCTTTTTTTCCCTATTATCGATGTTTTGAGTTCTTCTTTGCAAGCTCTTTTCAAGACTTATACAGGAGATGAGCCATGGACATGTACCATCAGGAATTCTTCTGGCTTGTACCTAGGTGTGTGTGTGTGTATTTGTGTATGAGAGAGAAGAAGAAAGAGAGACAGACAGATGAGAGATAGATAGCAGGAAGAACTAGATTTGATGTGATTTCTAATTTTGCCCAAGGAGATACTGAACATCTTTCAAATATAAATAAATAAAATCTATAAATGGAAGAATGTGCACTCCTGCCAATATATTGATGGAAATCCAGAGTTGCTTCAAATACAAATTTAAAGTGATCAGTGATTTCAATTTCTTCATGAGAGCCCTAGATTTATAGTCTAGGTATGTTGGAAGTATAAGACAAAAAAAAAACACAAAAAACCAGGCATCACTCCTCTGTAGCCCTCTCCAGTGGTGGCTCTCTTCTTCCCCCTACTTTGTGTACCATGAGCCCTGGAAGTGGTTTCCTCCTCCTTTTCACTTTCAGACCATTTCTTCTCCCTCCATTCTCAAACAAACCAATGAAAAGAAAACTGCTTTTGTTGATGGCCATCAGACCATAGCAGTTCCTCGTTACAACCATTTGTAAATTTCTCAGTTGTCCTTAAACATTGAAGATTTTAAGATCTTAACACCAGGCTCAATAGGTAAATCTTAGTCAATGCCCCTATCTCCACTCTGGTTACTTAAGCAACCATGCTACAAAATATCCAATTTATTGAGATCTGAAATCTCCTCATCAAGAAACTTTTTCTCCATCTTTCCTCAGCCTCTCACTTCCATGTTTATAGCCTAAAATCTCTTACAACCTATAACTTTATACTATTGACAAATCTCAATTTTGAGTTTTCTGCATACTAACTACCAACTCCTATCTTTCCTGCTCATTTTTAGCGGCCACCATAATTTACCAGCATCCATTTTTATTATGGCCATTGATCCTGGCACTTTTTACTATGCATCATCTTACTCTTGTCTTGACATCCCTCCATATATAGCTCAGATTCCCTGTGACCAAGAAGGCCTTAATGTTCCCCTTAGCTTGATGACATTTTAGACAGTTTTCTTTCTAAAGATAGACCTCTAGCTTCCTTTTTCTTAGAGAATTTGCTTTAGAACACTTGCAATTTTAAATTCTTTCTCTACTCCTTTGAGACGTAAATCAGCCTCTTGCCAGTTTTACAACCTAGGAATGTCTTTCTCAAGGACCTGGGAGCCATCCCTTTAAAATAGAATCATTAAGAAAGATAGCACCCCTAGACTGATAGTTAGGCCAGATATCAAGAGGGAGAGCATTAGCTAGCTGAGTTGACAAAGAACATTGTTTTTGTTTTTGAGATGATGAGCCCATATAAAAAGTTAAATAATAGAAAGCAAAGTGCTGTTAAATATGAGATTATAATTCTAATCTTCATGGCACTGTTTCCCGCCCCCCCCCACACATACGCTGGCCTCTCACCGCTGTGGCCCCTTGCCTAGCGCAGCACAGCCTCGGGACGCGCAGGCCCAATGGCCATGGCTCACGGGCCCAGCCGCTCCGCGGCATGTGGGATCTTCCCGACTGGGGCACGAACCCGTGTCCCCTGCATTGGCAGGGGGACTCTCAACCACTGTGCCACCAGGGAAGCCCCCATGGCACTGTTTGATTGTAACACTCATAATATAAAATAAAGCCATAATAAAGAATTACCAAAAAAAAAAAAAAAAGGAGAAGCACCTCTATCTCAGAGTCTCTGTGGGATACCCTCCTTATGGAGCCTAAAGTCTTCCATAAGCATTAATTAGCAAACACAGATGGCCTAATCCCATTGACCAAGCCACCAAAGAGTTTTCTCTTCCCATTGCTTCTTCCTCATCTCCCAGTCTGTCTTGAATCCACTCCTACTAGACTCTCTACCTTTCCAAGGAAACCATTCCTGCCAATGTTATCCATGATCTACTTGTTGCCAAAGCTTTAATTCAAATAACTTCTTTTCATCCCACTTGCTCTCTCAATTAACTCAAATTACTTCCTTCTTTTTAAAATACTTTTTTCACTTAGCTCTGTAACACCATATTTCTGGCTAATCTACATTTTGACTACCTTTTCCAAGTTGCCTTTGCTAGTGTCCTATCCTTTACTCAATCCCTACATATCCTAGTTCCCTCAGGATATTGCCTCAGGCTCTATCCTCTTTCCTATGTATTCTCATTCATTAAAAAATATCCTCTACTCCCCATTATTTAAATATTATCAGAGGTCTATTGTGTCTCTGTATTTCTAGGCTCAACCCTGTCCTTGAGCTTCCAACTGCCTGTTTAACATCTCTACTTTCATAAAAAATAAATTGTTTTTATACTGAAGGAAAATTATTTTGACTTTACTGACTATACCAAAAAGTTAATGGAGGTATATCCAAGTAAGGTAAAGCAAGACATATATCTATAATTAGAAAATTAAGTAAAATATTTCATAATCCACTGTTCAGCATCATAGATACCTATCTTTAGGGTCTAAAAATTGTTAGGACCATCTTCTCCAAAGCAGATTAATGCTAATTACATATTATATAAAAGTATATAAGCTTTATTGTTTTGATATAGATCAAAGGCTCACATGCTTAAGAAATAACACACTATAAAAGCCCAAGGTTTAATGGTCTGTAGCTCCTCTGAAACTTCGAGAGGTTGGACAAGTAATGGTTTTCATACAATTTTCCATGGGGTTCATCAGGTCTTTGACGATATCTCAGGAATTAAGTAGGGGAGGAAGGGGAGCTCTGTAGGCTCTATCTCCTGCATTCTCTTCAACCAGAGTGTCTTTCGTCTGCTTTACAAATTAAGGGTCCCTGTAGATTTCAGTTAGACAACATTTAGGACTGTATTATATTTTATGGTATTTGCACTTTAAAAACAGATAATCCTATACAACAGGGGTCCCCAACCCTGTCCGTGGACAGGTACCGGTCTGCAGCCTGGTAGGAACTGGGCTGCACAGCAGGAGGTGAGTGGCCACGGAGCAAGTGACGCTTCATCTGCCACTCCCCATTGCTCCCCATCACTTGCATCACCACCTGAACAAAACCTACCCCCACCCCACTCCCCCACCCTCCCACACCCCGGTCCGTGGAAAAATTGTCTTCCATGAAACTGGTCCCTGGTGCCAAAAAGATTGGGGACCTCTGCTTTACAAGGCATTTTAATCCTAATGGCGTATTATGTAACATTATTGAACTGTAAATGTTGACTCAGTACTTAAAATAACAAATATGCTGTCAATTCTCAGTGAAAATCAGTATTTGGAGTATAATGGAAAGAGCACCAGGACCAGGAGATAGGTTTTCAGTCATTTCCTTTTACTGATTAACTGTATGAACATAACTCATTCTGCCTTGCAAGGCTCTTGTGGCATTAATTAAATCCATTTAAGAGTCTGGCCTTATAAGTCTAGTGAGTGTTTGGTGAAGAGCTCAAGGCATACTTGCTCATTTTGAATTCAAAAGGAGTATATTTGATGGAAAGCAATCTCAGTTCTATTACTTATTCATTAATTTATCAAATCTTTTTAAGCACATTGTCAATACATGTCAGTTTTGTGTATATTGGGGGAACGTTAACAGTAAAATAAATATGATCCCTGCCCTCAAAAAGATTATACTCTGGAGGAACAGACACTAATCAAATATTTTATACAATAAGTGTGTATGTGTTTGTATGTGTGTGCGTGTAAAATTTGGTAAGCACTAAGTAAGCATTACCAGGTAACATGACATTGTATAGCTCAAAGCTGCACAGGAAAGTAGAAAAATGTTCAACAATTGGAAAGTTGAATCACTAATAAAAGAAAATAGTTGTAAATCATTATAAATTAGTAAAAAGGCTAAAGCCATGATTATTTTAAAATAAAAGCTGCCTTTATACTTAAAGTACAAGCAATAAAAGTGTTGCTTCATGAAAACCTCTAGGGGAAGTTATTTTAATGACTATATCATGATAAATTATAATTGGGCTTTCTACCGTTGCTTGTACTATGTGCCTTTGAAGTGCTCACATTGCTGGAGGGTATATTTCTTACATTCTTAATTATTCCTACGAAAGTTTTCTTCCTTATTAATTTGGCCTCTCTATGAAATAAGAATGTGCTAAGTCAATTTCAGCTTAGCTCCTTTGCAAAGGATCACTGAAATTTCAAAAACACTGAGACTTTACTATAACTAGAAGTTATAATCATTAATGCTTACATTTAAATATTAAGCAGATAAAAAAATATACAAGTAATGGAATACAAAATAAAGTAAGACTTTACTTTGGTGTTGGGATGTTTGAAGCTTAAATATTTCTAGAGGCAAAATTCTAGTACTGTAAAAATTATCCTATTATCATGTAAAGTCAAACTTCTAGATTTTTCAAATTGAAGTAGAAAGATGACAAATTTCTATATTAAAATTAAATAAACAAAATATGTTCTCACAAGATAATATTCCTCCTTTTCTGTTGCCTTCATCCAAATTCTAACTTTAAACAGTGAAACTACTCTTTTTAATACTACTTTTCTACTAACACAGTATTTCAAACAATTATCTAAAACAAAAGCAATTAACCAAATTATTTTACTGACAAGAAATAAGGATAGGAAGAATGTCTCCTACACATGCACCTCATCTTCCTTTCCTCATTTTATTTTATTTTTTAAATTATTTATCTATTTTATACACATTAGTGTATATATGTCAATCCCAATCTCCCAATTCATCCCACCACCACCACCACCCCGCTTTTCCCCCTTAGTGTCCAAACCTTTGTTCTCTACATCTGTGTCTCTATTTCTGCCTTGCAAACCGGTCCATCTGTAACATTTTTCTAGATTCCACATATTTGGGTTAATATATGATATTTGTTTTTCAATTTCTGACTTAACTTCACTCTGTATGACAATCTCTAGGTCCATTCGTGTCTCTACAAATGACCCAATTTTGTTCCTTTTTATGGCTAAGTCATATTCCATTGTATATACGTACAACATCTTCTTTGTTCATCTGTTGATGGGCATTTAGGTTGCTTCCATAACCTGGCTATTGTAAATAGTACTGCAATGAATATTGGGGTGCATGTGTCTTTTTGAATTATGGTTTTCTCTGGGTATATGCCCAGGAGTGGTATTGCTGGGTCGTATGGTAGTTCTACTGTTAGTTTTTTAAGGAACCTCCATACTGTTCTCCATAGTGGCTGTATCAATTTACATTCCCACCAACAATGCAAGAGGGTTCCCTTTTCTCCACACCCGCTCCATCATTTGTTGTGTGTAGATTTTCTGATGATGGCCATTCTCACTGGTGTGAGGTGATATCTCATTTTAGTTTTGATTTGCATTTCTCTAATAATTAGTGATATTGAGCAACTTTTCATGTGACTCTTGGCCATCTGTATGTCTTCTTTGGAGAAATGTCTATTTAGGTCTCCTGCCCATATTTTGATTGGGTTGTCTGTTTTTTTAATATTGAGGTGCATGAGCTGTTTATATAGTTTGGAGATTAATCCTTTGTCTGTTGATTCATTTGCAAATATTTTCTCCCCTTCTGAGGGTTGTCTTTTCATCTTGTTTATAGTTTCCTTTGCTGTGCAATAGCTTTTAATTTTCATTAGGTCCCATTTGTTTATTTTTATTTCCATTTCTCTAGGAGTTGGGTCAAAAAAGATCTGCCTGTGATTTATGTCAAAGAGTGTTCTTCCTATGTGTTCCTCTGACAATTTTATAAGGTCTGGCCTTACATTTAGGTCTTTAATCCTTTTTGAGTTTATTTTTTGTGTATGGTGTTATGGAGTGTTTTAATTTCATTCTTTTACATGCAGCTGTCCAGTTTTCCCAGCACAACTTATTGAAGAGGCTGTCTTTTCTCCACTGTATATCCTTGCCTCCTTTAACAAAAATAAGGTGACCATATGTGTGTAGGTTTATCTCTGGGCTTTCTATCCTGCTCCATTGATCTATATTTCTGTTTTTGTGCCAGTACCATGCTGTCTTGATTACTGTAGCTTTGTAGTATAGTCTGATGTCAGGGAGCCTCATTCCTCCAGCTCCATTTTTCATTCTCAAGATTGCTTTGGCCATTCGGGGTCTTTTGTATCTCCATACATACTTTAAGATTTTTTTTCTAGTTCTGTAAAAAATGTCATTGGTAATTTGATAGGGATTGTATTGAATCTGTAGATTGCTTTGGGTAGTATAGTCATTTTCACAATATTGATTCTTCCAATTCCAGAACATGGTATATCTCTCCATCTATTTGTGCCATCTTTGATTTCTTTCATCAGTGTCTTATAGTTTTCTGAGTACAGGTCTTTTACCTCCTTAGGTAGGTTTATTCCTAGCTATTTTATTCTTTTTGTTGCAGTGATAAATGGGAGTATCTCCTTAATTTCTCTTTCTGATCTTTCATTGTTAGTGTATAGGAATGAAAGAGATATCTGTGCCTAATTTTTTTTTTTTTTTTTTTTTTTTGCAGTACGTGGACCTCTCACTGTTGTGGCCTCTCCCGTTGTGGAGCACAGGCTCTGGACGCACAGGCTCAGCGGCCATGGCTCACAGGCCCAGCCGCTCCACGGCATGTGGGATCTTCCCAGACCGAGGCATGAACCCGTGTCCCCTGCATCGGCAGGTGGACTCTCAACCACTGCGCCACCAGGGAAGCCCTGTGCCTTAATTTTGTATCCTGCAGCTTTACCAAATTCATTGATTAGCTCTAGTAGTTTTCTGGGGGCATCTTTAGGATTATCTATGTATAGTAACATGTCATCTGCAAACAGTGACAGATTTATTTCCTCTTTTCTAATTTGTATGCCTTTTATTTCTTTTTCTTCTCTGATTGCCGTGGCTAGGACTTCCAAAACCCTGTTGAATAAGAGTGGTGAGAGTGGACATCCTTGTCTTGTTCCTGATCTTAGAGGAAATGCTTTCAGTTTCTCACCATTGAGAATGATGTTTGCTGTGGGTTTGTCATATATGGCCTTTATTATGTTGAGGTAGGTTTCCTCCAGGCCCACCTTCTTGAGAGTTTTTATCATAAATGGGTGTTGAATTTTGTCAAATTTGTCATTCTTTTTCTGCATCTATTGAGATGCTCATATGGTTTTTATTCTTCAATTTGTTAACATGGTGTATCACATTGATTGATTTGCATATGTTGAAGAATCCTTGCATTCCTGGGATAAATCCCACTTGATCATGGTGTATGATCCTTTTGATGTGTTGATGGATTCTGTTTGCTAGTATTTTGTTGAGGACTTTTGCGTCTATATTCATCAGTGATATTGGTTTGTAATTTTCCTTTTTGTAGTATCTTTGTTTGGTTTTGGTATCAGGGAGATGGTGGCCTCAGAGAATGAGTTTGGGAGTGTTCCTTCCTCTGAAATTTTTTGGAAGAGTTTGAGAAGGATGGGTGTTAGCTCTTCTCTAAATGTTTGACAGAATTCACCTGTGAAGCCGTCTGGTCCTGGACTTTTGTTTGTTGGAAGATTTTTAATCACAGTTTCAATTTTGTTACTTGTGATTGGTCTGTTCATATTTTCTATTCTTCCTGGTTCAATCTTGGAAGGTTATACCTTTCCAAGAATGTGTCCATTTCTTCGTGGTTGTCCATTTTATTGGCATAGAGTTGTTTGTAGTAGTCTCTTATGATACTTTGTATATTTGTGGTGTCCATTGTAACTTCTCCTTTTTCATTTCTAATTTTATTGATTTGAGTCCTCTCCTTTTTCTTGATGAGTCTAGCTAAAGGTTTATCAATTTTGTTTATCTTCTCAAAGAACCAGCTTTTAATAATATTGGTCTTTGCTACTGTTTTCTTTGTTTCTCTTTCATTTATATCTGCTCTGATCTTTATGATTTCTTTCCTTCTACTACCTTTGTGTTTTTTCTGTTCTTCTTTCTCTAGTTCCTTTAGGTGTAAGGAAATTATAGGTTGTTTATTTGAATTTTTTCTAGTTTCTTGAGGTAGGATTGGATTGCTATAAACTTCCCTCTGGAACTGCTTTTGCTGCATTCCATAGGTTTTGGATCATCATGTTTTCATTGTCATTTGTCTCTAGGTATTTTTTTATTTCCTTTTTCATTTCTTCAGTGATCTCTTGGTTATTTAGTAATGTGTTTTTTAGCTTCCATGTGTTTGTGTTTTTTATGTTCTTTTCCCTGTAAGTTATTTCTAATCTCATACTGTTGTGATCAGAAAAGATGCTTGATATGATTTCAGTTTTCTTAAATTTACTGAGGCTTGATTTGTAAACCAAGATGTGATCTATCCCCGAGAATGTTCCGTGTGCACTTGAGGAGAAAGTGTAATCTGCTGTTTTCAGATGGAATGTCTTATAAATATCAATAAGTATATCTGGTCTGTGTGTCATTTAAAGCTTTTGTTTCTTCATTAATTTTCTGTCTGGATCACCTGTCCATTGGTGGATGTGAGCTGTTAAAGTCCCCCCACTATTACTGTGTTACTGTCAATTTCCTATTTTATAGCTGTTAACATTTGCCTTATGTACTGAAGTGCTCCTATGTTGAGTGCATATATATTTATAATTGTTATATCTTCTTCTTGGATTGATCCCTTGATTATTATGTAGTGTCCTTTTTTGTCTCTTGTAATAGTCTTTATTTTAAAGTCTATTTGGTCTGATATGACAATTGCTACTCCAGCTTTCTTTTGATTCCCATTTGCATGGAATATCTTTCTCCATCCCCTCACTTTCAGTCTGTATGTGTCCCTAGGTCTGAAGTGGGTCTCTTGTAGACAGCATATGTATGGGTCCTTTTTTCGTATCCATTCAGTGAGCCTGTGTCTCTTGGTTGGAGCATTGAATCCATTCACATTTAAGGTAATTATTGTTATGTATGTTCCTATTACCATTTTCTTAATTGTTTTGGGTTTTTGTAGGTCTTTTCTTCTCTTGTGTTTCCCACTTAGAGAACTTCCTTTAGCATTTTTTGTAGAGCTGATTTGGTGGTGCTGAATTCTCTTAGCTTTTTCTTGTGTGTAAAGCTTTTGATTTTTCAGTCGAATCTGAATGAACTCCTTGCTGGTTAGAGTAATCTTGGTTGTAGGATTTTCCCTTTTGTAATATTAAATATGTCCTGCCACTCCCCTCTGGCTTGCAGAGTTTCTGCTGAAAAATCAGCTGTTAACCTTATGGGAATTCCCTTGTATGTTATTTGTCATTTTTCCCTTGTTGTTTTTTAATAATTTTTCTTTGTCTTTAATTTTTGTCTGTTTGTTTACTGTGTGTCTTGGCATGTTTCTGCCTTGGTTTATCCAGCCGGGGACTCTCTGCACTTCCTGGACTTGGGTGGCTATTTCCTTTCCCATGTTAAGGAATTTTTTGACTATACTTCTTCTTTTACTATAACTCTTCAAATATTTTCTCAGGTCCTTTCTCTCTCTCTTCTTCTGGGACCTCTATAATGCTAATATTCGTGTGTTTTATGTTGTCCCAGTCATCTCTTAGGCTATCTTTATTTCTTTTCATTCTTTTTTCTTTATTCTGTTCCATGGCAGTGAATTCCACCATTTTGTCTTCCAGGTCAGGTCACTTATCCGTTCCTCTGCCTCAGTTACTCTGCTACTGATTCCTTCTAGTGTATTTTTCATTTCAGTTATTGTATTGTTCATCTCTGCTTGATTGTTCTTTCATTCTTTAATTCTTCTAGGTTTTTGTTAAACGTTTCTTGCATCTTCTCGATCTTTGCCTCCATTCTATTTCCGAGGTCCAGGATCATCTTCACTGTCATTATTCTGAATTCTTTTTCTGGAAGTTTGTCCATCTCCACTTCATTTAGTTGTCTTTCTGGGATTTTATCTTGTCCCTTCATCTGGGACATAGTCCTCTTCCATTTCATTTTGTCTATCTTTCTATAAATGTCCTTTCCCTCATTTTAGATCTTCATACTCTGTAGGGAATTATGAATCAATAAATTGGATTGACTTATGATCAATGAAGTTAAATCTCAAAATGTTGTCACCTTCATTGGAGTATTTTTTAAATTTCTGCTCTTGCTTTATTCCTATTAAAGTATCCGTTATCCACTCCTCCTTAGGTAGCTAGAGCCAAGTTCCAAAGAAAAAATATTTCTGCTTCAAAAATTTTCTACTGGGCTTCCCTGGTGGCGCAGTGGTTGAGAGTCTGCCTGCCAATGCAGGGGACAGAGGTTTGTGCCCCGGTCTGGGAAGATCCCACATGCCTCAGAGCGGCTAGGCCCATGAGCCATGGCCGTTTAGCCTGTGCGTCCAGAACCTGCACATCCGGAGCCTGTGCTCCGCAATGGGAGAGGCCGCAACAGTGAGAGGCCCATGTACCACACACACACAAAAAAATTTCTACCTAAAGGCCTTAAGAATTACGTTATAAATATATCTGGGCTACACAATATTTAGAAAGAAAATTTAACTTTGAGATAGTTTGATCAAGGATACATGCATCTTCTCAGTTTAATCTATTATCAGTGGCTAAAAATCCATTTTTTTCAGTTGCAATACTTATTCATTACACTGTTAAATGTAAGAAATAGCTAATGATTTTCAACTTTTTAATATTCTCTCATGGGAGCTTGTATCCTGATAGTGAATTAACGTTTGCTCTTGAGAAGTCTCGAATATTCTTTCCCATCTTACTGTCTAAAAATATTAAGTATTACCTTTAATCTTTTAACTTATGAATATATATAGACATAAATATAGATAGATATAAATATATAGATATATTCATCTCTCTCCTCAAGAATTTGAACTTAGAAATCAGCTGGCTTGGTTTGAACCCTGGATCTTCTACATACACTTTATGTATCTTTGTACAATCTATTTAACCTTTTTGCCTATGTTTCTTCTTCTGTAAAATGGGGTAATAAAAGTGCCAATATCATAGGGTAAAGATTTAGGAGAGTACCAGTTATAATATCATTGATTATTATTACGAACATCATGAGATCTACTGATTGAGGAGAGAGACTAAGAGGGAGAGGAGAGAGTTTAAGATATTTGCTCAGGATTGTAGAGACTGCAAGTCCAGAATCTACAGGGCAGGCCAGTGGGTGGCTGGAGACCCAGGGAAGGGTAACATTTCAAGTCTCAAAGCAGTCTGCTGGCAAAATTCCCATATCATTTTGAGTAGGTTTTACGTTCCAAGTTATCCTCATTGTAGTCCTCTATCCCCCTTCTCATTGCTTCATTGCCAGCAGTTTTACCTGTATGCCCCACCCACCTCACTCCATCCTGGGTCCTTAGTGCAAAAAGTGTCTAGGATCTTCCAGTTATCAAGCCACAATCCAATTCCGAGGCTAATCTAGAATCTGTGTTTCATAATTTGACATGAACATTAGATAGATCCAGACATTGTTTCACTATGCTTCCAAATTCTTTTCACAGGCAAAGGCACCTACCCTACCTCTAGGTAAATGTATATAGTCATGGAAAGAGTGATCTGAGGAGCCAGACTTCCTGACCTTCCTATGTCTTCACCCAGAGCCCAACAGTCAGATGGCTCTATTTCTGCTAATTTCTTTGCATTTCTGCTCAATTTCTTGCCTTTGAAAATGTAAATCTTATTTTTAAATTGACTATGTTGCTTTCTTATGTTTTATCTTCCATTAATTTTTATTTGAGTGAAGGAATATACCAGAGCATCAACTTCCTAACCCATTTTGGCTAAAAAACTAGATTTATTTTTTAATGAAAGATATTTTCATTCAGAAGTCAAAAATTGAAAATATTAAGAATATTCTCTGAACTCTCGATTTCATAATGTTAATCTTCATCCTTTGACCTCTCTTTTGTAAGAAATAGATGTGTCACTTTTACCTCAGTAAACAAAAACATGCTCCGTTAATCAGTGCATGGCGGGGAGGATATATTTCAGCTTCTACACACTGACTCAGGTTGAAAAAATGAAGATCACTAGTAGACGTTTCTTTTTCTTTTCTTTTTTTTCCTTTTTGACGAAAAGAATTACCATTTTGAGGCTGCTTTAAATAAAACATTATTGACTTTTAAACAAACATGAAGACATAACTGAAATTTTAACCTTTTTTTTTAACATCCCTAGTTACTAAAAAATATTATTTTCTGGTTTCTAGGGAATAGAAACTAACTAAAAATCTATTTTTTTTAAAAAAAGAGATACTATATATCTATATTATATAATATAGATATACAGAGAGAAAGAGGGAGAAATATAGTTTGGGGGTATTCCCAAGTCTCAATTTCATGCTATAATTTAAAAAATACGAATCAAGTACAAAGTAATATGTTTGTACTTACCTTCTAATAAGTGTATGTTTATTGTCTCAAGGGCAAAATTATCACATCTTTAAATTTTATAGTGTCAATAAATTCCATGAGTTTCTATGCCAATTCAAAAGACCTTATACAACACCTATTGTTATGTTTGAGAAAACAGAAATATATTTTTCTTTTACTCCTTAGGAAAAAGTTGGTGAGAATATAAAAGTAGAATATCACGTCTAATTATCCACAAAACTCATTAGATCTTTTGTACTTTCGCTAGCCCTATTGCAATAAAGCTTACTACATAAATCAATCACTTCCAAGTTTTAATTACCTAGATACAGTTATATTCAACATAATAGAGCTAGAATAGAGTAACTATATGTATTCAGAGTACTATATATATCAACAAGTGTTGTCAGTTCTACCCATCCCCCAGCCCTAAACATTTCTCAAATCCATTTATTTCTTTCCAACTCCACTAAAAATCCCTAGTTCATGATGTTACCACTATGATAAGCTGACCTCACTTCTTCATTTTTGGTCTTCTCCAATCCATTCTCACAAAACAGGTACAGTTTAAGAGTTAAGGGGTATCAGTAGTTAACAAAACAGTGTTTAGTAACTGCAAATTTAGTAACTCATTACCAATTTTTTTAATGACATTTTCATTTATACATGATATCTAAATCCAGATACATAATTTCTTATACAATAAATTTCTAGAAATATGAAAGAAATTATTTGTTTATGAACCAAAACACAATTTAAAATCAATGGACTTTGGATAATTCATTCTGTGGGGTTCTAAGTACAAATGGTACACACCTGATTTGAAATATACAGAAGAACTGTGAACTACAGCAATCTGGATGGTGAATATTAATTTGATGACACTCTAACATGACTATAAAATTTCCTTAACCCAATATTCATACTTATTACAAAATTCCATAAGAATTTTTCATAATCTGTAGATGTAGAGTTTGGAACACTTTTCAGAAAAAGCAGTTACATATTTTACCATGTTATGATTAATAAAAAGGATTATTTTTAAAAAAACCTTTCTTACAGGATTAAAGTGTAATAAAAGAAAGTATATTTGTGATTACTTGTGTACCAATATTTTAGAATTTAAAGTTATCATGGAATTCCATTGTTTTAAAACATCTTTATTGATTGGAGTATAATTGCTTTACAATGCTGTGTTTCTGCTTTATAACAAAGTGAATCTGCTATATGCATATGTATATCCCCATAACTCCTCCTTCTTGTGTCTCCCCACCAAGCACCCTATCCCACCTCTCTAGGTGGACACAAAGCACCAAGCTGATCTCCCTGTGCTAGGCGTCTGCTTCCCACTAGCTACCTGTTTTACATTTGGTAGTGTATATATTTCCATGCCACTCTCTCACTTCATCCCAGCTTACCCTTCCCCCTCCCCGTGTCCTCATGTCCATTCTCTACATCTGTGTCTTTACTCCTGTCCTGCCCCTAGGTTCTTCAGAACCATTTCTTTTTTATTTTATTTTATTTTATTTTTTTAAGATTCAATATATCTGTTAGCATATGGTACTTCTTTTTCTCTTTCTGACTTACTTCACTCTGTATGACAGTCTCCAGGTCCATCTATCTCAATACAAATAAATCAAATTTGTTTGTTTTTATGGCTGAGTAATGTTCCATTGTATATATGTGCCACATCTTCTTTATCCATTCATCTGTCTGTGGACACTTAGGTTGCTTCCATGTCCTGGCTATTGTACGTAGAGCTGCAGTGAACACTGTGGTACATGACACTTTTTGAATTATGGTTTTCTCAGGGTATATGCCCAGTAGTGGGATTGCTGGGTCATATGGTAGTTCTAGTTTTAGTTTTTTAAGGAACATCCATCACTATGGATCCATCTCTATAGTGACTGTATCAATTTACATTCCTACAAACAGCGCAAGAGGGTTCCCTTTTCCCCACACCCTCTCCAGCATTTATTGTTTGTAGAATTTTTGATGATGGCCATTCTGACCAGTATGAGGTGATACCTCATTGTAGTTTTGATTTGCATTTCTCTAATAATTAGTGATGTTGAGCATCCTTTCATGTGGTTGTTGGCAATCTGTATATCTTCTTTGGAGAAATGTCTATTTAGTCTTCTGCCCATTTTTGGATTGGGTGGTTTGTTTTATTGATATTGAGCTGCATGAGCTGCTTGTAAATTTTGGAGATTAATCCTATGTCAGTTGCTTCATTTGCAAATATTTTCTCCCATTCTGAGGGTTGTCTTTTCATGTTGGTTATGGTTTCCTTTGCTGTGCAAAAGCTGTTAAGTTTCATTAGGTCCCATTTGTTTATTTTTGTTTTTATTTCCATTTCTCTAGGAGGTGGGTCAAAAAATATCTTGCTGTGATTTATGTCATAGAGTGTTCTGCCTATGTTTTCCTCTAATAGTTTTATAGTGTCTGGCCTTACATTTAGGTCTTTAATCCATTTTGAGTTTATTTTTGTGTATGATGTTGGGGAGTGTTCTAATTTCATTCTTTTACATGCAGCTGTCCAGTTTTCCAGCACCACTTACTGAAGAAGCTGTCTTTTCTCCATTGTATATTCTTGCCTCCTTTATCAAAGATTAGGTGACCATATGTGTGTGGATTTATTTCTGGGCTTTCTATCCTGTTCCATTGATCTATATTTCTGTTTTTGTGCCAATACCATACTGTCTTGATTACTATAGCTTTGAAGTATAGTCTGAAGTCAGGGAGCCTGATTCCTCCAGTTCCGTTTTTCTTTCTCAAGATTGCTTAGACTATCTGGGGTCTTTTGTGTTTCCATAAAAACTGTGAACTTCTTTGTTCTAGTTCTGTGAAAAATGCCTTTGGTTGTTGATAGGGATTGTCTTGAATCTGTAGATTGCTTTGGGTAGTATAGTCATTTTCACAATGTTGGTTCTTCAAATCCAAGAACATGGTATAGCTCTCCATCTGCTTGTACCATCTTTAATTTCTTTTATCAGTGTCTTATAGTTTTCTGCATACATGTCTTTTGTCTCCTTGGGTAGGTTTATTCCTAGGTATTTTATTTTTTTTGTTGCAATGGTAAAAGAGAGTGTTTCCTTAATTTCTCTTTCAGATTTTTCGTCATTAGTATATAGGAATTAAAGAGATTTCTGCATATTTATTTTGTATCCTGCTACTTTACCAAATTCATTGATTAGCTCTAGTAGTTTTCTGGTAGCATCTTTAGGACTCTCTATGTATAGTATCATGTCATCTGCAAACAGTGACTGTTTTACTTCTTTTCCGATTTGGATTCCTTTTATTTCTTTTTCCTCTCTGATTGCTGTGGCTAAAACTGCCAAATCTATGTTGAATAATAGTGCTGAGAGTGGGCAACCTTGTCTTTTTCCTGATTTTAGAGGATATGGTTTCAGTGTTCCACCATTGAGAACGATGTCGGCTATGATTTTGTCATATATGGCCTTTATTATGTTGAGGTAACTTCCCTCTATGCTGACTTTTTGGAGAGTTTTTGTCATAAATGGGCGTTGAATTTTGTCAAAAGATTTTTCTATCTCTATTGAGATGATCATATAGTTTTTCTTCTTCAATTTGTTAATATGGTATATCACACTGATTGATTTGCGTATACTGAAGAATCCTTGCATTCCTGGCATAAACCCCACTTGATCATGCTGTATGATCCTTTTAATGTGCTGTTGAATTCTGCTTCTACTATTTTGTTGAGGATATTTGCATCTATGTTCATCAGAGACATTGGCCTATAGTTTTCTTTTTTTGTGACATATTTGTCTGGTTTTGCTATCAGGGTGATGGTGACCTCGTAGAATGAGTTGGGAGTGTTTCTCCCTCTGCAATTTTTTTGAAGAGTTTGTGCAGGATCAGTGTTAGATATTCTCTAAATGTTTGATAGAATTTACGTGTGAGGCCATCTGGTGCTAGACCTTTGTTTGTTGGAAGATTTTTAGTCACAGTTTCAATTACAGTGCTTGTGATTTGTCTGCTTATATTTTCTATTTCTGCCTGATTCAGTCTCGAAGGTTGTGCTTTTCTAAGGATTTGTCCATTTCTTCCAGGTTGTTCATTTTATTGGCATATATTTGCTTGTAGGAATCTCTCATGACCATTTGTATTTCTGCAGTGTCAGTTGTTACTTCTCCTTTTTCATTTCTAATTCTATTGATTTGAGTCTTCTCCCTCTTTTTCTTGATGAGTCTGGCTAATAGTTTATCAATTTTGTTTATCTTTCAAAGAACCAGCTTTTAGTTTTATTAATTTTGCTATTGTTTCCTTCATTTCTTTTTCATTTATTTCTGATCTGATCTTTATGATTTCTTTCCTTCTGCTAACTTTGGGGGATTTTGTTCTTTCTCTAATTGCTTTAGGTGTAAAGTTAGATTGTTTATTTGAGATGTTTCTTGTTTCTTGAGGTTGGATTTTGTTGCTGTAATCTCCCTCTTAGAACTGCTTTTGCTGCATCCCGTAGGTTTTGGGTCATCGTGTTTTCATTGTCATTTGCTCCTAGGTATTTTTTGATTTCCCCTTTGTTGTCTTCAGTGATCTCTTTGTTATTTTGTTGTGTATTGTTTAGCCTCCATGTGTATTTTTTACAGATTTTTCTGTATTTTTTACAGATTTTTTTCCTGTAACTGATATCTAGTCTCATAGCATTGTGTTCAGAAAAGATTCTTGATATCATTTCCGTTTTCTTAAATTTATCAAGGCTTGATTTGTGACCTGAGATATGATCTATCCTGGAGAATGTTCCATGAGCACTTGAGAAGAAAGTGTATTCTGTTGTTTTTGGATGGAATGTCCTATAAATTACAATTAAGTCCATCTTGTTTAATGTATCATTTAAAGCTTATGTTTCCTTATTTATTTTCCTTTTGGATGAAAGTCCATTGGTGAAAGTGGGGTGTTAAAGTCCCCTACTATGAATGTGTTACTGTCGATTTCCCCTTTTATGGCTGTTAGCATTTGCCTTATATATCAAGTTGCTCCTATGTTGGCTCCATAAATATTTACAATTGTTATATCTTCTTGGATTGATCCCTTGATCATTATGTAGTGTCCTTCTTTGTCTCTTGTAATAGTCTTTATTTTAAAGTCTATTTTGTCTGATATAAGAATTGCTGCTCCAGCTCTCTTTTAATTTCCATTTGCATGGAATATCTTTTTCCATCCCCTCACTTTCAGTCTGTATGTGTCCCTAGGTCTGAAGTGGGTCTCTTGTAGACAGCATACATATGGGTCTTGTTTTTGTATCCATTCAGCCAGTCTATGTATTTTGGTTGGAGCATTTAATCCATTTACATTTAAGGTAGTTATTGATATGTATGTTACTATTACCATTTTCCTAATTGTTTTGGGATTGTTATTGTAGGTCTTTTCCTTCTCTTGTGTTTCCTGTCTAGAGAAGTTCCTTTAGCATTTGTTGTAAAGCTGGCTTGGTTGTTCTGAATTTCCTTAACTTTTGCTTGTGTGTAAAGGTTTTAATTTCTCTGTCAAATCTGAATGAGATCCTTGGTGGGTAGAGTAATCTTCTTTGTAGGATTTTCCCTTTCATCACTTACATATGTTCTGCCACTCCCTTCTGGCTTGCAGAGTTTCTGCTAAAAGATCAGCTGTTAACCTTATGGGGATTCCCTTGTATGTTATTTCTTGCTTTTCCCTTGGTGCTTTTAATATTTTTTCTTTGTATTTAATTTTTGATAATTTGATTAACATGTGTCTTGGTGTGTTTCTCCTTGTATTTCTCCTGTATGGGACTCTCTGTGCTTCCTGGACTCAATTGACTATTTCCTTTCCCATATTAGGGAAGTCTTCAACTATAATCTCTTCAACTATTTTCTCAGTCCCTTTCTTTTTCTTTTACTTCTTCTGGGACCCCTATAATTCAAATGTTGGTGCATTTAATGTTGTCCCAGAGGTCTCTAAGACTGTCCTCAATTCTTTTCATTCTTTTTTCTTTATTCTGCTCTGCAGTAGTTATTTCCACTATTTTGTCTTTCAGGTCACTTATCTGTTCTTCTGCCTCAGTTATTCTGCTACTGATTCCTTCTAGAGAATTTTTAATTTCATTTATTGTGTTGTTCATCATTGTTCGTTTGCTCTTTAGTTCTTCTAGGTCCTTGTTAAATGTTTCTTGTATTTTCTACATTCTGTTTCTAAGATTTTTGGATCATCTTTACTTCATTATGCTGAATTCTGTTTCAGGTAGACTGCCTACTTCCTCTTCATTTGTTTGGTCTGGTGGGTTTTGACCTTGCTCCTTCATCTGCTGTGTATTTCTCTGTCTTCTCATTTTACTTAACTTACTCTGTTTGGGGTCTGCTTTTCACAGGCTGCAGGTTCGTAGTTCCCATTGATTTTGGTGTCTGCCCCCCATTAGTCAGGTTGGTTCAGTAGGTTGTGTAGGCTTCCTCTTGGAAGGGACTGGTGCCTGTGTTGTGGTGGATGAGGGTGGATCTTGTGTTTCTGGTGGGCAGGACTACATCTGGTGGTGTGTTTTGGAGTGTCTGTGACCTTATTATGCTTTTAGGCAGCCTCTCTGCTAATGGGTGGGATTGTGTTCCTGTCTTGCTAGTTGTTTGGCATAGGGTGTCCAGCTCTGTAGCTTGCTCGTCGTTGATTGGACCTGGGTCTTAGCGTTGAGATGGAGATCTCTGGGAGAGCTTTCATCGTTTGATATTACGTGGAGCTGGGAGGTCTCTGGTGGGGCAATGTCCTGAACTCAGCCCTCCCAGTCAGAGTCTCAGGCCTGATACACTGCCAGAGCACCAAGACCCTGTCATTCACACACCCCATAAGAAAAGGGAGAAGAAAAAAAGAAAGAGAGAGAGAGGGAGGGAGGGAGGGAGGGAAAGAGAGAGAGAGAGAGAGAGAAAGAAAGGAAAAAGTTATTAAATTAAAAAATAAAACATTATTAAAAATTAAAAAATTAAAAAATAATAAAGAAGAGAGCAACCAAACCAAAAAAACAAATCCACAAGTGATAACAAGCGCTAAAACTATCCTAAAAACAACAAATCAAAGAACCGATGGATAGAACCCTAGGACAAATGGTAGAAGCAAACCTATACAGACAAAATCACACAAAGAAGCATACACATACACACTCACAAAAAGAGAAGAAGGGAAAATATATATAGGAAGAGAGCAACCAAATCAATAAACAAATCTACCAGTAATAATAAGCTCTAAATACTGAACTAAGATGAACATAAAAGTAGAAATAAATTAGACTCAGAAAGCAAACCCCAAGTCTACAGTTGCTCCCAAAGCCCACTGCCTCAGTTTTGGGATAATTCATTGTCTATTCAGATATTCTACAGATGCAGGTACATCAAGTTGATTGTGGAGATTTAATCCACTGCTCCTCAGGCTGGTGGGAGAGATTTCACTTTCTTTTCTTTGTTGGCACAGCTCCTGGGGTTCAGCTCTGGGTTTGGCCCCGCCTCTGCTTGTAGGTCACCCTCTGGCCTCTGTTTTTCTCCCAGACAGGATAGGGTTAAAGGAGCAGCTGATTCGGGGTCTCTGGCTCACTCAGGCCGGGGGGAGGGAGGGGTACGGAATGTGGGGCAAGCCTGCGGCAGCGCCGTGCATTCTCCCGGGGAAGTTGTCCCTGGATCACGGGACCTTGGCAGTGGCGGGCTGCACAGGCTCCCCGGAGGGGAGGTGTGGATAGTGACCTGTGCTCGCACACAGGCTTCTTGTTGACGGCAGCAGCAGCCTTAGCGTCTCATGCCTGTCTCTGGGGTCCGCGCTGATAGTCGTGGTCTCGCCTGTCTCTGGTGCTCGTTTAGATGATGCTCTGGATCCCCTCTCCTCGCGCACCAGGAAACAATGGTCTGTTGCCTTTTCGACAGCTCCAGACTTTTTTCCGGACTCCCTCCCAGCTAGCTGTGGCGTACTAACCCCCCTCAGGCTGTGGTCACGCAGCCAACCCCAGTCGTCTCCCTGGGATCTGACCTCCGAAGCCCTAGCCTCAGCTCCGAGCCCCCACCCGCCCTGGCGGGTGAGCAGACAAGCCTCTCGGGCTGGTGAGCGCTGGTCGGCACCGATCCTCTGTGCGAGAATCTCTCCGTTTTGCCCTCTGCACCCCTGTTGCTGTGCTCTTCTTTGTGGCTCTGAAGCTTCCCCCCCGCCACACCCTGTCTCCACCAGTGAAGGGGCTTCCTAGTATGTTGAAACTTCTCCTCCTTCACAGCTCCCTCCCTGAGGGTCAGGTCCCGTCCCTATTTTTTTGTCTCTGTTTTTTCTTTTCCCTACCCAGGTACGTGGGGAGTTCCTTGCCTTTTGGGAGGTCTGAGGTCTTCTGCCAACGTTCAGTAGGTGTTCTGTAGGAGTTGTTCCACATATAGGTGTATTTCTGTTGTATTTGTGGGGAGCAAGGTGATCTCCACATCTTACTCCTCTGCCATCTTGAAGGTCCCCTTGGAATTCCATTTTTAAAACAGTATTTAAAACAACTTTTCATTTATGCAGTAGAAATTTGGAATTTTGTCTTCAATATGAGATTATGCTGCTGATTTCACACTGTGACAGGATTTTCTTTTGAAGAAACTGCAGATTCCAGAAGGAGTGTTCAAAAGCAAAGAAGCTTTTCTCTTCTAGGGACAAGAAAACAGCACTTTCTCAGTAAGAAGTGGCCCCATAATTTCCATCACCCTCCACCCTTACTCCTCCCCTTCTTGTAAAGACTGGTGTAGCTAATTTGTTTACGTGGTATTTGAGAAGCCATATATGGAGTTGTTTCATCTATATTCACTTGTCTCCTCTTCAATGTGTAAGAAATTTCTAAAATTCAATAAGGTCAAAATGAAGATCTTGACTCTTCTCCCCCAACCTGATCTTCTCACAATAAAACTCCCTATCCTTCACCCAGTTTTTCAACATAGACACAGCATTAGTGCCTCTTTTTCATCAACCGATTGTACGTCATCATTGTTGTCAGTTCTGAAGCCGAGTCTGGCCTCTGTACCCTGACACCAAGTTAAATCTCAAAGACAGAGTTTTGAGTGAAGTTGAAAAGAATAGCTTTATTGTTTTGCCAGGCAAAGGGGGCCACGATGGGCTAATGCCCTCAAAACTCTTTGTCCCGTCCTGGAGGGAGTAGTGAGTTTTACAGTAATATTTCAAAGAGGAGGGCGTGATCAGCTCGTGGACATTCTTCTGATGGGTTGGTGCTGGGGTAAGTGGCAGTCAGCACCATCAACCTTCTGGTTCCAACCAGGTCTGGGGTCTATGTGCTTGTGGGTAGCATACAGTTAACTTCTCCCACTTGGTGGGGGTTTCAGTATCTTCAAAACAGCTGAAAGATATTATTATGTGTATCCCTTGAGGGGGAACAAGGACCCTACCCCAAGGCTGCAGTATTGTTTCTTGACTGTTCCTCACTTGTCTCTGCACCCTCTCCGTTTTCTAATTAGCAACTGTTTGAACCTGCCAGTTGGAACTCAGGGAAGTGCATGGTGGCTGAATAAGGCCTATTTAATCAAGAAATAGGGACACAGAAAGACTTCTGTGCCCAGGAATTCCATGGGGTCCTGCTTGGTTTCACTTGTACCCATCCCCCAGGCCCAAACATTTCTCAAATCTATTTATTTCTTTCCAAGTCCACTAGCAGCCCCTAGTTCATGATGTTACCAGTATAATAAGTTGGCCTCACGTCTTCATTTTTGGTCTTCTACAGTCCATTCTCACAAAAGCAATTCAGATTACTGCACTTTTCTGCTTAAATCTCTCGATGACTTCTTAGCACTTTTAAAATAAAATCCAGGGCTTCCCTGGTGGCGCAGTGGTTGAGAGTCCGCCTGCCGATGCAGGGGACACGGGTTTGTGCCCTGGTCCAGGAAGATCCCACATGCCGTGGAGCCGCTGGGCCCGTGAGCCAGGGCCGATGAGCCTGTGTGTCCGGAGCCTGTGCTCCACAACGGGAGAGGCCACAACAGTGAGAGGCCCGCGTACCACAAGAAATAAAGAAAAAATAAAAATAAAATAAAATCCAAACTTCTTACAAAGACCACAAGTCCTTGAATGCTCTAGTTGCTTTGCAGTCTTCCACCTTCACTCTCCTTAAGCAGGAGAAAGCCTTCTGTTCTTGGAACACTGTGTTTCTAATGCTACTTCTGGACACGTGAATATCCTGATCCCTTTCCCTGGAATGTTCCTTCCTCTGCTGTTTGCTTGGATGGCTCCTTCTAATCCTTCAGGTCCCAACTCAAATGTCACCTCTTCAGAGAAACCTTCCCTGATTTTCTTATATAAAGAAGCTCTCCCTGTTTTCTCTCTTCTTACAACCCTGTTTGTTTTTTTTATTTGATAGCATTCAACACAATCTGAAATCAGTCCAACTCTCTGTTTCTTGTTTATAGTCTTAATCTCATTTAGAGTACAAATTTCATGAGTGAAAATATTAATTTATGTTATTCACCATTGAATTCTGGGAGGTGATACAGTATCACCATGTAGTATGGGCCCAATGAATATTTGCTGCTTGTTTGAATTTGGGGGCTGCATATCATAAATGCTAATACGATATACAGCTTAGAATCACAGTGACCTCATTTCAGGTCCCCCATTATTTGCTTTTTTGCCTTTTGTCCTTGGGCAACCCACTTAGTTAATTTGAACCCAATTCCTCCTGATTACATATGTTAAAATAATGATCATAAACATTTATTGAATATTTGACATGTGTAAAACATTCTGACAGATATTTGAAGGGATCGATTATTTTAACTGTTATGATAATCCTGAGGTAAACATTATTAACATTCCCATTTCTTAGATTGAGAAAACTGAGTCTAACAGAGTTAATTAACTTTCCAAATTCACAGACCCAACAGTCTTACTTCAGAGACTGTGCTCTGAGGATGCAGTGGGATACTATCTGTAAAGCTGTTGTGGTGGTGATTACTGTAGTTATTATTGAGCCAAGAAAGTATGATAAGATTGGAAACTACTTCAGTTACACTCTTGTAACAATGATTCAAGGTTTTAGTAGCCTTGGAACAGGAGTTCTGGGGCCTTCTCTGTATTTTCCTGCATGCCTGGTGCGAATCATTACACCTGATTTACTGATATCAGATTAAGAAAAATTTATTTATTATTATTTTATTTAGTTAGTTACTTTTGGCTGTGTTGGGTCTTCGTTTCTGTGCGAGGGCTTTCTGTAGTTGTGGTGAGCGGGGGCCACTCTTGTTTTTTTTTGTTGTTTTTTTTAAATATGAGAATAACCGTATAAAGAAAGAATCCAGAAGACCCCACTGCTGTCATCTTGCAAAGGATCAAAATTCAGCACCTAGAGGGCCCCACCCACCCTCCATGCTGTGTGTCTGTGTTTCTGTAAAAACAATAACCTGCAATTGGCATATAATTAAACCCACAGGCAGCTTTGAATATGAGATCTAGGCAGAAAAAGTAGCAGCAAAGACAACAGTAGCTGGAATTTGGTAGAAAAGCAAGAGAAGACTTTTTAAAAGCTTCCAGTTCAAGTCAGAATTAAGGTTAAGTTTCAACAGCTTGGGACAGCTGTGGATGTTTTGCTGTTCTCTGAAAAAAGAAGAAAATCTATCATAAGTATGTTCATTCGAGAAAAATACTGTGTTTGTTTAGATTTTCTGGCCATGCCCAAGTGACTTTCAATTAATTATGTACACTGTTCAAGGGCAGACTGTAAATTGGTTAGGATGTGCTCATAGCTGGTGCATCTCCAAAAAAGGCTTCAGGAAGGCTGCCAGCTTCCGACATCTTCGATGGTGACAGCATTATGCAGAGAGTCCCAAATGCCTCCCACGGACCCAGAAGAACCACCCATGCAGCCGTTAAGAACAGGAGCATCTGGTTGAGCATCAGGACGACCCTCCTTCCCGTCACCAGCTCCTGCGAGAGTCACGGCACCTGAGGCCATTGTGTCCAACCTCCCACCTGAAAGCCCCCGCAGGTGGCCAGGAGCGTCACACATCTCAGTCATTAGAAAATTCCTTTCCAACGCAGTGAAGGACCATCACGCTCACAGGTAACCTAGGTTAGCTCAACTCTTCGATGAGCCTGCCGTGCAGGGGGCAGGCAGCTATTCTCATGCGTGAGAACATACATTTTTCATGGAACTGACAGAATTAACTACTCTCTCTGACGTTCAGGGGAGCAGCAGTGTCTGTTCTCACACTGAACAGGCTGTGCAAGCTGCACCAGAGATGGGATGGCACCCTCTGTGCTGTCAGAGCAGAGATTGTCAAAGGAAATTTTGACCAAAGCTCCTAGAAGGTGTGGCCCCCCCATGCTCCCGGCGTGGAATCGTGCTAAGGGGCCTGTAAGCAGCAGCAGGAGCGCCCCCGTAACAAACGATCTTTCCCAACTAGTTACAATAACTGCTACTCCAGGATGGGCAGGCTCCTAGATGTGTCTCCTTCAGCGTCTGAAAACCAATTCTCTGACAAGCTTCTGGATGGGACACATACTCACCACCTATGCCCTTTCAGGAAGATCATATCGAGTTCAAGAGCTTTGTCGAGAAATCTTTTTTCTAAAGCATCATCTCCTTTGGTGTTACCAATGAAGAATGGAATATTCATCTTGCTTCTATTCTGGGCCTCCACTGGACATCAATTCTAATAGTAGCTTAGCTTTTCCTTTCTGACCACTTTCCAAAATTATAGCTCTCTTTTTCTGTCTAGAGCTTTGGATGGTTCCTTCACCGATGGAGAAGTTATCCACTGGTACAACAAGTGGGTTTTTTCTTATATCCAGAACGAGCAGAGTTCTGTTGGTTTTAAGGGCCTTTAGTAAAGCCTTTGCTCCTTCACTGGTGAGGCCACACTGCTGCAGGTCAAGTGTTCTAAGCCACAAATCCTCACTAAGAGATTCTGCCAACGCACTTGCACCCAGGTCACCAATGAGCGTGTTGCAGTTCAGAGTGTTGCGCCTCAAACTAGCCATACAGTCAAGATCATGTCTCCTGGAACGAAGACTCTCAGCCCAGGTTTCTTCATGCCTTCTGGTAGTCTGATACTTTGTTAACATAGTTAAGTCTCTCTCTCTCACAACTAGCCCACTTAGCTCCAAGTTCCTTAGCGCACCCGACGCACTTACACAGCGTTTAAGAGCTTTACACAACTGGAAGGTCACATCTTTATTTCTTATCGCAGGAACACGACTTCTGTAAACTTTATTTCTGCCAGAACCTGTGTCGCCAAGCCATGGCTGGAAGAAGCTCTGGATACAGATCAGGGGCAGAGGGTGCCCAGAAGCGGCGCCCAGTCCACTCCACGGAGGCGGTCGGCATTAACTCCAGCAGGCCCTCCTGCAGGGAAGCGCGCACGGCGGGCAGAGGCACTGAGCCCTGCAGCGCACACAGGTCCTCAGAGCGCGAGAAGAAGTCGGCCGCGCTGTCCCGGCGCAGCTTCACTGAATGATCATGGCCCCAGCGCGGCCTCGGGGACGCTGGCTGCGGACACGATGCCCAAACCCGCCTGGGGGCCCCGGCTCGCCTCCCGGCCCCTCGGGCGCCCACCGCCCGGCGGCTGCAGCCCCACAGCATGCGCAGAACCGGCCTCGCAGCCAGAAGACATAGGGCCACAGGCCCCAGCTAAGCTGGTGCCTCCATGCCGCGTTTCTGTGTCACCACATCGCCGGCTCTTGGCGCCGGCCTCAACCGGGGGCCACCCTTCATCGCGGTGCATGGGGCTCTCATTGTCGTGGCCTCTCTTGTTGCGGAGCACAGGCTCCAGATGCGCAGGCTCAGTAGTTGTGCTCACGGGCCCAGTTGCTCTGCGGCATGTGGGATCTTCTCAGACCAGGGCTCGAACCCATGTCCCCTGCATCGGCAGGCGGACTCTCAACCACTGCGCCACCAGGGAAGCCCAAGAAAAATTTTTTGACTGTAAACTTTCCCTTAAGTACAATTTTCATATTGTTGTTTTAATTAAATCTTTTGAATTTCAGTAAAACTCACATGATCAGATTTAATTCTCCCAGATTTTTTTGTTTGACATTTTACAAATTGATGTAAGGGCTGTTGTTTAAAAATGCACTTACGGGCCTCCCCGGTGGTGCAGTGATTGAGAGTCCGCCTGCCGATGCAGGGGACACGGATTCGTGCCCCAGTCCGGGAAGATCCCACATGCTGCGGAGCGGCTGGGCCCGTGAGCCATGACCACTGAGCCTGTGCGTCTGGAGCCTGTGCTCCGCAACGGGAGAGGCCACAACAGTGAGAGGCCCGCGTACCGCAAAAACAAAAACAAAAACAAACAAACAAAAATGCACTTACAACCATTACATCTTATCGGAGACTACATATTCCCAAGAAAAATGAAGCCATTTAAAATTTAAATTTCAAATAAATATTTCATTTTTTTTGAAATACTTGTGTGTTTCAAAATACCCAAGCTTAAATTATTGAAATAAAATTGAGTAATTTCCTATTTACTGTTCCAGATCAAAGGTGTATTTTCTTGTTTTTTTTTTTTTTGCGGTTTATATGACATAAACATATGTCATAAACTTCTATGACATAATATAGAAGCATTCTTTTCTAATTTCAAACAGTTTTATTCTAGTGCATGAATACATTCTCCACCTTGCTGCCCCTGGACTTTAATTGTTTTGCCCTTTATTAACATCATAGTTTTCATTGAGGGCCTGTCATGTGTTAGGCATTATGCTTAGTGTTAAGACCCATGGATGAATGAAATACTGCTTCTGGTTTCAGAAACATCATAGACAATTAGTGAAAATGACAGATAAACAGGTAGTATTCAATGGAAATGAGTATTAGATCATAGATAACTGTATATGATATCTTCTTCATCCCACACTCCAAGAATTAGGCAAGAAGCAAGAATCAGAGGAGGAGAGGGAGGAGGAAGAAGAGGAGGAGGAGGAGAGGGAGGAGATGGGGAGGAGAGGGGGGCAGGAGCAGGAGGAAGAGGAGGAAGAGGAGGAGGGGGAGGAGGGGGAGGAGGAGGAAGAGGAGGAAGAGGAGGAGGAGAGGGAGGAGATGGGGAGGAGAGGGAGGAGGAGGAGGAAGAGGAGGAGGAGAGGGAGGAGATGGGGAGGAGAGGGAGAAGGAGGAGGAGGGGAAGGAGGACGAGGAGGAGGAGGAGGAAGAGGAAGAGGAGGAAGAGGAGGAGGAGGAGGAGAGGGAGGAGGAAGAAGAGGAGGAGGAGAGGGAGGAGATGGGGAGGAGAGGGGGGCAGGAGGAGGAGGAAGAGGAGGAGGAGGAGGGGGAGGAGGAGGAGAGGGAGGAGATGGGGAGGAGAGGGAGGAGGAGGAGGGGGAGGAGGAGGAAGAGAAGGAGGAGGAGGAAGAGGAGGAAGCGGAGGAGGAGGAGAAGGAGAGGGAGGAGGAGGAGGAGCAGAGGGAGCAAAAGAATGAAAGCAAAGCACTTGCTCAAGTGCAAATCATCCTCCAATGTGTAGGTCAAATTCCACCTTCTCTACAATATTTTCTCTATCATCTCCACCTGAAAATAAACTTTCCCTCTTCTGAGCTTTCATGGTTTTTATTTTGTATTGTTTAGGATATATTTTTGCTGTACATGACTGCATTTCTCTGCTAGATGGGAAAACATAGGTTATATATGTTCATCTGTTTTCTAGAATAATAGCATAGCTACATTAACTCAATAAATATCCAGGGCCTATATTTTGATTAATGAAGTAACATTATAAATAGGATAAATAGAATAATGGAATGTCTTATAATTTATCGAATCCTAACATTCCTTTAGCTCTCCCTGCCCTCTATAATATTCTTTTTCCATTGTTGAGACTTTCTTTCTTCTCTCAGATATTTCTCCATCCTCCTCTATCATTAACGATGTGTCTGCATCCTTTTTAAGGCGTTCTATATTTTTCCTTGTGTTATATTGATTTTATACCAATATGGGATATAAAACATTTGCACATAACATGGGTCTATACAGTATATTATTAGCTAAATTTATGTTCTCATTCTGTGTTTTGTTTGTTTGTTTTTAACCCCCTGGGTTGCATTCAAGCAATGTGAAGATGGATGCATCCAGTGAATTGAATGAGGAACATTTTCCTTCCCCGAGAATGAGGACACTAATTAAAGTCATAGCTTTTTTACTGATGGCTTTTAAATCATCCTTATGTTTATTTAGAGATTTTCCCTAATGAATAGAAACAAAGGCAATAATTTTCAGATTGTCAAATAACAGTAATGGTTTCAAGCACTCTGTTTAGTACTTCCTACATATATTTACCATTTTCTGTGTATACCCATGTACTATTTTACAGTTAAGTGTTTAGAATGGTAGGTTGCCCCCTTCCCCAAATAAAATAAACTAATTTCAGTTTGCCTTCTAACTAGAAACAACTGTTAATAATGTGGAAATTTAATGAACACAAGGCAAGAATCTTTCACCAAAACTATTTCCATTACATTCACATAATATTCTTTAAAAACTACTGCATTTCAGAGTTCTTTGGTAATGGAGGAAACAAGTCATCATAATTTCATGCAGTCACGCTGTTTTTCTAAATAGTTTGTGACTATGACAGTTCAATTTTAATCCAGCTAGCTGTTTACATTATATTAATGTGAAAAACCCAAACTACAAATTTGTAAGCTCTTCATGCTGAAATAATGTCTGTCCTTAAATAGCTTATTTCTTGATCCGCCAGCAAAGTAATTTTAATCAGTTTATTGCCTACATCAATGTTCATTAGCAGCAGGACAGAGATGGTTTTAGTAAGTACAGCAAACCTTTCTTCAGGTTGTTTTATGCATTGGTTCCTGGAACATTCTAAGAATGGAGCAATGAAAATCATGTCACAACATGGTCAGCCAGGGAGGGAAAGTGAGGACTGAGGCATCTCACCAGGAACAGGAACTATTCTGGACATGAATGTGCAGATCCACCGATGGGAAGCTTCTAGTGTCTGTACTGCCTATTAGGAGGAGCAAAGAGGTGCTACACTCTATTTGCCTCATCCAACAATTTAGATAAGGAGATACTTATCCTGAAAATAATTTGGATTCTCACAGGTACATTATTTTACTCTTTTAGCTGAAGGTGGGAACACATAAATTACATACACATGTGTGTGCACACACATGCAGGTGATTCAGATTACTTACCATTCCTTTACTAAAGTTGTCCAATTAATCAGTCTGTCCCCTGACTGGATGGTGGACTTAAGACACAGCTCTCATTTTGCATTATCTCTAAACACAAGCTCTGTGCATAACAGAGAGTTGGGGATGAAAATACATTGGTAGATTTGAGATAAACTGAAAGCAAGAAGTCAGAGAGGGAAAATTTCCTTCCCTGGTGTTTAGAGAAATGATGCTCAAGAGCTTAACCAATGTTCTGTGGTCCTTGTCTCCAGGAATGTAGCACCAGCAGTAGACAGAGAGTTAGAATTCTTGAACCCCATCACCCCTGGTTTCTCATAGCATTACTTTTCTCTCCCTTCCTTTATGCTTACTAACTTTGTAGATGCTCTGGGCACCAAATAGTTTCTTCATTTAAACATTTTAAAACAAATATGTAATGTCAATCCATTGTAATCTAATAGAAATGGGCATTTATCCAAATCTTAATATAAAAGAGCATCTTTACGTATGTTCCTTTAAGTTATAGCATGATAACCTAAGTAAGAGAACAAGGGCTGCATAAATCAAAGGTGGACCTGTTAATAGAAAATTGGGTTCACTTCTTGGTGGGTATCAAGCCAGTAGACACAACCAAGTAAAAGATTGGGAGAAGGAAGGATTTATTATTACTTGCAGCAGGTAAGGAGAGCACCGGGGACCATTCCCAAAGCAGTGTCTCCTGAACAGCAAAATTGGGGAAGGTTTAAGCTAAGGGCACATGCATATTCATGAAGGGGCTTGAATGGAAGAGAATTCAGCATAAATTTGGGGCAAAGGTTGACAGAGTCCAAGCTTCAGTTGATTAAAGTCAGGAGGGTCCACATCTTCATTCTATCCTCCATCTGGGTGGGAGTCTTAGTTCCTGAAGAACTCAAAGATACATTATGTGTATCCTTTGAGGGGGAACTAGGACTCCGCTTTATCCCTGCACTATTGTTTGACTACCTTTTCTCTGTTCCTCCATTCTTTTGTTGCCTAAGATCATTCATTGATTACTGAGACCTGTTCAAGAGCAAGCATTGTGGCCAGGCTTAGGCCAAAATGGCTTCTCTTATGTCAAGAGAACCATGCCTGTTCTATTTCTGCAGAGACTCCCTAACCTATCTGCTTACAGACCTTGCCCCCCAAGACCAACATCTTGATTTTGGAGAACTTTATCCTATTCATCAAAACTCTGAGACTGCTTCTGCCTCGGTGCAGGGTTTCAATAATCAGAAAATGTATTGAATCATGTTTGTTGGCCTGCCTGCCACGTAGGAAGTGGTGTGCAAGACCAAATATATAGCTGAATACCTCAGATGTAGGAAAAAGAAATATTTCCCATCATTCAGTTTGCAGGAGCAAAAGTATGGTTAAGCTCAGAACTTAAAGAAGTAGTTTGACTTAAGAACCCAGACAAAAGTTAAAAAGTTGTCATAAAAAGAAAAAGTTGTCATAAGCACTAAGTCACAATTACACAACACAGCTTGGATTGCATATAAATAGGCTTCTACTCCAGTGGAAAGAATATTGAACAAAGCGTGTTTCAATTGCTTTTGCTGTCCTAAACCACCCAGAAATTTAGTGGCATTACACATTCTTTGTGTTATGCTCACAAATGATGTGTCAGGAATTTGGATAGGATGCAGTAGGAATGGTAGGGATGGTTGTCGTACTTTAAGATGTCTGGGGATTTTGACGGAATGATTCAAGCCTGGGGGGTCACCAGCAGCTTGAGGGCTAGAATCATCTGAATGGACATTCTTTTGCTCACATATGTGGCAACTTGGCTGGAAAGATGAAATGGTGATGCCGAAAACCCGGCCTCTGTACACTGGTGCCAAATCGAATCTCGGAGACAGAGTCGTGGGTGAAGTAGAAAAGAATGGTTTTATTTCTGTGTCAAGCAAAGGGGGACACTGTGGGCTTGTGCCTCTCAAAACTGTACGTCCCAACCCAGAGGGATTTGGTGAGTTTTGTAGCAATGGTTCAACATACAGCAGGGATGCTGGTAAGGATCAGGGTGTGTGCAGGGCCTGCTCTCCTTTAGTCTGGCCTCAGGTGGTCTTCTGATGATCTTCTTGGTTATCAAATTGTGACCTTCTCTGGAATGAAGAATGCTAACATCTTCCATTTGTTGGGGGTTTTAGTTCTGTAAAGGAGCTCAAAGATACTGTTCTGTGTATCCCTTGAGGCAGAACCAGGACCTGCCCCAAGGCTGCACTAGTGTTTCCTGGCTGCTGCTCCCTTTTCTCTGCATCCCTTCCCTTCCCTGAATAGCAGCTGTTTGAAAGGCTTCCATGCCCAGGAGCCCCACAGGTCCTGCTTGGTTTCAGAAATGCTCCATAAATCTGAGGTACTCCATATAAATAAATTTATTTCAAAAGATAAGCTTCAAATCATGGATTGTGATACCAGAAGAACACCATGCATCAAGAATAATAATATGACTTCCAGTGAGGAAATATGGCTTAGTAACTTTATGTGCCAAGCGCTGTGTTGCTCATAATGAAGAAAGAGGATGACACAAAAGATCTTACTCTCATCTTGTTTAAAATAAGTAGAGGAAACAAGAATGCACACATACAAATTTAATGCAACAAGGAAACTGGTAAATGCGATGTCTTATGAGAAACATAGTAAAAAAGCTACAGAAGTACAAAATAGGTCTAAATTACCTTCAGAAAAAGGAATCAGGGAAGTCTTCCTTAATGGTAGTACTTGACCTGGCATTTGATTTAGCAGTTAAGAATGAGTAATACCGGGCTTCCCTGGTGGCGCAGTGGTTGAGAGTCCGCCTGCCGATGTAGGGGACGCGGGTTCGTGCCCCAGTCCAGGAAGATCCCACATCCCACATCCCACATGCCACGGAGCGGCTGGGCCCGTGAGCCATGGCCGCTGAACCTGCACGTCTGGAGCCTGTGCTCCGCAATGGGAGAGGCCACAACAGTGAGAGGCCCACGTATCGAAAAAAAACAAAACAAAACAAAAAAGAAAGAATGAGTAATACCAAGCTTGAGGATTTATTTTTCATCCTGAATGTGATCATTGTTTCAATCTTGTTACACATTATGTTAAGAGGCTTCTTTGTCAGAACAAAATTTATGCATCAGGATGTTTTGTTTTTGATCTATGAGAGGATTCATTGTGTAAGTTACAATTTGCATAACAAACCATCCCAATGTTCGTGAATTTAAAAATACCTTTTCTTTACCTTAGTATTCTGTTGATTGGCTGTGTGCTTCTTCTTAGCTGGGCCAGCATGGGCGATGGGCTGAGCTGTCTCTTGTATTCATGGTCAGCTGGTAAGTGGCTGGTGGCTGAATATGTAGGATGGCTTCACTCTATCTAGTGACTGGCAGGCTATCAACCAGAGCATCTTGGTTCTCTTCCAACTGGTCACTTATTTACACCTGTGGGCTATTTTGACCTTATTCGAATGATGGTCTTAAGAAGGCAAGCACAAAAAGAGGGTGGCTTCATTGCACAAGTACATTTTGAGACTCTGCTTGCATCATATTTGCTAATGTCTCCTTGGCCAAAGCAAGTCAATGGACAGACTAGAATTGAAGAGTTGGAGAAATAGACTTCACCCCTACATGTCACACTGAAAAGGGCATGAGCATACAGATGGGAAGAATTTATGAAATTTCTGCAATGTTATCCCACATGATTGCTTGGAAAATAACTGCTGAATAGAAACTTGAAAACTTGGACCTGTGAAGGCTTTATATGCTTATATTTACTCTTGAAAATATAACTAAAAACTAATGAAGCTTTTAGAGGTATTGTGAAAAATAAATACGAGAAATCTTTCTATACAATAAATGGGATAACATGCTGTGTTTGTAAAAAAAATCATATGAACATGATTAAAATCACTTAGGGTTCTACCATTACATGTATAAAATATAAAAACACAAAGACAAATATGGTGATTAATATATTGATATTAATCACTTAAATTTTGTTGATTCTGCTGTTATGTGTCTATTGGAATCACATTCATGTATTGTTAAACAACTTAGTTAAATATGACTTGTTATGTGTGAATTCTGGAAAGCCCTCTGCTCACTGTATTTTGACTTAATTTGGGTACCAGAATCTTGACACTGATCATCAGGTCTAGATGTCAGTGTTTAACATCTCATCAGGAGGTTATTTAACTTAATACTTGATGAAAGTAGCAGGAGGTTCTGTTGAAGGTGACAGAACCTCATCTATTAAAAATTCTTATTTCATAACACAGCTATATATGGCAAAACCCAGATATGCTGTATGTTCAATAATTATCTCTAATTCTTCTGCTGAAGTGTGGCTATGGGAATAGGTCTCCTGTTCAGTCTGAACTCACTTACTGGTACCCCTTATTGCTCTTAACCCTACCAGCTGCTCTGGCATGTGAGTTTATCTGCAAGATCAGTCAATTATTTTGCGTGTGTCTGAGCACTCAAAGTATGCTCTGTAAGAACTGAGTGTTGATTGTCTGTAGGCTATGAAAGAGTTTATTTCCTTCCACTGTGTTATGATAAACGTTGATGGTGGCCTCCCAGTGCTACGCCATGGATCTCAGTGCTCTACAAACTTTTGAACACACTTCCTCATGGTAAAAAGCTTTTAGCATATGTATATTTCTTCATTTTGAATTGTATATATGTTCTTTTGTTATATAAATTATTTTATTTTATTTTATTTATTTTTGGCTGCATTGGGTCTTTGTTGTTGCGCACGGGCTTTCTCTAGTTGCGGTGAACGGGGGCTACTCTTCGTTGTGGTGCACAGGCTTCTGGTTGAGGTGGCTTCTCTTGTTGTGGAGCACAGGCTCTAGGCACGCAAGCTTCAGTAGTTGCGGTGCGCGGGCTCAGTAGTTGTGGCTCACGGGCTCTAGAGCTCAGGCTCAACAGTTGTGGTGCACGGGCTTAGTTGCTCTGCAGCGTGTGGGATCTTCCCGGACGAGGGCTCGAACCCATGTTCCCTGCATTGGCAGGCGGATTCTAAACCACTGCACCACCAGGGAAGCCCTATATGTTCTTTTATTAGTTAATATTTCCAAGAACACTATAAGCTTGGAATGTGGCTCAGTAATTATGATTTTAGCTGTAAATTCATTTTCATCATAATCTTCTTGATTATTTTGTATGTTTTGGCTTTTTACTTGGCATCGTTATTTTGCCACCATCCAATGAAAAGCTTATATTAGGTGCAGGAAAGTGAATATGTTGCCATTTTTTAAGTTGTTTTTTAATAATTGAAACTATCTTTTCTCCGTCAGTTCTTTCCATGAATCTTTTCAAGCCTCACGTTCAGTTTTAGGACCAGTTTAGTTAGGACCATTCTGATGTGTTTGGAAACTTCATTACAGTTTTTAAACCTTTGTAGGAATACAACTCCTACTTGGAATTTGAGTTGAAATTACAAACAGAACCAACTATTATAGACGCTATTTTTTTTAACACCTACCATATGCCTCATATATTTTATCTTGTTCAAGTCTAAGCTCAACCCTATGTAGCAAGAATTATTCACAATTTTCCAAATGAGGAAATAGAATTTGCAAATAAATCATTGACCGCATCAAAGTACACAAACTAGTAAGTACTGTAACAGAACTGGGATTCAAATCTGGATCTGTCTAAATAAGAAATTACTGTTCTTTACACTGACAATGATTTGTGTAATGTCTTTAAACATCTTTCAGTAATATTATTTTAGGTATCTTCATTCCCAGATACAGTTAGAAAAATGTGAGGTATTACGGGCTACCAAAAAAAAAAAAAAATCACCAACCCTTAGGAATTTGAATATCTTAGGAGGAGTCAGACAAATAAATATGGACGATAAGTGTAATATAATAAACATTATAAAGAGAGAACTCCTAGGTACAATGCAAGCACCCAAGATTGACATTTAATCCAAAAAAGACTTAGAAAATAGTCCAGGGAATATGGGCAGCAAGGCATTCCAAGCAGATGGTGGACATATGAGTTAGAATTAAAGCTGTTAGGGCACCACACAGAATTGGTCAACTTACATGACTCAGTAGGACTCTAGAAAGGGATTCAAGGTGAAGAGGGACAAAAGATAAGTTTGGAGAGAATAGAGGCCAGTTCGTAAAGAACCCTCTAGAGCACACTAAGGACGTCAGATTTTATCTTGAATTGTCATGAAAGGTATTGAAGGATTCTGAGTAAGAAGTTACCTCATCAGATTATTTCTTTAAAAAGAGCACTGTGTATCACTGTGAAGATGGTTATCAGGGCAGGACAATATGTCAGGAGATATTTTTGAATAGCGAAAGTGGAATAAATCGAGGAGATAGAATTTTTAAAAAAATCAACCCTTTTTAGATATAAAAAATAGGAATATATAGAGAGCTAGAGAATACAGGGGAAGAATAGAACTTGATTAGATTTTAAGATTGTTATGGTATATGTTACATTTGAAGTGACTAAAAGATATTCAAACGTGGACAATATTTGAAGGAATAAATGTTCTGAGCTTCACAGAAAGTTTTGGTTGTTATTAACCTATAAGTGGCATTTCAATTAAATGGAGTAGGAGAAATCTATCAAGGAGTATTATTAAGTGCTTTCTATGTTGCGGGTACTATTTTAACTGCTTTATATGTATTTCCCTATTTAATTCTTATGACAAACTCAATACATTTACCGATAAAGAAATGGAACAATGAAGCTGATACTTATATAGAGAAAAGCCATTGAGACAGTGCTTTGCCTCTTTTCATACCTGGGTACATTTAGCTTTCTGGATATAATAAATATTATCACTCTCATGGAGAATTTGACCTGGGCTTAGCTTCTTGGGGGACTTAGAGTCTTCTGATAAAGCAATCAATTTATAAAAATTATGAAATTGGAAAAATATTTTAACCTGGAAGTCATAGTTAATGAGCAGTGTGTAGTTTTTCACTTGTTTTACTGTATTTTGTTAGTAATATTTGCTCACAAGTTTTATAAATATATCTCCACTTATTGAGATATAGAAATGGATAGACAGGTTAATAAGTTTTAACACGATAAATATAGTTGTTTTTACTCTGTCATTATTATAACCTCTTAGAATCTAAGGGGTATAATTCCTGTCACTAAACTCTCCTGATATGTGGTTCACCAAACACGTACAATTATAGAATTAATGGGAAAGAGGAGAGAAAGCAAAGGGCAAAGGTCGATGATAGAAGCCCATTTAAGACGAGTAGATGTCACAAGTGAGGAGTGTAAAATTAGAGATAAAAGCAACAGAATATCAGACTCTGTAGCTCTACAGAGATAAATTTCCTCTTAAAATAGAATTATCCCATGATAACAGAGAAGTGAGTGCTATAGCCCTGTAGTTCTCAACCAGAGGTGATGTTGCCCCACGGGGATATTTATCAGTGTCTGGAGACATTTCTGATTGTCATGGCTAGGTGTGGGGGTACTACTGATACCTACAGGTAGGCTCCAGAGATGCAGACAAACATCCTGCAGTTCTCAGGACAATTCCCACCAAATATTATCCCATCCCAAATGTCAGTAATTCTGCCGTTGAGAAACCCTACTGTTGCCCAAAAGTTCAGTTTAGGGAAATTCCCTGGAGGTCCAGTGATTAGGACTTGACGCTTTCAATGTGGTGGCCTGGTGGCCTGGGTTCAATCACTGGTGGGATAACTAGGATCCTGCAAACCACACGGTACAGCCAAAAAATAATAATAATAAGATAATAATAATTTGAATAAATATTCAGTCCAAAATAAATAACTGTCATCAAAAACTTTGCAGCCAGAAAATGTAGTTGCTTTTGAAAGTCTATCTTAATCCTCTGTGAACCATCCCACAAAAAAGAAAAAAGATTATTAGAAACCAATAGAAACCTAACCATGGGGTGATGCACTGATAGTGAAAATAGTTTCTGCCTGCAACAAAGTTATTGTATTATTTTGTTGTCAGAATTGTTAACAAGTTTAGAAAATAAGTTTGAAGAAGTCAGGAATTATTCATATTTTCTTTTATTAAGGAATAAAATGATCACAGGGACTGAAATTCAATAAGTGGAGCTGCATGTGTATGAGACATAATTGCAGTAAACTTACTTATAAATCAATAAATTATATGCAGAACGGTTTCATTCCTGTTTTTCTTCCAGAGTCCAGCTAATTATTTCTAATTGGAAATAAACCATTTCCCCTCCCTAGTCCCTTTGACAAAAAACCAAAACTAATTTTGCAGGAGACCACCATTTATTTGTATGAATGGCATGTTTCTCTGCAGACTGCAAATAATAGGGAAACGAACAAAAGGATGATTATTTTTGTATCTAGTTATTAGATTATCGTAAGTGGTAGTGAAACAGGTGTTCCTGGGTTGGAAGCTTTAGGCTGAGAGAGTGATTGCTGCTGAAAAAGGAAGCCCACAGTGAAGTATAAATACATGTGGCTCTTCAGGAAGGACCGCTGTGGTATAACAATGGAACAGTCTAGGTGCCAAGATGGGTGGGGATGGGGGTGGGGGTCAAGTTATGCAGGGAAATAATATTCAGAAAACAGAGTTGCACTGTTTCTTTCCAATCTCTAATCTCCTTTATTAAAAGCAAAACTGCAGAGATTGGAATCCCCTAAGTATATTCTTCACATTAAAAGACTGAGCTATGACAGTATTAAAATAGTGAGTTTTCCCATATGTTTATCTATCTGTCTATCATCAGTCTATCCATCATCAGTTCATCCATCTAGTTTTGCTTTTATCCACACAAATGGGAAACTGTGCAATTACTTCCAGAGTCATTTTTTCTCTTGAATTCTGGCAAGTAGAGAATTTTATTTATTTTTGGTATGGCTCTGCTATTTGGTTGTCTTACATTTCATCAAGCTTATAAGGAAGGGAGGTTTATGTGACTAGGGAAATACAGAGCTATCTTCTTTGTTTGACACAGTGGGAAAAATAATCTGAAGTGATTTCTTTTAAAAAAAATCAAAATTATAGTCTTTTCAAGTGATACATTTGTTTTTTGTTTGTTTATTTCAGCACATTCATAAATTCACTTCTAGACCTTCACACATGGCCTTTATTATTTACTTACTTTTATTGACGTATAATTGATTTACAATGTTGTGTTAGTTTCAGGTGTACAGCAAAGTGATTCAGTTATACATATACATATATTCATTCTATTTCATGTTCTTTTCTCATATAGGTTATCACAGAATATTGAGTAGAGTTCCCTGTGCTATACAGTAGGCCCTTGTTGTTAACTTTCTTGTATATAGTTAGTTTGTGTATATTAATCCCAAGCTCCTGATTTATCCTTACCCTCCCCTGCCCCGCCCCATGCATCCCCTTTGGTAACCATAAATTTGTTTTCAATATATGTAAGTCTGTTTCTCTTTTGTAAATAAGGTCATTTGTGGCATTTTTAAAAAATTACATTCCACGTATGAATGATATCATGATACTTGTCTTTGTCCGTCTGGCTTACTTCACTTAGTATGATAATCTCTAGGTCGATCCATGTTGCTGCAAATGGCATTATTTCATTCTTTTTTTGACTGGGTAATATTCCATTGTATACATATACCACATCTTCTTTGTCCATTCATCTGTCGATGGACATTATTTTGCTTCTGTGTCTTGAATGTTTTTAATTAAACTTATCTCTACTTTCTAACATAATAGTAACTAAGAATTAAGCACTTCTTTAATGATTAAGATCATGGAGTATTTTACATAATCTATACCAAAAATTTTTGCTGTACTTTGGTTGCTTGGAGTCAAATCTACTACTGTTGCTGTTGATGTAGATTTGGCTCCTGATAATTGAGTTTAAATCTATCTATTCATTGTTCTGCAAAATGAAAAACAGAATTAGAAGCCAGAACAAGGTTTATTTTTTCAGAATGGATGCTTAATTTCATATTTATGTTCGTAATAGGAAATACTTTGAATGAGGGGCCAATGAACTTTGAAGTTTGAAAGAACAAGCATTCATGAATAGCTTGGCTTTTGTTGCTAAGCTTTGAGGAGTGTTGGATATTCATTTCAGTAGTCTTTCTAGTCTCTTCCAAGACAGGGCTATGTTCTAGAGCCTTGAGGAAAATGAAAATAACCTTTCATAAAATATATATTTCTGTAACATCCCTTTGGCAACTGCAATATTTCTCTTCTTCCAAGATAACTAAAATCCTAAAATACAGATTAAAACAAAGAGACTAAAATAAATGCCTATAATAAAAGTCTGTGCTATGTTCAATCTCACTAATTAAGTTTGATTTTGACTCCTTAAAAAATGAGCAGCATTGTTTAGCTCGATGAGAAGGTGATTCTGATGTCAAGAGACCAGTGTTCCAATTTCTACATTGCTTTCCTGCATAATTGCCTCATTACTTCTACTTCTCAGTTTCCCTAGCAGTAAAAGTTGGATAACCTTTGCCTCTTTTTCCTCAAGACAAACTTAACGGTAATCTTGGGATCAAGAATGTTTAGGTATTACGCCCCTAGGAGGTAGAAAAGAAAGTATAGAATAATACTTACATTTTAGGGGATTTCTTTTAGAAAATACTATAAACACCAGAGCTTTAGATTCTCAATCAGACATATATATCAATATGTATTTTTTTCTTCACAGAACTCGCCTTTCTCATTATCCCAATTTTCTTGTCCAATTTCTTACAGCTCAAACGTTGAAAGTGTAATTGAGTTATTTTTGGTGGTATCAGTTTCTTTTTTTTTTCATAAATTTATTTTATTTATTTTTGGTTGCGTTGAGTCTTCGTTGCTGCACATGGGCTTTCTCTAGTTGCGGCGAGTGGGGGCTACTCTTCGTGGCAGTGGGTGGGCTTCTTATTGTGGTGGCTTCTCTTGTTGCCGAGCACGGGCTCTAGGCCTGTGTGCTTCAGTAGTTGTGGCATGCGGGCTCAGTAATTGTGGCTTGGGGGCTCTAGAGTGCAGGCTCAGTAGTTGTGGTGCACGGGCTTAGTTGCTCCGCAGCATGTGGGATCTTCCCAGACCAGGGATCAAACCCATGTCCCCTGCATTGGCAGGTGGATTCTTAACCACTGCACCACCAGGGAAGTCCTGGTATCAGTTTCTATGAATCAAATTGAGAGTAAAATTTGTTAAGAATATATAGAACCACAGACATTTCAAATAAGAATAAAGATATTATGTAGAAAGTTTTTATGTGAGTTTTATTTATATCATTAAAGCAGAAGCCTTCATATAACTTAGATCTAAGTTGCCTTGTAATGTAATTACAATGGTAGATCAGGTCGCAGCTCATTTCTGACTCTATTTATTGAGTTAAAAAAGGGCACTTTTAAGTACAAAATCTTAACTACATGATCTGTGTAAAGTTTTCTAATAAACATATCTGGCCATCTTTGAATCATTCAATTTCCTTTGTTGTTTATAAATAAAATGGTAACAAAATAGGTTTTACCAAGGACAACTATTGCCTCAAGAAGAATTTAGCTATCATGGGTCAAGGAGTTTATGAACTATCTGTAGAATTTCCATTTCCAAAGGTACATTACACAAATCTCCAAGGTTACATGCTCTCCAAGGCACATTAGTAAATACCTGCAAGGTTTCCATTTTCCTGACAGAAACAATTACAAATGCCATGCAAGAATAATTTCACACAGAGAGTTGAGGCAGCGATCAGAATTCTCTTAGGTAATAGTAGCAAATGTTTATGCTAATATCATTTCGCTTTTCACTTTTAACTTTAAAAATCAGGTTCCTGAATCCAGTGCATTTCTTTTGTTGTCTGTGTAGTTCTGTTACCGACCAGGGTTCTTGGCCTCCTTAATCAATAGAAATTGACAAGAGGCCAGACAAAAAATTCAGGCAAGGCTTTATTGGAATTCACGCTGCAGCATGAGGGAGCAAAAACAAGTAACAGGTTCTGTTCCTTGCTCCCAGGGGGAGAGGCGGGGCGAGCTGGTCCCTTTTATGGGGTAAGGGTAGGGGTAGGTCCAGGGGTCTGATTGGAGGGATGGCTTAGGTGGTCTGCCCACACCCCTTTGGTGTTGCTGTGTGCAGGGGGCATGCGCAGTACCCTGCTTTTGCTCCCAGCTCCTCAGAAGTGGCAGTTGGGTTTTGGTCTTTTTGTATCTTGTTGTTCATAATTTGCCCCAACTCTGCATGCAGGCAGTTATTTTTAGTCCCTTATAGTTTCTTTGTATTTTGTTGCTGGAGGAGATGTTTGTCCAGGTACAAGCACAGCAGCAAAGGGTCCCAGGTCCCAGGTCCCAGACTGTTGCAGTTGCAGTTGAAGGAATTCACAGGTGAATTCACAAATAAGATATGAAATATCTTCACAGTGTGCCAATAGTCGCTTCTTTTATATTCTTTATTTTTGGTACATTAAGCCTTATAAATGCTCTGTGTTTTTACCTAAGAGTTTATAGGAAGACAAAAGGTAAAGAATATGAATTGCTGATAGGAGTCTCATATTAATAATTACTGGATGATGATGGGACCTAAGGAGTAACAGCAGGAAGAAATGTGAGGGTCAAAATTCTTTCTTCCCATCTCCACACTTTCAGCTGAAACTTCCTTACCTAATATGGAAAAGCAAACATTATAACGTGGACAATGAGGCAGAATTTAAAAATTAAAATGGCATAAAAAAATGCACTTCAAAAGCAAAATCAACTGTCCAAAAATACATTAGACACCAAATACACAGAATTTAACATTAATATTAACTTGATTAGCATTAATCTGAATTGATATTTTATCCCTTCTTTATTTATTCTCTAAAGTTAAAGAATATTTGGTGGAGATATTGATTGTGGTTACTACTTTTTATTAGCAGATGGTATTAAACTAGTATTATGTCATTTATTTTATATATATATATATGTATATAATTCTACTTTATTTCTGCATGAATATCTCTTAGAAAATTTTAATTATTCTTTAGATTTTTAAATTTTATTTATGAACTTTCAGTTATCCATACAGACATGAGCTGTACATGACTCAGATGCTCTTTCAAAGGCAACAGAAGTGAAATGAAGTTTACTTATTTGATTTTTTTTTTCTAAGTTTATCCTAACTTCATTTTGCCTCTCAATATGCACAGCAAAAGAAATGGTAAAGAAAGCATACAGGACACATTTACAAAACATAAGTATTTTTGTGTCTATTACAAATTGTTTTTAAATACATCTTTATTGGAGTATAATAGCTTCACAATACTATGTTAGTTTCTGTTGTACAATAAAGTGAATCAGCCATATGCATACATATATCCCCATACAATGGTAAGCAATATTAAATGTATTAAAGACATTATGGAGCCCAGAAAAACATCACATAAGCTTTTAATTTACAATAAAGTGGGAATATGACATATATGTTTAGGATAGAATTATAGAATTTAGCTTGTTTCATAATTTACTTTTGCAATAAATAATAAATTATTTTTAAATAGCTGCAGAGAACACCTTGCTAATGGAGAATGATTCTGTGGTCTTCTCGAATTTATGATTTCTGTTTCTTTCATCAATTAACATTTCACTATAGACTTTCGCTCACAAGTTGACTTCTCTGGTGCGTCATCAGTGAGACACTGTTTCTCTAATTGTGGTGATACTCGTACCTGCACAGGGGCTTGGATAGGAGGGAGCGATAGAGGATGCGGAACAATCGAATGTGTTTCAGTTAAGTGGTTAATAAGGTCTGTAAATCTGTTAAAAATTCTGTGGACTAAAGAAGATCAAAATTCTTGCTCTAACACACATTTATCTTGTAATTCATAGCAAATACTGAACTTCCCTAATAAATTTTGAGCAAATTGATTATAAGGACTCTGTATATTTTTATTTTTACATAGCTGTGTATATTGTATTTTTGCTTAGTGTACTTAGATGTATTCCTCTTCCTCTGAAAATTAGTTTCTAATAAATCCCATTATATGCACTTTCATACTATTTTAATATCAAAAAATCAATTCTGATTGGTTTGTGGCCATTTATTGTTTCCTTTCTTCCTTTCATATGATGAAGTCTTTTTATATTATTTCTGTAATTAGTGTCATGCAAAAACATAGGTATTGTGATAAACATATACACACTTACTGTATCATAAATATTGTTAATTTTCGGTACGTTATGATGTTTTGACAACTCAAAAATCCTTTCTGGCTGAGGAGGGACTGCCCCTCCCTGAGTTAGCCAGTTCTTAGAGATAATAAAGTACCCAGACAGGAACATGCTTTTGATGTGCAAACTAATCTATCCAGAGCCTTGCCTTCCCTATTCCCTTATCTGGCCCTTGCACCCAGGAAGTGACATTCCTCTGCCTTAAACATTCCAGGGCCAGGTGCCAGGCAACTAGGGCCCACCCTTATAGCCAAAAGATCTCCAAAATTATTCAAACAGCCAAGTCCTAAACTGTTTACCCTGCCCTGCCTTGCCTGTCCTGTGAATGTTCAGTAAAGGCCACAGCCCAAGCTCCGCCCTACATCTTGTCTTCTGCCTCTTGGCCACCCTGGTTGTTTCCTTAGTTGGCCCTACATGGCATGCTCTGCTTCTTGTCTTTAGGAGCTTGTGGGTATTATAAACTTTGCTTTTTCCTGAACCTCTCTGTCTCCTCTTACGGCTGCACCTAACTGACCATCTCATAAAGAATATAAAGAATGTAAAACATTTACACACTTCTTTTCTCCTTTCTTTCTTCTTTCCTTCCTCCCTCCCTCCCTCCCTCCCTCCCTCCCTTCCTTCCTTCCTTCCTTTCTTTCTTTCTTTTTCTTTCTTTCTTTCTTTCTTTCTTTCTTTCTTTCTTTCTTTCTTTCTTTCTTTCTTTCTTTCTTTCTTTCTTTCTTTCTTTCTTTCTTTCTTTCTCTCTCTCTCTTTCTTCTTCTCTCCTTCCCTTCCTTCCCTCCTTCCATGGAGAGGCAGGGTGAAATCATTTATTTCATAGAAAAATATCCATTTGGAAAATCTTCAGTCCCCAAAAAAAGTTATTAGAGGAATTATTTTTGAATTTTCCAGAACCCAATTGGGAGCATAGTGTTATGACACTGAAGAAACATTACTGCTATATTTCTGGCATCAATCGTCCATATTGTTTTCTAATTTCCAACTCATGATGCCAAATAATTAATAGGAACTAAAATCAACAAAGGAAGCATGATTATAAATAACTCTCAGCAATAGAACTCTGAAAAAGCATTAATTTTTCTATTCATGATTTAATCATCTAGATAACTACTAGAAGGAAAAAAAAAATCAAAGCTTAGCCACAAGATGGAGCTCATGTAGAAATGATAAAGATGCTATCAACTAGCAACGTGAAGAAATTAGGCAAAGTAATTATGTTTCTCTCTCATTTTACTGGTTCCCTCATTCATTTGGTGTGGATAGAAGCCAGATAATAAAAGGCTCCTGTACATTAATTTATTGAAAAGTTATCTTCAATGGTACATTCTGAAGCTTATGGGCCATGACTTGACATTATAGGCATGGCCCATTATAAGCATGGCTTAATTAATAAATGCACATAAATAAGTAGGCTCTTAAAAACTTAAATTTGTTTACAGCAGTGCTTCTCAAACATCAGTATTCGTAAGATCCATCCAAAGAGCTTAGTTAAAATGCAGATTTCCAGTCCTCACCCCTAGAGACAGTGATTCAGTAGGTTGTAAATAGAGGCCATTTGTTTGTTAGCTGTTTCTCTAACAAACTCCCAGATGATATTGATGATGACAGTTTTTCTAGTCACTGGTTAAAGTGTCCTCTTTATTAATTGCTTAAAAACTAGTTTTAGTGCCATATTGCAGCATAGATTGTGAATCATGGGAGAGAGATTTTGGTGTATTCAATTATTCTATTTACCGATGCATCCAGACCCAGTTTAGAAAGGCTTTTATACAAACAAAAGAGGAAATCAAAGGGTTGAAGTGCTCAAAGTGGTAAAGAGTATGGTGACCTCTATAAGCTTACACGTATATACTCAAGCTCTATGCGTACATGAGCTTACCTTTGTGAAAAGGAAATAGAAATTGAACAAAGAAAGATACAAATCAACATGTACTTACAAATTCTAATAAGGTCTGTGAAAGAAAAAAGGGTACCTATGAAAGATTATCAGGTGGGACTTCCATAAACTGAGATAATTCAGGAAATCTACATTTAAAGTCAAATTTGCATGTTGCGTAGAAGTTAGCAAATATAGGGGAAAAGTACACTAGGAAGAAAGAGTACCGGGTTCAAATACCACCTTGCTATGTTGGAAGAAACCCAGATGGCTGAAACATAGGAAGCCCACAGCAGGAGTAAGTATGGAGTAGGGACAAGTGGATAGGGCCTCATGTTCTAGGTTAAGAAATGCAGATTTTAATCTAAGTGCAGTAGAAAGTCACTGAAGGATTTTTAATGAGTATTAAAGATTTTATATGTTTAAAGCTCACTTTTACTACTCTGTTTAAAATGGATAGAAGAGGAACTTTCCTGGTGGCGCAGTGGTTAAGAATCTGCCTGCCAATGCAGGGGACACGGGTTCGAGCCCTGGTCTGGGAAGATCCCACATGCCGTGGAGCAACTAAGCCCGTGTGCCACAACTACTGAGCCTGCGCTCTAGAGCCCATGCGCCTATAGCCCGTGCTCCGCAACAAGAGAAGCCACCGCAATGAGAAGCCTGCACACCGCAACAAAGAGCAGCCCCTGCTCACTGCAACTAGAGAAAGCCCGCACGCAGCAACAAAGACCCAACACAGCCAAAACTAAGTAAATAAAATAAATAATTTTTTAAATAAATAAATAAAATAAAATGGATAGAAGAAACTAAGAGTGGGGTAGAGAGACCATTTAGAAGTCTATTGAAATTCTCTATTTAACAGACAATGGTATTATAAATCATTATATTAGTTTTGGTCTTATTTCCATTTAGTTAACTCTAAAATTTATCTGGGATACTTTATACCTGTTATTTGACGTATTACTCTATCCAGTATTTATTGGATATCTTTTTATTATAGGGGTGATTATGAATGAAAAGTACATATTTTCAGAAGATCCTATCACTCTCCTTCTTTTCTCCCTTAAATACCCTGTGGTGTTAGGTCCTGGCTGGTTCATTTCCCGTCCAGCAGGTCATAGAGTGGTGACTTGTGGTTAAGACCTGAGGCTTTGCGATCATGCTGCCAAAGTTCATAAGAGGGTTCATATCAAGATTCTTCCACAAGTTATTTGTCTGCTTAACTTTTTATCTTAATTCTGTCATCTACAAAATGGGAATTCAGTGAATTACTGAGCACACTAATACAGAAAGCCCTCCAAAAATTCTTAATTATCATTACTATTTTTTACATAAAATCAAAACTAGAAACACTTCTATAAAATTTTATACTTCCCTGGAAATAGTCTATCTGATTACAAATGCAGATGGATGATTTCCACTTAGGGAATCATTTGTTGTTAACACTAACTATATATGAAGGTTAAAAACTTGATGTATCTCATTTAATCTCAATTAAATCCAGTGCAAGTCAACCACTGATGTATTCAGAGAGCGATAGGATGGAAAATGTATTGATATTTGAAAGTTGTACTTTATTACAACAAAATATTTTTTAATAAAAAATAAGAAACTGTAACCAGTTTCTTATTTTTTATTAAATAATAACAACTGCTGATTTTATTAAACATAGACAAAATCTTTTAACAATGCACAAACCAAAGATAAGCCAGGTGTTCAATTCACCTGAAAGGGAACTGATCAAAATAAAAGGAAATATAACAGCAGTTATATAAAGCAAGGCACAACACAGGGGAGAATAAAGTGAAATTACTTAATCATCTTTGAAGTTCAGACATTTAAGTTTTTCGAGCACATCGTTTAGTATCATTGAGATGAGCTCTGAGTAAATGTCACTCAGTGAACTAACTCAAGGGCTGGTCTCATTTTTACTAATTATTATTTATAATGGGGTTGGTAAAACTATAAGTACTTATTATGCTCTAACAAAATGTTATATGCTATTATAACATCCTAAGTGTTCTAAAAACAAAAATTTTGATGAACATATTTACAAAAGCAAATTTCGTTCCACTTCTAATGATTTACAAATAAATTTCATCCCATTTCTGATACACCTTCATCAGTTAATATTTAAAACATGAATGTTCATGCCTGTAAGATATTTATAAAAGCAATATCAACCAGGAAAACACATTATTTTCCTTATGAATATTGCTTACACGTAACAAAATCCTCTTGTGTTGTTACAATGACATGATATGAACTAAGATATGGTTTAATAGAATGAAGTGATGTTTGAATTGTGATAATTTCATCTCCTGGAGATATATTTATGTTTAATATTCCAAAAAAAATTCCCATCATAGAATCAATGATCAAATCTATTCAGCAAAATATTTATTGAGCTCCTATTACTATGCTTCAGCATTTTTCTACATGCTTGGATTTGAGCAATAAAATTAACATACCAGATCTCACGGTACTGACTTTCTCCATGGGAGAATATACAATATATTACTAAATTATAGATAGTACAGATACACGATGTATTTAAGGAAGTGAAAAAGAGTGTGAAGGAAAAAAAATTGAGGGCATCTAGAGCACCCAAGTGGCTGCTGTTGTAGAAGAGGTGGTCAGGGACGGGGGCTCTGAGGAGGTGAGTTGGCAGAGTCTGAATGAAGCATAGGGACCCGGAAGACATCTGGGAAAAGACCATTCCAGGCAGAAGGGATGCCAGTATAAAACTTTAGCTGGAACTGCCTCTGGATGTTCTGGGAGTAGCCATGAGGTCACTATAGTTGGATCAGCATGAATATGGGTAAGAGCGGGAATAAATAAGGTTGAGGAGGCAACTGGTGGCCTGATAATTTAGGAAGAACTCCAAGGCCTGTTACGGAATTCCAGTTTGTTTTGTTTTCTTTTTTATAAATTTATTTTATTTATTTATTTTTCACTGTGTTGGGTCTTTGTTGCTGCGCGCAGGCTTTCTCCAGTTGTGGCAAGCGGGGGCTACTCTTCATTGCGGTGTGCGGGCTCAGTAGTTGTGGCTCACGGGCTCTCATTGTGGTGGCTTCCCTTGTGGAGCACAGGCTCTAGGCACTTGGGCTTCAGTAGTTGTGGTATGCGGGCTCAGTAGTTGTGGCTCACGGGCTCTAGAGCGCAGGCTCAGTAGTTGTGGCACGGGCTTAGTTGCCCTGCGGCATGTGGGATCTTCCCGGACCAGGGATTGAACCTGTGTCCCTTGCATTGGGATTCTCAACCACTGTGCCACCAGGGAAGCCCTTTTAGCCTTTTTGCCACCACATTCCCGTATTTTATTTTCTTGTGATTGTTGTTTTATCTACTTCCATATTTGTCCATTTTTGTGACATATACTTTTTCATGCCTCCCAAACAATTTCAAATTCTCCATTCAGGACTCGCTTCCTCTGGGAAGCCTTCCCCAAACTCTTAAGGTAAGATGAGGACCCCTTCCTGGGCTTTATCAACCTTTTAAACTCTCTTTGTCTCTGTCTCTCACTGACACACACACACACACGCACTCACACTCTCAAAAAACGCACACAGACGTGCATTGACACAGCATATATCTTATTGTATTGCAATGTGTGTGCACTTTTCTTTCTTCCCCCTAGAATGTATAGACTCTAGGTTCTTTTAAGTAAAAGACATGATTTTATTTTGTATAATGAACTTCTAATTCAGAGCCAGACACACTTAAGGTGCTCAATAGACAAATACATGAGGACTTCTTTCTTAATTTTATATTAGTTTTATAAAAACACATTTTATGATGCCTAATAGTGTTTAGGATATATTAATTTAGATTACATAAATATTTCTGAAATACTGAATATTTGATGGGTTAAATGTGACAACTTTATTTATGCACAGTTACTTAGAGGGAAAACAACTCTGAGAATTGTCTGGGGAAAAGGCTGATTTTTGCACCCTGTAGAGTGCAGGTGTATTTAAACTATAAGAGCTATAGGAAGGCAATTTCTGCATAGTTAAAGAAATCTTTCTGTCAGTAAATACAAAGATCATGCGTTAAAAAATATTTTTTGGAAGAATTTTTGAGACTTATAAATGAGATTCACTGAATGATCAAGCATAAAGCCCTTTATAGTTGCTACTCTTGTTTAATAATTTATAACAATACACTTGGGCAACTTATTAAAATAAAATAAAAATCCCCATCAAGTGATGATACTGAGAGCTTTGTTTCTGAGGTAGACTTGCAGAAACTTTTTAGATACACATAATAACTTCTATAGTGGTTTGCAGTTGTTAATGTTGCTTTTTTCCAAAAGTCACACAATGTATTATTAGAACAGTACAGTTCTGGACACTACATTTCTTTCTATTCAGAGGTGTAAGTTGAAGGTATGTGATGTTTTCTGTAGATTCAACAACTCTTTCTAGGACTTCTCCCTCAAGAATTGGGAAGCTTTCAGAGAACATTTGTAGTAAAAGGAAAGGATAGTTTACTACATAGCAGCAGAAAGAAAACACAGGTTTCTCATTATATGCTGTGAAAATTGTGATGGCGATTTTGGGATATTCAGCTATTGAATTAAAACAATTTTAAGATACTTCTTTCCCTTACAAATATGTGCTTCACAGAAATGTAGAATCTAGTAAATATCCAGGTGACACAGTGTCCTTCAATAACAGCCATTTATTGGATAATCTGCAGAACACACTCTATGGTAAATCATTGCAGCTCACAACTCACAGGTTCATAAAAGGGTGAAGGAGATTCAAAAGAAAAGATAAGCTTCTGTAACACAAATACCAAATAAACACATTTCAAAGATTTTATTAAACTCAATTAATGAAGGATCCAGTAAGATGTTACAAAGAGAGCTCAAAATATCATGCTTCTATACTCAGGTAAAAAGTGCTGAAGTGAATTTACAAGTAATTGCAAAACAGACAAAATAGATCAATTTCCACAATGCAATAGTCTCTTACATTCTGCTAGACAACATTTGAATTTCTAGGGACAAGAATTATTTGCTTTAGTATGAGTTTTTGTTTTGTTTACAGCTTACAGAGACATAAAAAAGCTCAAAGATAATGGAAAAAGAAAAATAACAAAAACAGATTCTGATAACTCTGAAATGTGTGCTCTAAACAACACATAGTTTTCTTTGAAGACACTTATTTTGGTTCTTTCACTGCAATCTTGTCTTCATGAACTAGGTACATATAGCATTTTGCTGTACAAGCTCAGAGAATGAAGAGTGTTTAAAAAGTATCTCCAATATACTGTCTGCATTTAAATTATCATACCATAATATATATTTTTTTAATTTTAATTTTTTAACATCTTTATTAGAGTATAATTGCTTTACAATGGTGTGTCAGTTTCTGCTTTATAACAAAGTGAATCAGTTATACATATACATATGTCCCCATATCTCTTCCCTCTTGCATCTCCCTCCCTCCCACCCTCCCTATCCCACTCCTCTAGATGGTCACAAAGCACCAAGCTGATCTCCCTGTGCTATGCAGCTGCTTCCCACTAGCTATTTTATGTTTGGTAGTGTATGTATGTCCATGCCACTCTCTCACTTTGTCCCAGCTTACCCTTCACCCTCCCTGTATCCTCACCTCCATTCTCTAGTAGGTCTGCATCTTTATTCCCGTCTTGCCCCTAGGTTCTTCTGACCATTTGCTTTTTCTTTTTTTTAGATTCCATATATATGTGTTAGCATATGGTATTTGTTTTTCTCTTTCTAACTTACTTCACTCTGTATGACAGTCTCTAGGTCCATCCACCTCACTACAAATAACTCAGTTTTGTTCCTTTTTATATGCCATGTTATTTTACATTATAGCTTTTTTTCCTTAATGGTTAATCATCTTAAATTCAGAAATTATTTTTATTCTTATAGTTTCTCAATTCTGTGCTTTCTAGAATTTCCCTTCCATGTATGCCAGTAAAATATAAGAAATAAAGGCATATTAATATACGAGCTTTAGCACAGATTGGTTAGAGGTTTAATCATGAGATTTGTATTTAAGCAGTCTTTACCAGTGTGGCTATGTGCCTAGGAAAACTCTCTTGTGTGAAGAAAGAAAAAGCCAATGTAAACAGTTAGCTAAAAATCACTGGCATGCATGGAAATCCATACCTCCTTCTCTATAATGAGAAAATCTTAAAGTTTACTTCACCAAACACTTTGCCACCAAAACTGTGCTCCCAGTGTTTCTGCCATGTGATTTTTAGGACAGAAATATATTCACCTCAGTTCCGGGGACTGTCTTGAATGGTCCCTTTCAGTCGTGCTCTCAGATTTGGCATGATTTTCTACCAAATATAGTGGGCAAATGTTTCACATTTGGATGTGATATCATTGGTCTTCTTGGTCCAAAATAAACAAAACAAATAAAATTGTGCCCATACCAGTTTTTGAGCTCTTTCCCTCCTTGTAAGGCCAAATGTAATCATATACAATTAATGCTTTTTGAAACAGGGAAGATATAGAGAGTTGTCATTGCCTTAACTATCGGTGACACACAAACTGATCCTCTTTTTTTTTTTTTTTTGGCTGCACCACACAGCCTGTGGTATCTTAGCTCCCCAACCAGGGATTGAACCTGGGCCCTCCGCAGTAAGAGCACAGAGTACTAACCACTGGACCATTAGAAAATTCCCAATCCTATTCTTATTTTAATCAGTTGTGTCAGTCAAGTCTTACTTATAAACAACAGTAACTATATCTTAAACAAAAGCAAAAACAAAAATCTTAAATAAAAACAGAATAAAAATAAACATATTGGAGGTGTACAGAGTGGTGGTCTTGCCTAGGAGATGGACAGATGCCAGGGCTGCTCTGAAGGCTTTAGAGCTGCCGTCATCAGAGCAACCATCGTCACAGGAGTCAGATTGGTGGCCAGGCCCCTGAGTTCCATCACTGCCACAGTCCTTGCTTCAGTGGTTCAATAGTAAAACATTAAGTCAAGTCACATGTCCTTTCCAGGAAAAATAGAGGAAGCATTTGGCCCACTTATTTGCCCTTTGGTAAAGGCTTGGGAATTCCCCTCAAAGACAGACATTTTGATAATAATAAAAAGGTATTTACATGCTGAATAGTAAAACCAATTCAAATATTTACAACATCAGTGTAGTTTATGCTAAAGTCAGGAAAAAAATTGTAATTTCCCTGGAGGTAAGGCTCATCTTCTGTATTTGGGAAACCTAGGCCTTCCAACTTGAGATAATATAGATATTTCCAAAGTCCCAAATTGGACCAGCACATAAAGGTTTTTGACATACTTGCTCTATGACAATATTCTACACCCCAGCAATTCCTAAGTGGTCCTGATTCTCTTCATTCTCTAGGGATTGAAGCAAGAATACAAAAGCATTCTCAATGCTAAGCATTGTCCCATAACAGAAACTTTCTAATGTTACTACCATCACGGCCACATTTTGTCCAGCTTGACACCAAACAGTCATATGATAGAGAAGGTCATTTTACTCTTTGAACAGGATGCCATACAAATTCCCCAAACTTGTCTGTGACAGCGGTACATCAGGATTTTTCTAGAGATCCTTTAGTTTTCCTTGTCCTTTTTAGCACATAATTCCTAAGTTCTAACAACCGATAGGCATGTGGAGAATGGAAGATCACTAGCTCAAGCTCCCGTACAACCCAAGCTTCCAAGCCTTTAGATCACCCTTGAGATACCACCTAACCCTTATTTACAAAGTTTTCAAAAGTATGCATTCTTCTTATAGCTTAACTTTTCTTTTTCACCCCAATAGATTAGTTCTTCACCAATCTGTTACAGAATACGTCTACCACTAATATATTCTTAAATTTTATATAATTTATGTTTTGGAGATTTGACTAGCTAGTGTAAAAAAAAAAGCACATTTTTCTGCTCACTTGTTGCTTTCCTATATATTATACCTATTTACTAGGTTTAGCAGATGAGGCACAGGTCAATGGACAACAAGTTTCATGTGTTAGGCTAATACCTATAAAAACAATCCCCAGATGTCAGAGACCTAACCCATTAGAAGGTTATTTTTAGCTCACATAACAGTCCATCATTGCGGGTGATCTTCCATGCAATGATTTCAGCATCCTAGCTCCTTCCAAATGCGGCTCTGCCATCCCTAGAATGTCAGCATTCTCTGCTGGATCTTTAGCATTTTATGGGGAGATGGGGGGAAGAGTGTGGAGGATCACATGAGACGTTTTCATGGGCCAGGGTTGGAAGTGGCCAAACACTGCTTCCATTCTCATTGTGCTAACTAGGACTAAAACTCAGCCACATAGCCATATCTAACTGTGAGGGAGGCAGTAGTCTATTTGTATAATAACCTTTCCCGGAAAGAAGAGGAAAAGAATTTGATAAATGACTAGCCGAGCTCTGCTACAGCCATCTAGACAGACCAGCACTTTGGAGCCTTTCTATTAATGCTCCTTAAACCTTTAATCAAAACCTATTTGCTCTCTCAACAATAAGCACCTCCAGATAATTAATTTTTAAAACTACCCTTTTAAACACTGTTGTGAGTTACCAAGGGCTCCTATTTTCAAGAAGATAAAGAGCCTCACGATAAATATATACTGTCTTTTCTTTGACCCTTCAGCCATAGGGGTCTCGTAATAACTAATCCTCAAATCCAGCTCTGAAAGTCCTGGCTCTTTTGACAGCAGTTCAGAGCACCACAGATAGTTTAGAGTACCATTTTAGTGCATTTTCCCCAAATGTGATACTTCAGCTATATCTAAACATGGGATGATTTATTCTATTCTATCACTACAAAGAAAGCATTTAGCTTAAAGGACACAGAGCTGCTTGTGCTAATCAGTACCTTTTTAATAACAATCACTTAAATTATTTCTTTAAGACACTAGGCCCTTCAAGACTGTGATTAAAATTATCAGGGATGATATTCTGTGTGGCTCTAGATATTCACATCCCACATGACCTTTAGGGAGAAGAGATCTCCCTTCCTCAATCTCTCCTTCCACTTCTCCACACTGAGTGATACCTCAGTTAAATATGTTGTGATTTAATTTGGAGAAGACTTTTGGGATAATATAGATTCACTTAAGAAGTGAGATGAGTGCACATGTATGTGTGTGGGTATTTGTGTGGTGTGCTTGGGTGGGTAAAGAGTGAGCCTTTACTTTTATTTCACAAAACATAAGTAGACACAACATTGTTAATCAACTATACTCCAATATAAAATAACATTTAAAAACAAACAAAAACATAAGTAGAAATGATGCCCCAAAGTCTTCTTCAGCATAGTGCTTACTGTATTAGGTAAACTATTTAACTATATTACAGATGATCATTATCAATCCATTTGCCCTTGTGCATCTGCTTTCTCCCACCATAGTGTCTCCATTGTATCTTGCTCTTGCCCATACCTGAGTGCCAATTTCTTTAGAACACTCCAGCCTCTTAGTCATGTAGCCAATATATAGATGAGTCTATGAAAGAATTACCACTTATGATTGTTTGTAATTATGTTCTTATTTTATAGCTCTACTTAATACCAAGACTGCACTCTTTTCTTTCATTTCATCCCACATCTTACCAATCTCTTGAGAATTTCAACCTTAAGCTGATATGACCCTACGACTGTGAGCACCAGAGTCATTTTAATGTTTTGATGCAGCATCTTTCCCAGGCTTCCTTGAGAGGAACTAAACCTTTGGGAGGTGTCTCTTCTTTTTTTTTTTTCTTTTTTCACATTGCTATCTCCATTTTTATTGTACTATGTGACTTTCTGAAGTCATATGTTTTGGGCTCAGGATTTTTAGCAATCTTTCAGGATATTTTGTTAAATATATTACATGGCTACCCTGCCCAAAGAGCTACCTACCTAAGGTGGGCTCCCTGACCATGCTGGAGAAATACATTTGAAAGAGACATATGGATTATTGAAAATTCCTAATGGTGTCCTTACCAGTAGACACATATATGAGGTTGGGAAATAAAAAGCGTAAGAGATGAAGATTGTTAATGCCTGTTATTAAAGTTTCCCTTGTATTTTTTAACTACAATTTACATTCATCCACTGTTTTTGTTGTTGTTGTTGATCACTGAGCATGTATTAATTATTATATTACATTTTCTCTCCTGGGTTTTCTTCTCCCTGTAAACAGGCTTTAGTCTTCACTAGCTCTTTAAAAGCACCATTATCAAGCCTACTTATAATGATTGTCCTTTGCCACACCTGGCCTTATCTCTCCACCGTGCTTTCAATGGCTTCTGCTGCAGTGAGTGTGCATCAGAATCACCTGGAGGGCTTGTTGGAGCCCAGGCTGCAGGGCACCACCCCCCGCAGCCTCTGATTGGCAGGTTTGGAGCGGGGCTGAGAATTTACATTTCCTAACAAGTTCCCAGGTGATGCCGATACTGCTGTTCTGGGACCTCACTTTGCTTCCTGCCTCACACTGTTTACCAGTTTTCACAGCTAGAGCCACTTAACTCACACGTGTTGATTCTGCCCCACGCGGGTAAGAGGGAATACAGGCCTCTCATTGGTTCCCTACGACGTAACTTTATGGCAGATTTGCCGTGGGTAACAGAGCTGAGCCTTTGCTGAGTTTTCCAGCCCCCGTACTTCATCCCTTCCTGGATTCCTCGGTGGACACGCTGTTTCCTCTAGGGCTAGGACACTGCCTTCTCTTGCTCAGTTTCTCCTGGAAGCTGAAGATGAGCAGGTAAGTTCACTTCCCGCATCCGGGAATCTGCCTGGTCGCCTTCTGGACATTTGTGACCCTGTGCTCACCTAGGTGGTATTGGTTTGCCTGCACTGCTTCCCGATACTTGTTGTTAAGACTTTGAAGTTCGCCTTTTCTGTGCTAGCGAGTCTAGAGTTGTGGGTCTGGCGTTCCCAGGCCTGACTTGAAATAACCCAGGCTACCTTCTTCTCTGCTTTTCAAACATGGGTTATTTACTCAGTTGAACAACATTGTTGCTGTTTCTATGAATACTGCCCATTGTTTCCCTCTCTTGATTTTTATATGTGTTTCCAGACCCCTCAACCCCAGGCACCGTCTCCCTCACGCTCTGAGTCTCCCTTCTGGCTTAGTCTTTTTCCTCTATGAATGATTACGTTTCTGGTAAGGTCATGCACCTTGGCTGGAAGGTTCTAATGCCACCTACATGCATAACTTAGGTCCAAGTAAGTCAACTATATTATTTCCTTTTTAAACCTGTGTCAAGGAGGTCTGTGGGCTTGCTAAGCAAAATGTAGTCTGAGGATCAGGCTTTCCGCATGTTAGGGGGGCTTGTCAGAAATGCAGAGCCTCAGGCCCCACCTCAGATGGACTGAGTTAGAATCCATGGTGTAACAAGAGCCCCAGGTGATTTTCATGCACATTGTAAAGAACCGTAGGACCTGTAGGATGAACTGCTCCCACCTGAGACTAATTGTGACTCTCAACTTTACCAATCACTACTCTTTCCAACTTCCTAATTACCCTGTTGTGATTTTACAAAACTGTGTTGGGTGAGTTTCCTGCTGACAATGTGAACTTTGACCAACAACCGATAATTCTGCAGGAACTAAAAGTCTCTCTGTGTACATCTCACATTTGTTTTTTGGTATATCTTTTGCACAAAGCCTTTTCCACTGTGTCAGCATACCAAAGGAGTATTTCTTCATGCTTTGGGCCATGATCTGATGTGGTCTGGATGACAGGCAGCCTGAAGTTCCAGGGTGGATGAATACCACTCAAGTTCAACAATAAATTTTAGGAGCGTAATGTAATGCCGGCCCACAGTAGGTGACCATCCAGACGTCTCTCATCGGCATTTAATATGGAAAAGGTGTTGAAGGTAGATCAGCCTGGGTGAACTAACTCCACCCCAGGGCATCTGTGGTGGGTGGGTCAAGCAGTGCTGGTCTGGACAGTGACCAGTGAATGGCCTTTTTACTAGAAACCTATCCCTGAAGGAGCAGGACTCCAGCCAGTGACCGAGTCCACAAGTCAGATCCAGCCATTGCAGGGAGGGGGCTTATAAGAGATATCTAGAGTGTCAGAGCTTCAGTCAAGACTGCCTACGTTCAGGATAGGGTTACAGCCCCAAAGGGAGGAAACTGCTGTATTAACCTGGAGACCCAGGTGGACAGGCCCTTATTCATAAGCCATGCCATAGAAAGAACATGGGTTCTAGAATCCAAGCGGGGTTTGTGTGACCTTGAGTAACTTTATCCTCAGAATGTCTTCCTAGGCAAATGAAAATGCATGTCCAGGGTCTCATAGGGGACTCAAATAGCAAATGCTTAAGTAAGTGGTAGTAACTATTATGTTTAAAGGAGGGAATCATATTCTTATGTGAGCCTGTGGGCCTCAGGGCTGCTCCAGGTTCTTTGAATTCTAACCCGATTGGTTGAAGGGCTGGGTAGCTAGTGTAGTACCTTGTTCAGGATTGGAGCAGAAGGGAGCAGGCATGCTCAAACCACAAGTGCTTAGCTAAGTATATTGGAGGACTTTTTTATTTCCTCTTTTATTCTCTTCTCTTGTGATCTGATGGCTGTCTTTAGAGTTGTGTTTGGATTCATTTTTCTTTTTTGTGCACCTATATATTATAGATTTTTGGTTTGTAGTTATCATGAGCTTTTGGTATAGCAGTCTCTCTCTCTCTCTCTCTCTCTCTCTCTCTATATATATATATATAATGTGATTGTTTTAAGTTGCTGATCTCTTAATTTCAAATGCATTTTAAATATCCTGCATTTGTATACTCTCCTCCTCTCATGATTACTGGTTTTAATATCATATTTGTGTGTGGATAATTTCCTGCCTTCATGTTTGCCTTTACCAGTGAGCTTTCCCATTTCGTAATTTTCTTGTTTCTAGTTGTGGCCTTTTCTTTTTCTCCTCCCATCATCCAAGGGCCAGAGTCCAGCTGCTCCCCTGTTCCCAGAGTAGGTTCTGACTTAGTTTATGGACTCAGTTACACAGGCTGCAGGATCATAGTTTTCTTGCTTCTGGTGCCTGCACATTGATGCGTGGAGCTGGGTCTTGGCCCTCTGGTGGGCAGGGCCATGTTAAAGGACATGTCTAGAGGTGACTATGGACTCAGGAAGTCCTTAGGCAGCCTGTCTGCTGATGTGTGGGGCTGTGTTCCCATTCTACTGCTTGTTTGGCCTGAGGTGTCCCAGCACGGGAGCTTACAGGCTGTTGGGTGGGGCCAGGTCTTGAGCGCTTATGACCCAGGCAAGATGTCTACCTTCAATAAGCGTACATGTAGATGACATTCTCTGATACCTCTGCCAGCACCACTGGTGTCCATGTCCCCAGGGTGAGCTACAGCCACCCCCCACTTCCCCAGGAGACCCTCCAAGACAAGGAGGTAGGTCTGGCCCAGGCTCCTAGTCACCTTTTTTTTTTTTTTTTTCTAGTCACCACTTTTGCCCTAGGTCCTGGTGCATGTGAAACCTTGCGTGCACCCTCCAAGAGTGGAGGTCTCTGTTTCCTCCAGTCCTGTGGAGCTCCTGCAATCAAGCTCTGCTGGCCTTCAAAATCAAATAGTCGGGGCTTCCCTGGTGGCGCAGTGGTTGAGAGTCCGCCTGCCGATTCAGGGGATGCGGGTTCGTGCCCCGGTCCGGGAGGATGCCACATGCCGCGGAGCGGCTGGGCCGAGCAGTGAGAGGTCCGCGTACTGCCAAAAAAAAAAAAAAAAAAAAAAAAAAAGAAAGTGCAGTGAGAGGCTGAGGCAGTTGATGTGGTCAGTCTAGCCTCTAACATGCCCTGGAGGGACCTAAACTATTCAATAGCTTTATTTGAGGGTTTACCTCGTGGCGCAGTGGTTGAGGGTCCGCCTGCCGATGCAGGGGATGTGGGTTCGTGCCCCGGTCCGGGAAGATCCCACATGCCACGGAGCGGCTGGGCCCGTGAACCATGGCCACTGAGCCTGTGCGTCCAGAGCCTGTGCTCTGCAACGGGAGAGGCCGCAGCAGTTAGAGGCCCGCGTATCGCAAAAAAGAAAAAAAAAAAAAAAAAAAAAACCTCTGGGGCTCCTCCTCCTGATGCCAGGCCTCTAGGCTGGGGAGCCTGATGTGGGGCTCAGAACTGTCACTCCTGTGGGAGAACTTCTGTGATACAGTTGTTCCCTAGTTGTGGGTCACCCACCCAGGTGGTATGGGGTTTTATTGTATCACGAGTACACCACCCCCACCATCTTGTTGTGGTTTCTTTCTATCTTTGGATGTACTTTTTTTGGTAGGTTCCAGTCTTTTTTACTGATGGTTGTTCAACAGTTAGTTGTGATTTTGATGTGCTTGTGAGAGGAATTGAGCTCAAGGTCCTACTGTTCCACCATTTGTCCCTCCCAGTGGGAGGTTTCTCTTCTTGACTAATCTTTGTGCATGTGCTCACTTTCCCTAAAATGATAATAAATTAAAGGGTGATCTATAGTGCCTCTCTTCAGATTTTTTTTTTTTTTTTTTTGCGGTACGCGGGCCTCTCACTGTTGTGGCCTCTCCCATTGCGGAGCGCACAGCCTCAGCGGCCATGGCTCATGGGCCTAGACGCTCCGCGGCATGTGGGAACTTCCCGGACCAGGGCATGAACCCGTGTCCCCTGCATCGGCAGGCAGACTCTCAACCACTGTGCCACCAGGGAAGCCCCAGATTTGTTTTAACAGCTAAACATTTGAAATCCAAAAGCCTTTTTTTCCCTGAGTTTCTTGAGATGAACAAATAGAACTTTCATGTGCTGTGGTGAATCATTGTGGCACTAGCACGCGGGGTCTTGGTGGTATCTTTTTGGCTACATTAATTACTCATAATTTCTCTTCTCGGGGCATGGATAGAATTTCTTTTTTTCTTTTCTCCTTTTTCATGTGTAACAGTTTCAGTAATTTAAAGAAAAAAAGATGAAGATCTTTGTTCTTGTACTTAGCATTTTTGCTAAATTATTCTACTTTGGGTAGATCCAGTATTTAAACATCTTCTAATTTTGCTCATTTATCTGTTCTCTCTAAAAAAGCCACTTATATTAAAACAGAAGAGAACAACTTTTCCTCTCTTTATCACATGACATTAACTTGATGAGATCATATCTTTTAGTTACAATATTCACAGATGTGAGCAAAAAATATTTCAAAAATATAATCTCCATTAGTGAAACAGTGTTTGCCTTAATTTAGCAAACATGTATTGAGCCCCATCTCTGAAATACACAGAGTTCTTAGTGCTGGAATATGTTAGTGAACAATAGAAGCAACAATTCCTGTCTTTATAGAGCTTTTATTCTTATGTGGTGAGACAAACAGTAAACACAATAGATAAGTAAATTTTGCTGCATGTGAATTGAACAAACTCTGTTTCCCCACCTTCAGACTCTCTTGACTAACTTTTTTCTTCATAAAGCACTTTTGCTTTCCAGATCTGCTGCTTCCTGGGGCCAACCACTCACTATTCCTGGAATTTCTGGACTCTCTGTTTTAAGGGCTACCACTACCACAGCTGAAGCTGCTTGCCCAGTGTTTGCAGCTCCTCTCACCCCTTAAGGACTTTAGTAAAATATGTGACATCCCATGTCGCCACCAAAAAAGGCAAATAATTTAACATTAGCTCTACTTCATACACTTATTCAACAAATGCTTTTTTGAACACAAAAGGCTGGTCAGATACTGTTCTAGGTCCATAGGATACATCAATAAAATCTTGGAGTTAACAATCTAGGAGGAGTCAGAGAACCAGTAATAAAGTATTTTAGAAGGTGGTAAGTACAATAGTAAAAAAAAAAAAAAAAATATGTAAAACAAGGGGGGGATTTGGAGAGCTGGGAGTAGAGTGAAAGCAGTTTTAAAGAAGAGAGTCAGGATAGGCTTCAATGAGGAGGGAGCAATTGAGAAAAGACTTAGAGGAGGGTTGGAAATCAGAATCAGTGAGGGAGAAGCAGATAGAACGAAGGCAAAGAGGTAATTAGAATCAGCTCATGCAGGATATCCAAAGAATGTTGGCTTTTAGTTTGAGTGAAATGGGAATTGTTGCAAGATTTCGAGCAGAAGCGTGATGTGGTGTGAAAAAAAACGTGTGTGTGCGTGTACACACAATTGGTACCTAAGTCTGCTGGATAAATAACTCATATCTCCCTGAGCTAGGACCTCAGCCCTTCTCCTTTGATCTTGGATTCTAAGTGTTAGAGGTATGATAGGCAAGAATTCACATCTGCAAGTTGCTCTACTATCTGTCCTGGCCACTGCTCTTGCTAGTTGTCTGGTTTCTACTGCTTAGAATCTCACATTAATGCTCCACCTGTCAGACAACTGGGCTGTTACGTTCTTCTCGGTTCAGAAGCAAGGACATGCCTTGATGGCTGACATTATTGAAACATCTACTTATGCAGGCCTGCCATTTTAATTGAACACACACACACACACCACCAAATAAGCTGAGTGGCAGATATTACACTTGAGCTGCCCATGTAGTGGTGTTGGATTACCCTTGATACAAAATATGTCATTTCTCTGGCCAGCTCAGGACATAGTACCACTTTTGTAAGCCTGGTCTTTGGGAAATGAGTCCTCATTATAGTTGTGTGGCTCTGTGGTGACAAAGATCTTTTGGTTTTATCATACGGCTCTCTCTGTCCAGGGGTGTGTACGCAGTGCCACAGAGCTATGTCTGGATGGTTCAAGTACAGGCTCACGCTATCTCTACCACCAGGCCCTCTGAACTTAAGGTCCTGCATCTTTGCTTACCTTTCCTGACCACCTTCCAACTTCTAGTCATCTTTTCCCCTTAGTGTCTTCACTTTTTTCTAAAAGCTGGAATCCATCAAAATTCCCAGAACATCAGCTTACAAGAAGTCTAAGTACAGATGGAATTCATGTACTATGACTATGGATGAATAGACATAGAATGTAGCTATTTAACATAACAACTGGCCCACCTAGATAAATCCAATCATTAACTTGTTATATGAAGGAGGCACTGTTCATAATAGGAATGAATTGCCTTAAAATATAATGAACTCTTAATCACCTGATGTGCTAAAGTAGATATAATGTGACCATAGCTAGGAATGCTGTGGAAGAAATCTCTGAATTTGTTTGGAATGACTGCTACCAAACAGAAGGGTCCATTACTCTTTACATTCAAGGGAAAGAATTGGTTAAAGTCTGTAGCTCTTAGGATCCAGGAGGTCTAAATTTGGGGGGTCAATGTATGTCAAAGGCCAAAGGAGAACAAACATTAAGGGAGTAAGGGGTCATTCTGACTTGTCCTGTTCCCACTTGGAAACTAAGGGCCGAACAAGATTATAGCAGGGCCAGGTGTCAGGAAGTCAGAACCTCAAAGATCAAACATTTAAGCAGGTGTTCAGCAATAGTAACAAGAAGAAAGTAATCTAAACGGGAAAATTAATCATGGTACCAGGATCATGGGGACTACCATATCAAGACAACACTGTGCCCCAATAACAACTTCTTTACTCTGTCTTTTAGGAAAGAAGTTTTCTCAGGGCATGACTGTCTTAGGGCATATGAGTAGGAATAGAAATAGATGAATGCATAAGTGGGACTCGTTAGGGTATAGGGATGGTGGAACTGGCTCTCAGTTCTGGGCTTTTCACCTATTATTATCCCCTCCCTGCCCCCTCCATAACACACACACACACACACACACACACACACACATTCTACATTACTGTTAAAGAAAACTACATAACTGTTTTAGTCATGAGAGCTCTTGGATGGTAAAGTATTTTGGGTACCTTGTCAAATTGAATATTTTGACCTTGATTATTTGGACAGCTCTATGGAGCCAAATCTATATTGACATCAACTATTTAAGTATTAATGTGCATATGTCCAAATCATAAAAACATTCGATAATGTACTACAAGTTACAAATCATCCTTAAAACATTTTGAGAAGTTTGCCTGAGCTTAATGCAATGCAGATTCACACAGTGCATTGTGGTAATCCTGAACCCGGACTGAAAGCCATTAGAATCAAGAGTAGATTTGAAAGTTTGCATGTGTTTATAGGGTAACTATTATCTTAACTTCTTTTCATGATGAAAGGAGGACACATAAACTTATCTGCAGGAAACAGGCTGCGCATTTCAAAATTCCTTCTCACATCCCACACTGAAATCATCTACGGCCAAGATGCAGTTATGCAGAACACAGATGAAGTTTTGCTCCATATTACAAATGCATTCATTTAAGCATGTTCTGCAGGAGACCACTGGAAGATAAAACTATTATCTTTCCTACTATGAACATCAAAATTTTATTTTTTCATTTAACTTGGTAGAATAATGTAGATGAAGAGATTGCGATGAAGAGATTGCTATTAAAAATTTTAACCTATTTTTTTGATGCACTATGAATCTCTAGCAGGAGTATCTTTAAAAGTGAACTCAAGGTCAAAACACATGGGATGGGGAAATAAAGAGGCGCGAGGAGAAAGAGGCACAGTCGATTTTAATATCTAATGGGACAAACTCAGTTAAATTATAAATAAAGTAATCCTGTAGCTTCAGTTTTGAAAACAAATTTGAGTAGGTTCTATACAAAATATATAGAACACTGTAGAGGCAGAAGTCAAAATCAAATATTTGTTCTTTATGGGGCAAGGAAGTAGCTCTTATCTTCGTTATTTCCCTCCCAATGACTCCAGGTTAGACTATTCAAGTAAAGCCTTGACTGATTTGTTTAATAATCTCCAAAATATATAGATAGCTCATGCAGCTCAATATCAAAAAAACCACCCAATCCAAAAATGGGCAGAAGACCTAAATAGACATTTCTCCAAAGAAGACATACAGATGACCAAGAGGCACATGAAAAGATGCTCAACATCACAAATTATTAGAGAAATGCAAATCAAAACTACAATGAGGTATCACCTCATACCAGTTAGAATGGGCATCATCAGAATATCTACACACAACAAATGCTGGAGAGGGTGTGGAGAAAAGGGAACCCTCTTGCACTGTTGGTGGGAATATAAATGGATACAGCCACTACGGAGAACAGTATGGAGGTTCCTTAAAAAACTAAAACTGGAATTACCATATTACCCAGCAATCCCACTACTGGGCATATACCCAGGGAAAACCATAATTCAAAAAGACTGGCCTATTTTTTCAGAGATTGTTTTCTCTTTATATGCTGCTTTGGTGAATCCATCTGTAATCATGGTTTAAGCTGCTACCAACATACTAATGAATCTCAAACCTTTAACTATATCCAAGCGTCATCTTGAGCTGTATGCTTAACATTTCTAATAGGTTATCTCAAAGTCACTTCACATTTGAGAAGTCCAAAATGAAACAGCAATTTCTCTTTCCTTTTTGATTTTCCTTCTATTTTTCTGCCTTAAATGTTGGCTTCATCAAATAATGATTCATCAAACCACAGGAGACATCGTGGTGTCTTAAATAGTTCTCAACTGACTATCACATTTAGTTACTATCAAATCCATCCTCTTTTATCAGTCTTCATTACCCTTAGTTCAGACCTTTTTATTCTCACCTGGATTGCTGCCACACCCTCCTCACTGGACTGGGTCTTCTGTTCATCTCAAATTCATCTTGAACACCTATGCCACCATGTTGGAGCTAATCACAATGCAAACTAAATCATCCTTCTGCTTTAAATATTTTTTTAAACTCCAGATTAATTTTAAGATAAAATTCAAGCTTCTTAACAATGTATATGAAATTCTGGAACTTTCCTAGTATAATTTCTGCAATTTCTGGCTTCTAAATATTATGCTTCAGCAATGTGAACTACGTAAGTTACCGAACCAAACTTGCGTTGGCTTGCTCGCATGCATTGTAGCCAATCAACTGACACCGGGTTGTGGTGAAGGAAAGTACAGCACTTATTGCAGGGTGCCAAGCAAGGAGAACAAGTAGCTCATGCTCAAAACACCCAAACTCCCCAATGGCTTTCAGGGAAGATGTTTTAAAGAGGGAGGGGGCTGCAGGGTGCATGATCAGTTCATGCACAATTCTCAGATTGGTTGGCATCAAGGTGAAGTTTCAAGCATCATCAACCTTCTGGTTTCAACCAGTCTAGGGTCTGTGTGCTTGAAGTCAGCAGTTTTCATCTGGTGGGGGTCGGCTTCCTATAAAAACAACTTAGGAATGTGTGTCAGGCCTTTATATCTTTCAGGAAACTGCGAGTTAGGTGATTTTGCCATGTGGCAGATATATAGTCTAAATTGTGACCAGCTCCACAGCCCAACAGCTCTTCTTTGTTCGTACATCTTCATATGCCCTAAACATTAACTCTTGAGTCGGCCTTTTGAGAATGAGGGGAGGCCTGGGAGGCTAAAGGGAAAACCTTTTGCTTCAAAAGACAAGGACAGAGGCTTGCACACAATTCCACACACAGCTCTTCAAGTACAATGTGTAGTACCATCATCTTTTCTTCTTAACCTGGCTTCATCCTATTTGTCTTTTAAAATTCTGTCCAGGTGTCACATATCGTGTGAATCTTCTACTTAACCCAGCTCCACCCCATCATAATCTTCACTCAGATTGAATCAAGTGTACTTCCAAGGTTCTCCAAGTGCAACTTGTGAATATCAGATACTTACTATGTTATGTAGTAACATCCTCATCTCTCTCTCTCCCTGACAAGAATGCCCACTCCTAGAAAACAAGGCTTAATGAAATTTTGTTTATTTTTGTGTACCTAGTTCACTGGTAATAGTTACTGAACTAAATCGTACTGCATAGTATTGGAGAAATCAAGGGGTGGGAAGAAAAATTCTTGGTGTGACCTAGTGTGACTGACTCACAAATATTTTGAGAGGCATCATTTTGTAAACATTGAGATAGACCATGTATTCAGACAGACCTTGGTTTGAGTCCTAGTTCTACCACTTGCTCTGTGAAGAGGGAGAAATTACATTGTCGCTCCAAGACTTCAGTCTTCTCATCCTTAAACTAGACATAATAATAGTAATAATAATAACAATTATACTTACTTGTAGGCAGAGATGAGCCCAGATCTTCTGAGACTTAAGCTTATAGAAATTTGGAGGCCTCTTTTAAGAAAAATACAAAACTATAAATTAAGAAAAATACAAAACTATAAATTAAGAATTAAGTACAAAATATGTGTATTTATAATGAGAACTCATCAAATTATAAATTTTGAAAATCTGATAAATATTTCATCACACACCTCAGAAAGATAATACAGTTGAAAAAATTAACTGCCTCACTTACCTCTAGTATTTCTCCTTCAGTGTTTAGTTTCATATATTTTTATTTTTTTAACTTATTTATCCCATACTCCTAATTTTATTTTTACTATTTCATAGCATAATCAAGATTTTGTGATATTTTATATGGAAAATAGGCAATTCAGTCTTCTGAAATGGTTTATCCTTTTTTTTAATTATCAATGAATTAGTTTTTCTTTTAATTCATAATTTTCTCTTGGTAATATTCAAATTATTGGTATTGTCAAATACAGGAAGAATTATCAAGTATTTATATGGTCTATAAGATTTGGAATAATTTTCCACAAACCACCATCCAGTTTTTCACACTTCCCCCTGGCTACCTCTTCAGCCCAGTGTCTGTGCCATAGTCTTCCTGTCACGATGCTGCATAAATTGGTACAGCAGGCAGGACGAGTATATCTGGAAACCATTTCTACTTCAGAATAGTTAACTAACAACTTATCTGTATAAGGAAGTCCCTGCAAACTAAATGTATCCCCAACTCAGCTTACCCTTATCTGGGTCACTAGGATGTGCAGTTCACTCTGTTGCCACCAGACACACAGGTTAGCTTTGATGGATGAAAATTCATGTTAGAAAAAAGAATAATCTTATCAGATGGCAATTAAAATACCTTTTTTTAAATTTTAGATTTATTTTTTAGGGAGGTAACATATACAATGGAATACTACTCAGCCATAAAAAAGATGAAATCTGCCATTTGTGACAACATGGATAGACCTTGAGGGTATTATGCTAAGTGAAATAAGTCATACAGAGGAAGTACAAATACCATATAATTTCAGTCATAAAATATCTTTTGCAAACTTTAGCAAAATGTGTAATTACATAACACAGTGTTAGGGTCCCTTCTCAGGCTTTGGAAAGAACCCGTGTAAGTTAAGAGACTCAGAAAGTCAGAACTACAGTGAGGGTTGCTGCTGGTAGGATCAAATTTAGATGGTAAAAACAAAACACTAGATAACGTTTGGCCTGTTGTGCATACCAAACTTCATTGTATATAAATTATTTGAAAAGAAGAGGTAGTTCTATTATTTTGTTTATTGAAGTATAGTTGATTTACAATGTCATATTAATTTCTGCTGTACTGCAAAGTGATTTAGTTATATATATATATACATTCTTTTCTTTTAATATTCCATTATGGTTTATCACAGGATACTGAATATAGTTCCCTGTGCTATGCAGTAGGACCTTGTTGCTTATTCCTTCTATATATAACAACTTACATCTGCTAACACCAACCTTCCACTCCATCTTCCCCTAACCCCCTCCCTCCTGGCAACCACCAGTCTGTTCTCTGTGTCCATAAGTCTGTTTCTGTTTTGTAGACAGGTTCATTTGTGTCATACTTTAGATTCTACATATAAGTGATATCATATGGTATTTGTCTTTCTCTTTCTGACTTCACATAGTATGATAATCTCTAGTTGCATCAGTGTTGTTGCCAGTGGCATTATTTCATTATTTTTTATGGCTGAGTAGTATTCCATTGTATATATGTACAACATCTTTGTTTTTTTTTTTTTTTTGCTGCTTCAGTTGCTGTGTGTGGGCTTCCTTTAGCTGCGGCTAGTGGGGGCTACTCTTTGTTGCGGTGTGCAGGCTTCTCATTGCAGTGGCTTCTCCTGTTGCGGAGCATGGGCTCTAAGTGCACGGGCTTCAGTAGTTGTGGCTTGCAGGCTCCAGAGTGCAGGCTCAGCAGTTGTGATGCATGGGCTTAGTTGCTCCATAGCATGTGGGATCCTCCAAGACCAGGGATCGAACCCATGTCCCCTACATTGGCAGGCAGATTCCCAACCACTACACCACCAGGGAAGCCCACAACATCTTTATCCATTCATCTGTTGATAGACATTTAGGTTGCTTCCATGTCTTGGCTATTGTGAATAGTGCTGCTGTGAACATAGGGGTGCATGTATCTTTTTCAATTATAGTTTTGTCTGGATGTATGCCCAAGAGTGGGATTGCTAGATAATATGGTAATTCTATTTTTAGTTTTCTGAGGAATCTCCATACTGTTTTCCCCAGTGGCTGCACTAGATTACATTCCCCCTAATAGTGCAGGAGGGTTCTCTTTTATCCGCACCCTTACCAACATTTATTGTTTCTAGACTTTTTGATGATGGCCATTCTGACCAGTGTAAGGTGGTCCCTCATAGTTTTGATTTGCATTTCTCTAATAATTAGACATGTTGAGCATCTTTTCATGTACCTATTGGCCATCTGTATGTCTTCTTTGGAGAAATATATATTTAGGTCTTCTGCCCATTTTTTGATTGGGTTATTTGTTTTTCTGTTGTTGTTGAATTGTATGACCTGTTTGTATATTTTGGAAATTAAGCCCTTCTTGGTTGCATCATTTGCAAATATTTTCTCCCATTCTGTAGGTTGTCTTTTTGTTTTCTTTGCTGTCCAAAATCTTGTAAGTTTGATTAGGTCCCATTTGTTTATTTCTGTTTTTATTTCTATTGCCTTGGGAGACTGACCTAAGAAAACATTGCTGTGATTTATGTCAGAGAATGTTTTGTCAATGCTCTCTTCTACAAGTTTTATGGTGTCATGTCTTATGTTTAAGTCTTTAAAACATTTTGAGTTTATTTTTGTGTATGGTGAGAGGGTGTATTCTAGCTTCAATGATTTACATGCAGCTATCCAACTTTCTCAACACCCCTTGCTGAAGAGACTGTCTTTTTCCCATTGTATATTCTTGAATACTTTGTTGAAGATGAATTGACCATAGGTGTGTGGGTTGATTTCTGGGCTCTCTATTCTCTTCCATTGATCCATATGTCTGTGTTTGTGCCAATACCATGCTGGTTTGATTATTGTAGCTTTGTGGTATTGTTTGAAGTCTGGGAGGGTTATGCCTCCTGCTTTGTTCTTTTTTCCTCAGGATTTCTTTGGCAACTCTGGGTCTTTTATGGATCCATATACATTTTAGAATTATTTGTTCTAGTTCTGTGAAAAATGTCATAGGAAATTTGATAGGGATCACAATAAACCTGTAGATTGCTTTGGGGGGTAGTATGGCAATTTTAACAATATTAATTCTTCCAATCCAAGAGCATGGGATACCTTTCCATTTCTTTGAATCACCTTCAATTTACTTTATTAATGTTTTATAGTTCTCCGTGTATAAGTCTTTCATTTCCTTGGTCAGGTTTATTCCTAAGTATTTTATTTTGGGAGGTGAGATTTTAAAAGTTTTTTTTTTTTTTTTTTTACTTTCTCTTTCTAATATTTCATTGTTAGTGTAAAGAAATGCAACTGAATTCTGTATTTTAATTTTCTATCCTGCTACCTTGCTGAATTTGTTTATCAGTTCTAGGCATTTTTGTGTGGAGTCCTTAGGGTTTTCTGTATATAGTATCATGTCATCGGCATAATGACAATTTTACCTCTTCCCTTCCAATTTGGATACCTTTTATTTCTTTTTCCTGTCTGACTGCTGTGGCTAGGACATCCAATACCATGTTGAATAGAAGAGGTGAGAGTGGCCATTCTTTCTTGTTCCAGATTTTAGTGGGAAGGCTTTCAGCTTTTCACTATTATTACATTGGCTGTGTGTTTGTCATAAATAGCTTTTATTATGTTGAGATATGTTACCTCTATACCCACCTTGGTAAGAGTTTTTATCATGAATGGGTGTTGGATTTTGTCAAATGCTTTTTTTTGCATATATTGAGATGATCATGTGGTTTTTGTCTTTTGTTGATATGGTGTGTCACATTGATTTGCTTATGTTGAACCATCCTTGTGAACTTGGGATGAATCAAACTGGTCGTGGTGTAAGATATTCTTCATGTGTTGTAAGATTCGGTTGGCTAATATTCTTTTGAGAATTTTTGCATCTATACCTATATTGGCCTGTAATTTTCTTTTTTGGTGGTATCTTTCTCTGGTTTTCATACCAGGCTGATGGTGGCCTCATACAATGTCTTTGGGGATGTTCCCTCTTCTTCAATCTTTTGGAAGAGTTTGAAAAGGGTCGGTAAAATTTCTTCTTTGTATGTTTGGTAGAATTCGCCTGTGAAGCCATCTGGTCCTGGACTTTTGTTTGTAAAGAGGGTTTTTTTGTTTTCTTTTGTTTTTTGTTTATTACAGATTCTATTGCACTTCTAGTGCTTTGTTCAAATTATCTATTTCTTCTTGATTCAATTTTGGTGGGCTGTGTGTTTCTAGAAACTTTTCCATTTCTTCTAGGTTGTCAAATTTGTTGGCATATGATTGTTCATAGTACTCCCATATAGTGTTTTGTATTTCTGCAGTATCAGTTGTTAAGTCTGCTTTTTCATTTCTTATTTTGTTTACTTGGGTCCTCTCTCTTCTTGGTGAGACTGGCCATAAGTTTGTCAATTTTGTTTACCCTTTCAGAGAACCAGCTCTAGGTCTTTTTGATTTTTTTATACTGTTTTTTAAATCTCTGTTTCGTCTCTGACCTTTAGTATTTCCTTCCTTCTGCTGAATTCAGGTTTTGTATGTTTTCTTTAATTTTTTAAGTGGTAGTTCAGGTGATTTATTTGAGATTTTTCTTGTTTTCAGAGGAAGGCCTGTATCATTATGAAATTCCCTCTAAGAACTGCTTTTGCTGCATCCTATAGATTTTATATGGTTGTGTTTTCATTGTCATTTGTCTCAAGGTATTTTTAAATTTCCTCTTTGAGTTCAATGTTAACCCATTGTTTTTTTTTTTTTTTTTTTTTTACATCTTTATTGGGGTATAATTGCTTTACAATGGTGGGTTAGTTTCTGCTTTATAACAAAGTGAATCAGTCATACATAAACATATGTTCCCATATGTCTTCCCTGTTGCGTCTCCCTCCCTCCCACCCTCCCCATCCCACCCCTCCAGGCTGTCACAAAGCACCAAGCCAATATCCCTGTGCCATGCGGCTGCTTCCCACTAGCTATCTACCTTACTGCGTTTGTTAGTGTGTATATGCCCATGACTCTCTCTCGCCCTGTCACAGCTCACCCTTCCCCCTCCCCATAACCTCAAGTCCGTTCTCTAAGAGGTCTGCGTCTTTATTCCTGCTTTACCCCTAGGTTTTTCATGACATTTTTTTTCTTAAATTCCATATATATGTGTTAGCATACGGTATTTGTCTCTCTCTTTCTGACTTACTTCACTCTGTATGACAGACTCTAGGTCTATCCACCTCATTACAAATAGCTCAATTTCGTTTCTTTTTATGGCTGAGTAATATTCCATTGTATATATGTGCCACATCTTCTTTATCCATTCATCCGATGACGGGCATTTAGATTGTTTCCATCTCCGGGCTATTGTAAATAGAGCTGCAATGAACATTTTGGTACATGTCTCTTTTTGAATTATGGTTTTCTCAGGGTATATGCCCAGTAGTGGGATTGCTGGGTCATATGGTAGTTCTATTTGTAGCTTTTTAAGGAACCTCCATACTGTTCTCCACAGTGGCTGTATCAATTTACATTCCCACCAACAGTGTAAGAGGGTTCCCTTTTCTCCACACCCTCTCCAGCATTTATTGTTTCTAGATTTTTTGATGATGGCCATTCTGACTGGTGTGAGATGATATCTCAACCCATTGGTTTTTTAGTAGCATGTTGTTTAGTCTCTATGTAATTTTTTTCCTCATTTCTTTTTCTGTGGTTGATTTCTAGTTTCATGCCATTGTGTTCAGAAAAGATGCTTGAGACAATTTTTTTAAATACATCTTTATTGGAGTATAATTGCTTCACAATGCTATGTTAGTTTCTGTTGTACAACAGAGTGAATCAGCCTTATGCATACATATATCCCCATATCCCCTCCCTCTTGAGCCTCCCTCCCACCCTCCATATCCCACCCCTCAGTCTTCACAAAGCACTGAGCTGATATCTCTGTGCTATGCTACTGCTTCCCACTATCTATTTTATATTTGATAGTGTATGGATGTCAATGCTACTCTCATATCGCCCCAGCTTCCCCTCCCCAACCCCACGTCCTCAAGTCCATTCTCTCTGTCTGTATGTTTATTCCTGTGCTGCCACTAGTTCATCAGTACCATTTTTTTTAGATTCCATATGTATGTGTTATAATATGGTATTTGTTTTTCTCTTTCTGACTTACTTCACTGTATGACAGACTCTAGGTCCATCCACCTCACTACAAATAACTCAATATTGTTTCTTTTTATGGCTGAGTAATATTCCATTGTATATACGTGCCACATCTTCTTTATCCATTCATCTGTTGATGGACATTAAGGTTTCTTCCATGTCCTAGCTATTGTAAATAGGGCTGAAATGAACATTGTGGTACATGTCTCCTTTTGAATTATGGTTTTCTCAGGGTATATGCCCAGTATTTGGACTGCTGGGTCATATGGTAGTTCTATTTTTAGTTTTTTAAGGAAACTCCATACTGTTCTCCATAGTGGCTGTATCAATTTACATTCCCACCAACAGTGCAGGAGGGTTCCCTTTGCATCAAACTCTCTCCGGCATTTACTGTTTGTTGATTTTTTTGATAATGGCCATTCTGATCATTGTGAGGTGATACCTCATTGTAGTTTTGATTTGCATTTTTCTAATAATTAGTGATATTGATCATCTTTTCATGTGCCTCATGGCCATCTGTATGTCTTCTTTGGTGAAATGTCTACTTAGGTCTTACACTTTTTAATTGGGTCGTTTGTGCTTTTGACATTGAGCTCCATGAGCTGTTTGTATATTTTGGAGATTAATCCATTGTCCGTTGCTTCATTTGAAAATATTTTCTCCCATTCTGAGTGTTGTTTTTTCTGTCTTGTTTACGGTTTTCTTTGCTGTGCAAAAGCTTTTAAGTTTAATTAGATCACATTTGTTTATTTTTGTTTTTATTTCCATTTCTCTAGGAGGTGGGTCAAAAAGGATCTTGCTGTGGTTTATGTCAAACAGTGTTTTCCCTATGTTTTCCTCTAAGAGTTTTATAGTGTCTGGTCTTACATTTAGGTCTTAACTCCATTTTGAGTTTGTTTTTGTGCATGGTGTTAGGGTGTGTCCTAATTTCATTCTTTTACATGTATCTGTCCATTTTTCACAGCACCACTTATTGAAGAGGCTGTCTTTTCTCCATTGTATATTCTTGCCTCCTTTGTCAAAGATAAGGTGACCATATGTGCATGGGTTTATCTCTGGGATTTCTATCCTGTTCCATTGATCTATATTTCTGTTTTGGTGCCAGTACCATACTGTCTTGATTACTGTAGCTTTGTAGTATAGTCTGAAGTCAGGGAGCCTGATTCCTCCAGCTCCATTTTTCTTTTTCAACATGGCTTTGGCTATTCGGGGTCTTTTGTGTTTTCATATGAATTGTACAATTTTTTGTTCTAATTCTGTGAATAATGCCACTGGTAGTTTGATAGTGATTGCATGCAATCTGTAGATTGCTTTGGGTAGTATTGTGATTTTCACAATATTGACTCTTCCAATCCAAGAACATGGTATATTTCTCTCCATCTGTTTACATCATCTTTGATTTCTTTCATCAGTGTTTTATAGTTTTCTGAGTAGAAGTCTTTCGCCTCCTTAGGTAGGTTTATTCGTAAGTATTTTATTCTTTTTGTTGTGATGGTAAATGGGATTGTTTGCTTAATTTCTCTTTCTGATTTTTCATTGTCAGTATGGGACAACGAAAAGTGTGGGAATGCCAGAGATTTCTGTGCATTTATTTTGTATCCTGCAACCTTACCATATTCATTGATTAATTCTAGTAGTTTCCTGGTTGCATCTTTAGGATTTTCTATGTTATAGTATCATGTCATCTGCAAACACTGACAGTTTACGTCTTCTTTTCCAATTTGGCTTCCTTTTATCTCTTTTTCTTCTCTGATTACCATGGCTAGGACTTCCAAAACTATGTTGAATAAGAGTGGCAAGAGTGGACATCCTTGTCTTATTCCTAATCTTAGTGGAAATGCTTTCCGTTTTTCACCATTGTGTATGATGTTTGCTTTGGGTTTGTCATGTATGGCCTTTATTATGTTGACGTAGATTCCCTCTATGCCCATTTTCTGGAGAGTTTTTACCATAAATGGATGTTGAATTTTGTCAAACGCTTTTTCTGCATCTATTGAGATGATCATACGGTTTTTATTCCTTAATTTGTTAATATGGTATATCACATTGATTGATTTGCATATACTGGAGAATCCTTGAATCCCTGGGATAAATCCCACTTGATCATGGTGATATGATCCTTTTAATATGTTGTTGGATTCTGTTTGCTAGTATTTGTTCAGGATTTTTGAATCTATGTTCATCAGTGATATTGGTCTATAATTTTCTTTTTTGTGATATCTTTTTCTGGTTTTGGTATCAGAGTGATGGTGGCTTTGTAGAACGAATTTGGGAGTGTTCCTCCCTCTGCAATTTTTTGCAGGAGTTTGAGAAGGATTGGTGTTAACTCTTCTCTGAATTTTGATAGAATTCACCTGTGAAGCCATGTGGTCCTGGACTCTTGTTTGCTGGACGATTTTTAGTTACAGTTTCAATTTCATTACTTGTGATAGGTCTGTTTATATTTTCTAATTCTTCCTGGTTCAGTCTTGGAAAATTTTACCTTTCCAAGATTTTGTCCATTTCTTCATGGTTGTCCATTTTATTGGCATATAGTTGTTTGTAGTAGTCTCTTATAACCCATTGCACTTATGCAGTGTCAGTTGTGATTTCTCCTTTTTCATTTCTAATTTTATTGATTTGCGTCCTCTCCCTTTTTTTCTTGATTAGTCTGGCCTAGGGTTTATCAATTTTGTTTATCTTCTGAAGAAACCAACTTTTAGTTTTATTGATCTTTGCTATTATTTTCTTCATTTCTATTTCATTTATTTATGCTCTGATCTTTCTGATTGTTTTCTTTCTACTGACTTTTGGTTTTCTTTGTTCTTCTTTTTCTAGTTGCTTTACATGTAGTGTTAGGTTGTTTATTTGAGATTTTTGTTTCTTGAGGTGAGATTGAATTGCTATAAATTTTCCTCTTAGAACTGCTTTTGCTTCATCCCATAGATTTTGGGTTGTTGTGTTTTCATTGTCATTTGTTTTTATGTATTTTTTGAATTTTTTCTTTGATTTCTTCAATGATCTCTTGGTTATTTAGTAGTGTACTGTTTAGCCTCCATGTATTTGTGTTTTTTACAGTTTTTTTTTTTTCCTGTAATTGATTTCCAATCTCATAGCATTGTGGTCAGAAAAGATGCTTGGTATGATCTTAATTTTCTTAAATTTTCCGAGGCTTGATTTGTGACCCAAGATATGATCTATCCTGGAGAATGTTCCGTGTACACTTGAGAAGAAAGTGTAATGTGCTGTTTACGGATGGAATGTCCTATAAATATCAAATCTCTCTGGTCTGTTGTATCATTTAAAGCTTATGTTTCCTTATTTACTTTCTGTTTCAATGATCTGTCCATTGGTGTAAGTGGGGTGTTAAAGTCCCCTAGTATTATTGTGTTACTGTCAATTTCCCCTTTCATGGTTGTTAGTATTTGCCTTATATATTGAGGTGCTCCTATGTTGGGTGGATAAACATTTATGATTGTTATATCTTCTTCTTGGATTGATCCCTTCATCATTATGTAGTGTCCTTCCTTTCTCTTGTAACCTTCTTTATTTTAAAGTCTATTTTATCTGATACAAGTATTGCTACTCCAGCTTTCTTTTGATTTCAATTTGCATGGAATGCTTTTTTCCATCCCATCACTTTCAGTCTGGGTGTGTCCCTAGGTCTGAAGTGGGTCTCTTGTAGACAGCATATATATGGGTCTTGTTTTTGTATCCATTCAGCCAGTCTGTGTCTTTTGGTTGGGGCATTGACATTCAAAGTAATTATTGATGTGTGTGTTCCTATTAACATTTGCTTAATTGTTTGGGGTTTGTTTTTGTGGGTCTTTTTTTTCTCTTGTGTTTCCCACCTAGAGAAGTTCCTTTAGCATTTGTTGTAAAGCTGGTTAGGTAGTATTGAATTCTCTTAGCTTATGCTTGTTTGAAAGGCTTTTGATTTCTCCATTGAATCTGAATGAGATCCTTGCTTGTAAAGTAATCTTGGTTGTAGGTTTTTCTCTTTCATCACTTTAAGTAAATCCTGCCATTCCCTTCTGGCCTGCAGAGTTTCTGCTGAAAAATCAATTGATAACCTTATGGGGATTCCTTTGTGTGTTATTTTTTGCTTTTCCCTTGTTGCTTTTGATATTTTTCTTTGAACTTAATCGTTGTTTGTTTGATTAATATGTGTCTTGGTGTGTTTCCCCTGTGGTTTATCCTGTATGGGATTCTCTTCACTTCCTGGACTTGGGTGACTATTTCCTTTACCGTATTAGGGAACTTTTCCACTGTAATCTCTTGAAATAGTTTCTCAGACCCTTTCTTTTTCTCCTATTCTTCTGGGACCCCTATAATTCAAATTGGTGCGTTTAGTGTTGTCCCAGAGGTCTCTGAGATTGACTTCAATTCTTTTTATTCTTTTTTCTTTATCCTGCTCCTCAGTAGTTATTTCCACCATTTTTCTTCCAGCTCACTTATTCATTTTTCTGCCTCAGTTATTTTGTTTTTGATTCCTTCTAGAGCATATTAAATTTCAGTTATTGTGTTGTTCATCTCTGTTTGTTCTTTAGTTCTTCTAGATCTTTGTTAAACATTTCTTGTATTTTCTCATTCTGTGCCTCCATTCTACTTCCGAGATTATGGATCATCTTTACTATCATTACTCTGACTTCTTTTTCATGTAGATTGCCTATTTCCTCTTCATTTATTTGGTCTTGCAGGTTTTTACCTTGCTCCTTCATCTGTGACATATTTTTTTGTTGTCTTTTTTTTTTTTTTTTCCTTTTTTTTTGATGGGTAGGATTTTGTTCCTGTCTTACTGGTTGTTTGGCTTGAGGCTTCCATCACTGGAGTCTGTAGGCTGTTGGGTAGGGCAGGGTCTTGGTGCCTAGATGAGGACCTCTGGGAGACCTCACTATGATGAACATTCCCTGAGTTCTGAGGTTCTCTGTTAATCCAGTGGTTCTGACTCAGAACTCCCACTGCAGGAGCTTCGGCCCAACCTCCAGCTCATGAACGAAGATCCCACAAGCCACACAAGGTGGCAAAAAAGAAAGAAAAAAAGACAAAAAGCAGAATAACAAAGAGTAAAAAATAAAATCAGACTTTTAAACTAACAGATATGTTAGAAAAGATATAAAAATAAAAATATACATGAAACAACAACTGGAAGATAAAACAGAACCACAATAGTAAAAAAGAGGAGGAAAAAAAGGTGGAAAAGGCCTTGGCTGTGGGGGTCAGGGCTTAAGCAGGGGCGGGGTTTAGGTGGTGGGTGGGGCCTATGCTTAGGACCCACGGGACTGGAAAAGGCCCTGAGGGGGTGGGGGGTGGGGCTTAGGTTCAATGGAACCGAAGGGGCCCAGGCATGCCTCTGGTCTCAGAGGGCAGGGGCAAATGCCCTCTGATCCTCTCCAGCTCCTCCTCTCCTAGTGGGCTCCTCCCACCTGCCTCTCCTGTTCTTCCCCAGCTTCCCACCTACACCCCCAGGATCCATGGGGCCCAGAGGGGGCTTTGGAGGGTGGGTGACCTGACCTGGCAGCCCAGTAGGCTTCCCAGGCCCGAGGTGGAGGAGCAAAGCCCTCCGCGCCTTCCCCAATCATGGGGTCCTAGTGGGTTCCCCTCCCACCATCCACCTCTACTCTCCTTCCCCCCTCCTCCCTGCCTCCTACAAGCCTAGGACCAACGTGGCCCGGAGGGGGCCTCTGAGAGTGTAGGACCCAGCCTGGCTTCCTGGGCCGATTGGGCAGAGGAACCCCTACCCGCCTCCCAGCCACCCCTCAGTGGTGCTGGTCATGTCCATCCTCCACTTCTCCTCCCCACTCAGTCCCCCCATGTCCTACCCGGTTGCTTGGGGGTTCCTCCCGTCTACTGGGCATCAAGGTCCCCCTCCAGCATCTGGTAGGTGGCCTAGTTGTAGGGAGACGCAAACTCCGCATCTTCCCATGCTGCCATCTTGACTGTGCTGAGACAACTTCTATACTCTTAAATTTGAGTCTTGCTTTGTGCCCTGGTATGTGGTCAATCTTAGAGAATGTTCCACGTGGACTTGAATGTATATTCTGGTTTTTTGGATGTAACATCTTGAAAATATCAATTAAGTCTAACTGTTCTATTTTATCATTTAGAATCTCTATTGCCTTATTGATTTTCTGTCTAGAAACTCTCTCCATTGATGTGAGTGGGGTGTTAAACTCCCCTACTATTACTGTATTCCTGTCAATTTCTCCCTTTTTGTCTATTAGTATTTGTTTTATATATTTGCGTGCTCCTGTATTAGGTGCATATATGTTGACAAGTGTAAAATCATCTTTTTGTATTGATCCTTTTATCATTATATAGTGTCCTTTTCTTTATGGCTTTTGTTTTAAAGTCTATTTTGTCTGAGTATTGCGATCCCGTTTTCTTGTCATTTCCATTTGCATGAAATATCTTTTTACATCCCCTCACTTTCAATCTATATGTCTTCTGCCCTAAAGTGGGTCTTTGTAGGTAGCATATTATAGGCTCTTATATTTTTTTATCCAATCCGCCACTCTGTGTCTTTTGATTGGAGCATTTAGTCTATTGACATTTAAGGTAATTATTGATAGACATGTACTTATTGCCATTTTAAACCTTATTTTCCAGTTGATTCTGTGTTTCTTCTTTATACCTGTTTTTCATTTTGTGGTTTGGTGATTTCCTTTTATTTTATGCTTGTGTTTTCTTTTTGTTTTTTGTGAATCTTATGTTTTTGATTTGTGGTTACCCTGTTTATCAAGTATGTTAACCCCTTCCTATATCTACTTGCTTTAGACTGATAGTCATACAGGGTTAAACACATTCTAAATAATAATAATCATCATCATCTACGTCTTCTTGCTCTCCTCCCCCACATTTTATGATTTTGATGTCTTCTTTCACATCTTCATGTTTATTATTTTGTTGTTCATCGTGGTTATCATCGTTTTCACAAAAATGTTTTGGTTTTTTGAAAAAATCTGTGTACTGGCTTATTTAAGTGATTTACTTTCCAATTATGATTTTTCTCTTTCCTATAGATTCTTGCTTCATTTCTGTTTAGAGATCTTTCAATATTCTTTTAGGATAGTTTTAGTATTGCTCTAATTTTTTTAGTTTTTGCTTGTCTGGGAAATTCTTTGTCTCTCCTTCTATTCTAAATGATAATCTTGCTGTGTAGAATATTCTAGGTTGCATGTTTTTCCCTTTTAGAATTTGAATATATCTTGCCACTCTCTTCTGGCCTGTAATGTTTCTGTAGAGAAATCAGCTGATATTCTTATGGGGGTTCCCTTGTAATTAACTCTTTCTCTCTTGCTGCCTTCAGAATCCTCTTTAATTTTTGCCATTTTAATTATAATACGTTTTGGTGTAGGTCTGTTTGGGGTTCACCTTATTTGGTACCCTCTGTGCTTCCTGTACCTGGATTTCTGTTTCCTTTAGTTTTGGGAAGTTTTCAGCCATAATTTCTTCAAATACATTTTTGATCCCCTTTTCTCTTTCTTCCCCTTCTGGGATCCCTTTGTTGTGTAGATTGGCATGCTTTATATTATCCCACAAATCTCTTATATTGCTTTCATATTTTTTTTCATTTGACTTTCTGTCTGCTGTTCTGATTGGGTGATTTCCATTATTCTATCTTCCAGATCACTTATTCATTCTTCTGCATTATTCATTCTGCTATTCATTGCGTTTAGTTCAGCTTTCATCTTGGCAAATGGATTTTCTAATTTGTCTTGTCTCCTCTTAATAATTTCTAGTTCCTTTTTACAGTACTCTGCATTTCTGCTGATAGCCTTTCTTAATTCCTTCAGTATTTTCATTATCTTCTTTTTGAAATTAGTGCCTATTAGACTGAAGAGGTCTGTTTCATTGTTTGTTCTTTCAGGGGAATTCTCCTGGTCTTTTAACTGGGAGTGGTTCCCTTGCTTTTTCATTTTACTTATATTTCCCTTACTCTGTGAGTTTAGGAGAAACAATTATCTACTGTGGTTTTTGAGGGCTATATGTGGCAGCATCCTTGTGTAGCATGTGTGGGTTTAATATTTTTGTTGCAAGTGCTGTTTTTAGTATGGATGCCTGCTGCCTTTTTCCTCAGTGTGTACTGGCCATTATCCCCTTGGTAGAGAGAGGGTGTGCAGCTGTGGCAGCTGGTGCCCTCTCCCAGGGCTCTCTGTGGCAGTGGCAGCTCGTGTGCACCCCTGGAGCCTGCGATAGCAGTGGAGGCAGCTCACGACCACTCCTGGAGCCTGCAAGGGTGGCTCTCGACCGCTCCTGGAGCCTGGATCTCAGAAGAACAGCAGCAGTGGCTCGCAACTGCTCCTGGAGTTCACAGCGGCAGCTGGCACCTGCTCCAGAAGCTCGTGTGGGTGGTGTCCTGTTGCCTGAGAGTACACAGAGGAAAACGGCTGCAGTGGCAGGTCCTGCCCCTCCCCTCCACACCCTCCAAACAATTGTGCCTGGCCTCTGAGGCCAGCCAGGCTTCCTCCCCATACACCCTGCGTTGTGGTTGCACTAGACTCTACCCCCTTCAGGCTGTTTCCCCAGCAACCCCAGTCCTCTCCCTGGGTCTGATCTCCAAAGCCCGAGCTTCAGCACCCAGACCCCACCTGTTCCAGTGGACACATGTCTCAGGCTGGGGAGCACAGAGTGGACCATCTCTGCAGGTTTCTCTCTGTTCTGGCTGCCACAAACCGGTTGCTGCACTCTCCTCTGAGGCTCTGAAGCTCCCCCTTATCTTGGCTGACCTCTGTGCTGGTAAGGGGACTTTGAGGGAACCTTTCCTTTCACAGCTCTTTCCCAAGGGCACCAGTCCTGTCCCAATTTCTTTCTCTCTTTTTTCTTTTGTTCTACTCAGTTACATGGAGATTTTCTTGCCCTTTCAGAAGTCTGAGATCTGCCAGTGTTCAGTAGATATTCTGTAAGAATCATTCCACATGTAGATGTATTTTTGATATATTTGTGCAAAGAGGTGAGTTTCACATCCTACTACTCTTGCATCTTGATTCATCTCCCAGTAGTTCTATTCTTAATTTTTTGAGGAAACTCCATACTGTTTACCAATTTACATTCCCACCAACAGTGCACCAGCATTCCCTTTTCCTCACATCCTCACCAACATTTGTTATTTCTTTTTTTTGATGATAACCATTCTAACAGGTGTGAGGTGATATCTCACTGGTTTTGATTTGCATTTCCCTAATAATTAGTGATATTGAAAATATTTTCACATGCCTGTTGATCATCTGTATATTTTCTTTGGAAAAAATGTCTATTCAGATCATCTGCCCATGTTTTAAGTGGCTTGTTTTGTTGTTGTTGTTCACTTTGAGTTCTCTATATACTTTGGATATTAACCCTTTATCGAATATATGATTTGGAAATATCTTCTCCCATTCAGTAGGTTGACTTTTCATTTTGATACTGGTTTCCTTTCCTGTACAGAAGCTTTTTAGTTTGATATAGTCCTATATACTTATTTTTGCTTTTGTTTCCCTTGCCTTTGGAATCAGATCCACAAAACATTGCTAAGACCAATGTTAATGAGGTAACACCTATGTTTTCTTCTAGGAATTTTATGACTTCAGGTCTTACATTCAGGTCTACCATATGACCCAGCTATTTCACTTCTGGGTATTTATCTGAAAAATACAAAAAAAACACTAATTTGAAAAGATATATGCACCCTTATGTCCATTGCAGCATTATTTAGAATACCCAAGATATGGAAAAAACCTAAGCATCCACCTATGCATGAATGGTTAAAAAAAATGTGGTTAAAATATACAATGGAATACTAGTCAGCCATAACAAGAGTAAAATTCTGCTATTTTGAACAACATGGATGGATCTTGTGGCTATATGCAAATGAAATAAGTCAGAGAAAGAAAAACACCATATGATTTCACTCATGTGAAATTTAAAAACAAAAACAAGTGAACAAACAAAACAAATTCATAGATACAGAGAACCAATTAGTGATCACCAGAGGGAAGAGGGTTGGGACTGAGCAAAATGGGTGAAGGGGGTAAAATGTATGATGGTAGATGGTAACTAGACTTGTGATGGTGATTACTTTGTAGTGTATACAGATGTTGACTTTTAATGCTGTACCCCTGAAACTTACTTTAAAAAAGGAATGGGTATATTTGACTCTACAAGCTAATTTAGATCTCTAAAAGAAACCTACTCAAACTAATGTATTATGTATTGATACACTCTATGGAGTTAGTGAATAGTGGATGATAAAAATGTAAATCCAATGAGTTTAAACCATTTATCTGAAAAAATTTTAAGTAAAAATTGAGAAAATAATAGTTGGAATAAATTATCACTGGTTCATGACAGTTTATCTTTATTCACGTATATTTTTACAGACAAGTACTTCAATTTTATTAACTTATTAAGAAATATATTATTATAAATCTGACTGCAATATCCATGTTTCTGCAAGTCATAGACAAAGCTACATTTTTGTCAGAAGACTTTCCAGTGATCATGGAATCAGGGTATGGGTACTTGGATTATGTAAGTGGCACTTTTTCTTTTTAATTTGATGCATGTCCACTGTGAATATATGACTCTGACACCCACCAAGAGTAAAGAATTTCACCAGATGGTTGATCCAAGCACTTTCTTTACTGAACAATCCTGGGGACACAGTCTCTGAATCAAATTTGTCTATGGAGTCAAGGCATTTTACAATAAGTATTGGTGCAGGATGAGAAACAGTTGGACAGAGAAAAAGAAAGCATCAAATTAAAGGTTTTCAGAGAGCAGGAAGTGGTGTTACCCAGAATAAAGCCCTAGTTCAGTGTTGGTCTGACATTCTCCAGTAGTTTCCCTGGAGATGAAGTATAAGGGAATAATTGTTCTAGTCGTTTTGTATCATTTTCTCCTCACACTGTATTGGTAGTCTGGATAGAAATGGAATTCTAGATTGAAATGCATTTCTTTAATGATATTTTTCTAATTGTTTTTACTTTTCAGTATTGTTGAGAAAAAGGCTAATATCATTTTGATCTTCACTAATATATATTTGTAATTATTGTTTCTTTCTCCCTCTTGACTATTATCTATCACATTCTGAATTATGGAATAGTGTGTCCTTACACTAAGTAGGTCTCCTTTAATTCACTCTGCTGGGCATTTGATAAATACTTTTAATCTGGAAACACTATCATTCAGGAATAATCTAAAATCTTGTATTATTTTGTTTAAAAAGGTTTCCCCAGCACTTCCTTTATCTGAAATTGCTAGAAATGTTGGATCCTCCAGATTAATGTTTTGAATATTTTTCCTAATTTCAATTTCTTTTACTTTTTCAGTAATTTTATTATTGTGATGTGATTTTATTATTAATAAAATGCTAATTATTAATAATGTGATTATTATTAATAAAATATTAATCATATTATTATATTTATATATTATAAATATAATTTATTTAAATATATTTAAATATAAATATTATATTATATTATAAATATTATATTATATTAAATATAAATATTATAATATTAATATTATTATTAATAATAATGTGATTTTATTCTGTTTTCTTTTTTAAACTGAAGTATAGTTGATTTATAATGTGTTAGTTTCAGGTGTACAGCAAAGTGATTCAGTTATATATATATTTACATATATATTTATATAACTGAATATATATAAGAATACATATACATACTCTTTTTAGATTCCTTTCCCTTATAAGTTATTACAAAATGTTGAGTATAGTTCCCTGTGCATTTTCTAACCTAGTTTTTATGTTCTAGAAATTAGCTACCATGCTTATAATTTAAAGGAGTTTATTTCTTTTACAGTTATAGGCCCTTTGGTACAATATTTTGCCATTGCTTTTTTAATGAATGTAATTTTGTGTTACATTGAGGGCTTAACATTTTTTCCATTGTTTGTTACGTTATACCTGTTTTTTTTTTTTTTCAAATTTGCTTATTGAGGTGTGGAGTTTGCTTGGCAGACTAAGAAGGATATAAGTGTTCTATATCTGGGGTGAGAAGGAAGATCTGACTCTTCAGGTTTTCAAACTTTCTCCCTCCAATCTGATTCCTCTAAAGAATAAATCCCTATTATTTGGCCTGTGTATAGGGACCTATGTGTGGAGTTGAAAGGGGAAATGGCTGTTCCATACATTTCAATGTATTCTCCAGTTTTTTGCCTTATCCTGCCTATCAGTTCTAAGGTCAAGGTTTTTTGTTTGTTTGTTTTTTAGGTTTCTGCAGGGTGAATGGTTTGTACTCTCAACATTCTTTCTTCCTGTATTTTAGTTGTTGCTTCTTTTGCCCTATTAAATCATTTTCCCCACCTCTGTCTCTGCTTTTAAAAATCTGTTGAAAACTTGCTTCTACTATTCTCTTTATACTCCTATAATAATACTTTTCAAAATTGTAATTTAATATCAGTAGGTCTTGGGCAGGAGAGGTTACAAATACATACATATTTCATTATTTTAAAAAGAAACTATCTAATAAGGTAAATTTTGAAAAGTATATTCCCGAACTATTGAGGGGAAAATGACTTCATATTCCCCTTAATTTTTTTAGAAGTTAGAGGTAATGTGTTAGTTGAGGCAGATAGTACACATTTTGAAAAGAATAAATTAAGTTTTTCTAGGAATATGTACTAAATTGCAAGCCTCCTTTTCCATATGCTGTCATTTATATATAGAAGCACAAACTCCATACATTTGAAATGGCCAGATGGCAACTCTTCTCTTCATTACTTAAATGAAATAGGGAACACAAGTGCTCCCTGGTGAAAACACACTGCAGTATTTTGTTTTAAAACATACAGTTTTGAAGTGAACATAAACTTGCTTCTGCCTTTTTTTTAATGTTTGTTCTCTTTCTCAGAACTGAGGCAGGCTGGGACCTGAGACCCTTTGCTGCAGTGCTTGCACATGGACAGATATCTCCCCCAGCAACAAAATACAAGGAAACTATAAGGGACTAAAAATAACTGCCTGAATGTGCAGTTGGGGCAAATTACGAACAAGATACAAAAAGACCAAAAACCCAACTGCCACTTCTGAGGAGCTGGAAGCAAAAGCAGGGTACTACACATGCACCCTGAACACAGCACCACCAAGGTGGTAGGCAGAACACCTAAGCCACCCCTCGAGCTTGACCCTTGGACCCACACCTATCCTCACCCCATATAAGGGACCAGCTCGCCCCCCCCCCTCCAGGAGCAAGCAAGAGAACATGTTACTTGTTTTTGCTCCTTCATGCTGCAGCAGGGGCCCCAGTAAAGCCTTGCCTGAATTTCTTGTCTGGCTTCTTATCAATTTCTATTGATTAAGGAGGCCAAGAACCCTGGTTGGTTATATACTTTGTAGCAACCATGAAGGGACATTGATCCCTTCCTGGGAGAGGACCTGGGCACTTCTGTGACCACTGAATGCAGCTTCTCCATGGGCGACAAGTGGCTACCTGAACCTCTTGTTTCAGTATCACCATATTTGATAAGTCTGCCCTCCTGGCCCCTGAGGGACTCAGTACCTTCATTCAGGCAACACTTTCCCTCTCCTTATATCTCTTTACTTCTCCTCTGTCTTCTCCTACTTCTGTCCTATCCTTCCAAGAGAGTGAACGTCAGGCAGCTATAGCATCACTCCTCTCACCTTGTGAGACCTGCTCCCTCTGGCCGGCAATGGCTCACCTTGACAGGTGATAGAGGTGGGAGAGGCTTGCCTCATACCACGTGTAGATCTCGGTCCAGTGGGCTCTCCCTGATGGGAGATTTCTGAGAGTGATAGAGGTTCAAACCTCATATTGTGTAGTGACTGGAAGTCCAATCATACCAATATACTCAACTTTATTTTCCTGCTGCCAACGGAAGTCCCACTGGGAGTGAGCTGAAGCGACATATTTCTATACACTGGTGTAAGCATGGGTGAGAGTCCCAACTGTGGGTTAGAATCCCACAGACGACGTACAACTGGCTGGTTTCCAGGCTTGATCACCCCGGTGGGCAGTAGACAGGGTGCGCCCTCCTTCACTGGCCCTTTCTGGAAGCGTGCGGGTTTGGTGCCTGAATAGATACCTGCAGGGGATGGATTGAAATGGCAATCTCTCTCATTGTGTCTTTCTCTTTTTCAGTCTTTTCTGTCCCCACTCCCTTTACCTCTCCCTTGGTCCTCACCCCTATACTCCTCTCTCTTTCACTCTGAGGACTCCTTGTTGGTGTTTTTAAGTTTCTGTCCTTGGTACATGTTGAGACAGTGAATTTCAAAGGATCTTTGTTTCATAGGGTTTTTTTGTTTGTTTTTACATCTTTATTGGAGTATAATTGCCTTACAATGGTGTGTTAGTTTCTGCTTTATAACAAAGTGAATCAGTTATACATATACATATGTTCCCATATCTCCTCCCTCTTGCGTCTCCCTCCCTCCCACCCTCCCTATCCCACCCCTCTAGGTGGTCACAAAGCACTGAGCTGATCTCCCTGTGCTATGCGGCTGCTTCCCACTAGCTATCTATTTTACGTTTGGTAGTGTATATATGTCCATGCCACTCTCTCGCTTTGTCACAGCTTACCCTTCCCACTCCCCATATCCTCAAGTCCATTCTCTAGTAGGTCTGTGTCGTTATTCCTGTCTTACCCCTAGGTTCTTCACGACATTTTTTTCCCTTAAATTCCATATATATGTGTTAGCATACGGGATTTGTCTTTCTCTTTCTGACTTACTTCACTCTGTATGACAGACTCTAGATCCATCCACCTCATTACAAATAGCTCAATTTTGTTTCTTTTTATGGCTGAGTAATATTCCATTGTATATATGTGCCACATCTTCTTTATCCATTCATCCGATGATGGACACTTAGGTTGTTTCTATCTCCGGGCTATTGTAAATAGAGCTGTAGTGAACATTTTGGTACATGACTCTTTTTGAATTAATAATTTTCTCAGGGTATATGCCCAGTAGTGGGATTGCTGGGTCATATGGTAGTTCTATTTGTAGTATTTTAAGGAACCTCCATACTGTTCTCCATAGTGGCTGTACCAATTCACATTCCCACCAGCAGTGCAAGAGTGTTCCCTTTTCTCCACACCCTCTCCAGCATTTATTGTTTCTAGATTTTTTTTTTTTTTTTTTTTTGCGCTACGCGGGCCTCTCACTGTTGTGGCCTCTCCAGCCGCGGAGCACAGGCTCCGGATGCGCAGGCCCAGCGGCCATGGCTCACGGGCCCAGCCACTCCGCGGCATGTGGGATCCTCCCGGACTGGGGCACGAACCCGTGTCCCCTGCATCGGCAGGCGGACTCTCAACCACTGTGCCACCAGGGAAGCCCTGTTTCTAGATTTTTTGATGATGGCCATTCTGACTGGTGTGAGATGATATCTCATTGTAGTTTTGATTTGCATTTCTCTAATGATTAACGATGTTGAGCATTCTTTCATGTGTTTGTTGGCAGTCTGTATATCTTCTTTGGAGAAATGTCTGTTTAGGTCTTCTGCCCATTTTTGGATTGGGTTGTTTGTTTTTCTGTTATGGAGCTGCATGAGCTGCTTATAAATTTTGGAGATTAATCCCTTGTCAGTTGCTTCATTTGCAAATATTTTCTCCCATTCTGTGGGTAGTTTTGTCTGTCCAACTGCTCCTGCAAGTCTCTGCTGATACTGTGGGCACAACGGAGCACTTCAGCCTTGAAATGCAAACAGCCCACATTGCCCGAGACTCCAGCCTTGGGTTACTTAGTAGGACTTTAAAGAAGAGCAACAACAACAAAAGAGGAGCTTGCATTTCCAATGTAACTGTTCTGCCTTGGCTGTCAGGAACTATCTGAACCATCTGTAGTCCCCAGGACTGGGAAAAAAAAAAAAAGGCCTTTTTAAACTCAGGCAGGAAAACTGTGAGATCTCTGGTTCTGGCAGCTGTCTTTATGTAAATGAACTGTAATTAATTGGCTTAAAGGAAATTGAGCCCATTCTCAGAAATATAAAAGAAACTTGTCAGAATACATTTCAGGTTCACGTGACCTGGGAAATATTCAGTATTGAATTAATATCTAGTATTAGAGCTAGCTTAAGCTTGTGGGTTTAATTAATACAGACCTGTATTTAGAGTCCTCAACATTAACTTTTATTGTACCTAGGGTTACTGCAAGTCAGTAAGTGCATATTGTTTCTATTATAAAAATTGTCAACAAGGAAAATAATATTAAACTTTTAAGTAAATGTAACTGAGATAAGAGCTTTTTGGTAAACTCTAGGAATAATTATGTTTTCGAAATCCATCTAAAACAGTCTCTCCAAATTTTGGTAACTTGAAAATAACTTAAATGATAGGAATTCATGGAATATCCAGGTTATTTCAAGTAAGATAAAATACTGGGACATTAATTGCTAAGCAGATATAATTCTACCTACTTTTGTTTTCTTATCAGAGGAAAAGTAAAGATATTTGGGTTTACTGGACACATGGCATGTGCCACATTGAGGAAATAAATTATGCATTAAGAAGATGTATGTTTCTAGAGGTTATGGGATATTCCAAAAAATGAATGCTGATGTGACAAACAGTTTACAAGGACTTGCTTCTTGGTTTTTATTAGATATTAAGCCTTTAAGGTTAAAAATTATAAGGGAAACATTTCAGTATGCAAGGAAAATGGAAAACATATTTTCAGTTAAAAAATTTAAAAAGTATCAGGAATTGAAATGTATTTTGTGAAAGGAAAACAAAAGGCAGTTTTGTCCTAGACCTGGTTGCTTCTAAATGAAAAACAAACACAAAACAAAACAAAAAAACGGGACAAAATAATTTGGATACCAAAAGTTGTAGGAGAGGTTTATGGAAATGGAACACTGAGAAAATAAATTTGTACATGGATAGGATTCTCTAACGTTGGATTAAATTTAATTACGTAAATGATTTAAAGAAGGTTGATGGAAGAATAAATTTGGATTCTCTTGTTTTAAATTTTATTTTATATTGGAGTATAGTTGACTTATAATGTTGTCTTAGTTTCAAGTGTACATCAAAGTGATTCAGTTAAACATTTACATATATCTATTCTTTTCCAGATTCTTTTCACATATAAGTTATTACAGAGTACTGAGTAGAGTTCCCTATGCTATACAGTAAGTCCTTGTTGATTATCTAATTGTTGTTTAGTAGCATATTGCTTAGCATCCATGTATTTGTGACTTTTACTTTTTTTTTTTTTCTGTAGTTGATTTCTAATCTCATAGTGTTGTGGTCTGAAAAGGTGCTTGATATGATTTCAATTTTCTTAAACTTACCAAGGCTTGCTTTATGGCCCAGTATCAGGTGTATCCTGGAGAATGTTCCATGTGCACTTGAAAAGAATGTATTCTGCTGCTTTCGGATGGAATGCTCTATAAATAACAATTTAGTCCATCTTTTCTAATGTGTTATTTGAGGCCTGTGTTTCCTTACTGCTTTTCTCTCTGGATAATCTGTCTATTGGTGTAAGTGGGGTGTTAAAGTCCCCCACTATTATTGTGTTACTATTGATTTCTCCTTTAATGGCTGTTAGCACCTCAATATATAAGGCAAATACTACGATGTTGAGTGCATATATATTTACAATTGATATATCTTCTTCTTAGATTGTCCCTTGATAATTATGTGTAGTGGCTTTGCCTCTTGTAACAATCTTTATTTGAACCTCTGTTTTGCCTGGTATGAGTACTGCTATTCCAGCTTTCTTTTGATTTCAAATAGCATGGAATAAATTTTTTCATCCCCTTACTTTCAGTCTGCATGTGTCCCTCGATCTGAAGTGGGTCTCTTGTAGACAGCATCTGTGTGGGTCTTGTTTTTGTATCCATTCAGCCAGTCTGTGTCTTTTGGTTGAAGTATTTCATCCATTCACATTTAAGGTAATTACCAATATGTATGTTCTTATTGCAATTTTGTTGATTGTTTTGTACTTGTTTTGTAGCTTTTTCTTCTCGTCCTCCTTTGTTCTACTGTGATTGGATGACTATCTTTAGTATAGTATCTTTAGAAAGGAATAGCTTGGATTCCTTTATCTGTTTTTGTGTTTATATATTACAGATTTTTGGTTTGCAGTTACCAAGAAGTTTTGATATAGCAGTCTATATACATGTTTACAAGATTGTTTTAGTTGCTGATCTCTTAATTTTAAATGCATTTCCAATATCCTGTATTGGTACTCTCCTCTTCTTACAAGTGCTGTTTTTTTTTAATTTTATTGGAGTTGATTTATGATGTTGTGTTAGTTTCTGGTGTACAGCAAAGTGATTCAGTTATACATATACACGTACTCATTCTTTTTCAGATTCTTTTCTCATATAGATTATCACAGAATATTGAGTAGAGTGCCCTGTGCTATACAGTAGGTCCTTGCTGGTTATCTATCTTTTATATAGTCGTGTGTGTATGTTAATCCCAAGATCTCATTTATCCCTCCCAACACCCCAAGTTTCCCCTTTGGTAACCATAAGTCTGTTTTTGAGATATGTGTAAGTCTGTTTCTGTTTTTGTAAATGTTCATTTGTATCATTTTTTTTAAAAAAATAGATTACACATATGAGTGATATCAAATGATATTTGTCTTTCTCTGTCTCACTTCACTTAGTATGATAATCTCCAGGTCCATCCATGTTGCTGCAATTGGCATTAATTCATTCTTTGTATGGCTGAGTAATATTCCATTGTATATTTGTACCACTTCTTCTTTATCCTTTCATCTGTCGATGGACATTTAGGTTGCTTCCATGTCTTGGCTATTGTAAGTAGTGCTGCAGTGAAAATGGGGTGCAGGTGTCTTTTCAAATTATGGTTTTCTTTGGATATATGCCCAGGAGTGGGATTCCTGGGTCATATAGTCGTTCTGTTTTTACTTTTGTAAGGAAGCTCCATTCTGTTCTCCATAGTGGTTGTATCAATTTACATTCCCACCAACAGTGTAGGAGGGTTCCCTTTTCTCCACACCCTCTCCAGCATTTATTATTTGTAGACTTTTTGATGATGGCCGTTCTGACTGGTGTGAGGTGGTACCTCACTGTAGTTTTGGTTTGCGTTTCTCTGAGAATTAGTTATGTTGAACATCTTTTCATGTGCTTCTTGTCCATCTGTATGTCTTCTTTGGGGAAGTGTCTATTTAGATCTTCTGCCCATTTTTTTGATTGGTTTGTTTGATATAGAGCTGCATGAGCTATTTGTATAATTTTGGAGATTAATCCCTTGTCTGTTGCTTTGTTTGCAAATATTTTCTCCCATTCTGCGGGTTGTCTTTTTGTTTCGTTTATGGTTTCCTTTGCTGTGCAGAAGCTCTTAAGGTTAATTAGGTCCCATGTTTGTTTTTATTTCATTACTCTAGGAGGTGGTTCCAAAAAGATATCACTGCAATTTATGTCAGAGAGTGATCTGCCTACGTTTTCCTCTAAGAGGTTTAGAGTGTCCGGCCTTACATGTAGGTCTTTGATCCATTTTGTGTTTATTTTTGTGTATGGTGTTAGAGAATGTTCTAATTTCATTCTTTTACATGTAGCTGTCCAGTTTGCCAAGCCCCACATGTTGAAGAGACTGTCTTTTCTCCATTGTATATTCTTGCCTCCTTTGTCATAGATTAATTGACCCCAGGGGGCATGGCTTTATTTTGGGGCTGTCTATCCTGTTCCATTGCTCAATATTTCTCTTTTTGCACCAGTTTCATACTGCTTTGATTACTGTAGCTTTGTAGTGTAGTCTGAAGTCAGGGAGCCTGATTCCTCCAGCTCTGTTTTTCTTTCTCAGGATTGTTTTGGCTCTTCAGGGTCTTTTGTGTTTCCATACAAATTTAAAATTTTTTGTTTTAGTTCTGTGAAAAATTCCATCAGTAATTTGATAGGGATTGCACTGAATCTGTACATGGCCTTGAGTAGTCTAGTCATTTTGACAGTATTGACACTTCTGATCCAAGAACGTGGTCTATCTTTCCATCCACTTGTGTCATCTTCGATTTCCTCCATCAGTGTCTGATAGTTTTTGGAGTACAGGTGTTTTGCCTCTTTAGGTAGGACTAGTCCTAGGTATTTTATTCTTTTTGATGTGAATGATAAAAGGGATTGTTTCCTGAATTTCTCTTTCTGGTCTTTCATTGTTAGTGTACAGGAACGTAAGAGATTTCTGTGTATTAATTTTGTATCCCGCAACTCTACCAAATTCATTGATAAGCACTAGTAGTTTCCTGGTAGCATCCTTAGTATTTTGTATAGATAGTATCATGCCATCTACAAACAGTGATGGTTTTACTCCTTCTTTTCCAATTTGGATTCATTTTATTTCTATTTCTTCTCTGATTGCCATGGCTAGGGCTTCTAAAACTATGTTGAGTAAAAGTGGTGGGAGTGGACATCCTTGTCTTGTTCCTGATCTTAGAAGGAATGCTTTCAGCTTTTCACCATTGAGTATGATGTTAGTTGTGAGTCTGTCATGTATGGCCTTTATTATGGTGAGTTACGGTTGGAGGGACTGGTGTCTGCCCACTGGTGGGTGGAGCTGGGTCTTTTTCCTCTGGTGGGCAGGGCCATCTCAAGGGGCGTGTTTAGAGTCGGCTCTAGGCTAAGGAAAACATTAGGCAGGCATGGATGGGACTATATTCCTGCCCTGTTGGTTGTTTGGCCTGACACATCCCAGAACTGGAGACTACAGGCTGTTGGGTAGGCCCTGGTCTTGGTGTCAAAATGGCCACCTCCAGGAGAGTGCATACCAATGAGTACTCCCATTACCTCCACCACCAGTCTCCTTGTCCCCACAGTGAGCCACACCCCCCAACCCCACCTCTACAGGGACCTCCAAGACCACCAGGTAGGTCTGGCCCAGGCTCCTATGAAGTCACTGTTTATTCCCCTGGGTCCTGGTGCACGAGACCTTGTGTGTGCCCTCCAAGAGTGGAGTTCCTGCAGTCAAGCCCCACTGGCCTTCAAAGCCAAATACTCTGGGGAGCTCCTCCTTCCGATGCCAGACCCCCAGACTAGGAAGCCTGATGTGGGGCTCAGAACTCTCCTTTGGAAGAACGTCTGTGATATAGTTATCTTCCAGTTTGTGGGTCACCCACCCAGCAGGTATGGAATTTAATTGTATCATGGATGTGCCCCTTCTACCATCTCACTGTGGCTTTGTCTTTGGATGTAGAATATCTTTTTTCATAGGTTCCAGACTTTTTTGTTGATGTTTGTTCAGCACTTAGTTGTGGTTTTGATGTTTTCATGAGAGGAGGTGAGCTCAAGTCCTTATACTCTGCCATCCTGTCTCCACCCTCTGGGCTCCAGATTGTTCTCTTTCTGTAATGTAGTGGACTCACTTGCCCTTGTGTATAGTACACTTAGGGTGCAGAGGTCTTGCACCTAACATGTCAGATTAGAGTTCCCAGCATAGAACTGCTGCGTTGACACCACACTTTGGTGGACACTGTGCAGAAAAGCTGCTCGCAACACCTCAATTTAAGATGACTGCACCTGGAATCTGAGGCTGAAGTGCTGTGAGCTGGTTTCTCTCTCTTGAGAGAACAGTTTCCTTGGAATGCTGCTTCTGACAGCAGATTATGCAAATTTCTTTGCCTTTAAATAAACTGTCCCTATTTGCCCTTGAAATCTTTTATTGTCACTTTGGTTAAATGAATCAGAATTGTTTCACAGAGACATATGATCCTATCTGATCAGGTGTTTTACATTTTTTTGATATTTTTGACAGACTTCCCAATTGTCAAATTCTAATTAAAATTTTGACCTTCTGCTAACTTTGGGGTGCTTCAGAGAGACCCTGGACCATCCCAAAGAGAAATCCTAAACTAACTGGGTTCATTTGGTATGTTAAATTACATGGGAATCATTGTCAAATAAGTACTAAATCTTCTTAGGTTGTATCATATGGGTGAATGTTATTAATATAGATATTTTAAAAATTTTATGGATTTCCTTAAAATCTGGTGTGTCCTGATAAAATGTTACCAGTCATGATTCTAGTTATTATAATCAAGTTTCTTTGTCAATTGCTTTGTGATCAGGTGTTTAACTGTGCCCTTTTAGTCTTTTGTCATTCATAGAGAGATAAGCTGATGCTTTGTATCTCCAGGAAGATTCATAGAAAGGGTTTTTTGACAAGTACAGGTTTTTGGTAACTTTCATATCACACCACTGAACTGGGTAAACCTGATGGCTTTCTAAAGCTGTTAATTACATGAGTTTATTAAAGTGGTGGATATGGTTATAATTTTTCACTTTTGTCTAAAATATTACTGCTTTTTGAATTTTCTTCTTTATACAGCAGGTTCTTATTAGTCATCAATTTTATACACATCAATATATACATGTCAATCCCAGTCACCCAATTCATCCCACCCCCACCCCCCTGCCGCTTTCCCCCCTTGGTGTCCATGTTTGTTCTCTACATCTGTGTCTCAATTTCTGCCCTGCAAACCAGTTCATCTGTACCATTTTTCTAGGCTCCACATATATGCGTTAATATACGATATTTGTTTTTCACTTTCTGACTTAACTTCACTCTGTATGACAGCCTCTAGATCCATCCACGTCTCAACAAATGACCCAATTTCGTTCCTTTTTATGGCTAATATTCCATTGTATATATGTACCACATTTTCTTTATCCATTTGTCTGTTGATGGACATTTAGGTTGCTTCCATGACCTGGCTATTGTAAATAGTGCTGCAATGAACATTGGGGTGCATGTGTCTTCTTGAATTATGGTTTTCTCTGGGTATATCCCCAGTAGTGGGATTGCTGGGTCATATGGTAATTCTATTTTTAGTTTTTTAAGGAACCTCCATACTGTTCTCCACAGTGGCTATATCAATTTACATTCCCACCAACAGTGCAAGAGGGTTCCCTTTTCTCCACACCCTCTTCAGCACTGGTTGTTTGAAGATTTTCTGATGATGCCCATTCTAATTGGTGTGAGTTGGTACCTCATTGTAGTTTTGATTTGCATTTCTCTAATAATTAGTGATGTTGAGCAGCTTTTCATGTGCTTCTTGGCTATCTGTAGGTCTTCTTTGGAGAAATGTCTATTTAGGTAGGTCTTCTAAAATATTACTGCCTTTTAATCTGCATTTTCCAGACATAAGGAAACCCTTTCAAGCTAATTATAATTTAGAGCAGGTTCATAAACTTACATCCCTAAGTAGAATTGAAACATTTATTTTTTCCCTCTACTTGATCCCTCCGGAAATTGGAAACTCATATTCCCAGCAGCTTTATTGGGTAAATAAGAAAGGCCACCTCCTAACGAGTGCAGGAATCTCAAGGTGTTTTTCAGACACCTCAAAAAGAGAGGAATTCATCCAAATCTGTAAAGCAGAATTAGATAAGCCCTTGGCATTGCTTTCCTGGCCCTGAGCAGCCTTTTAAAACTTCAGTCTGAGATTCCTTATAAAAATTTCTAACACAGCCAATTTAAAGGACCTATGTGATAAATTACACTTACATAAGTAAGCAAGCCAAGTTTATTGAAATCAGGCTTAATTTGCAAACAAATTAATCTTAATTTGGATATATTTGGTAAATAGGGTATTTTAGAGAGAAAACGATTGTTTCAGTGGATATCAAATACTGTTGAGTTTTGTATTTACTAAGACTCACTCTCCAGATAGCCCCTTCCTGTATAACTTTGAGTGAATAAAATGACACTCTAGACTCACTCCCCAGATAGCCCCTTCCTGTATAACTTTGAGTGAATAAAATGACACTCTAAGATTGTTTCTGAAGCTTATCTTTCCCATGTAAGCCCTGGGGATCAAGTTATTCTTAAAACCTGGAAAGAGGGGTCCCCCAAAGGTGAATTATTGCCAAAATGGAAGGGCCCCTGTAAAGTAATTTTAGCCACCCCACCCCCTTGGTGTCAAACTGCAAGGGATATATCTAGTTGGATACATTTAACCAGATTAAAAGCTTTTACCTCCAAAGACCCTGCAGGTCACAAGAGAAGAACAATACACCCGTGAGCCAGTAGAAGAATCTGAGATACCTATTCAGAATACAGGTACCATCGACAGGTAAGTAAAATGATGTGGTGGGTTGGACTTTTGCCATTCTTGCTATTGTACTCTTGCTTGCATTCCACCAGTTTGCTCAGCCACTGCCACCAGGGAAGGAGCTCCTTTGTCCATGCTGGGTTTAAGGGAAACACTGTCCCACAGAAATGCTCCTCCCATTGACTTTATCCACCTTACTAGTCCCTGTAACTAGGGGACAGTGGCAAGAAAATACACTTACCAGTATTTCCAGAATTGTATCTAAAGGGGAACATTTAAAAGAATGCTGGATATGCCATCAACACCCCCAGCTGGCTACTGGTCCTCTTGCATTTCCCCTGAACTGGCTGGGTCCAGTGGTAATTAATGATCTAAATCAGGGACAACTGCCACCCCCTCGACCTCTGCTAGTCACACTTGAACTTTCCAGGGTGCGATTCCAATGCTTTAACGCAACTACCCCCATACAACTGGACCCGAGGTGTGGGGCACACTGTTAAATTGCACAAATAGCATTTATTTCACATGCCCTGAGAACCCCCCAAGATATAATGACACCAGATATCCTGCCTCTTATATAGGGATAAACTGTACCTACAACCTTACCCACTGGTGCCCTGTTTCAAACTATGGCCCAGTCTCCCTAAACAACATGGAAGGGGAATGTGAGTGGTGGGAAGGAAATGTCCCATCTCCAGTTCAACCCACCTGTGGAATTCCAGGCAAATAGTGATCTGGCCTATGGAGTGTGACCCTCTGATGGTGTCAGCAGGATCACACATGAGCATCTTGTTAAAAATGTTGTAGAGCTTTACACACTTAATTACCAGCTTAATGGTCTGCTGTTCCCTAATTGTAGTACTAACAACAGTTATATCCTTCAAGAAGTGTCCACTCTTAACAACCATGAGACAGACATTCAGGTCTGCACCCCTGAAGGGTTTATTTTCCTCTTCAGACACCCAAACCATCATATGCTATGGAATTATGGCCAGGCCCTGTCCTTTTCCAGCCAAGCTATATAGCCTGTAAATGCATTGTCCATTTCATAGGAGGGTGCACTATAGGGACAATAGGGATGAGAGGTATTTTTATCTATAACAGGACCATTCCAGCAAACCACTGAACCCAGAGAGCACGAGAAATGATCCTAACAGGGGCAGGGCTGGCCATAGGACTAGCAGCTCTGGGGAGGCTTTACCTATCATAAAGCAACAGCGAGAAATCTCACCAGACAGCTTGGTTATATGATGAAACAGGACAAGCCTTAACATGACTTAAGACCTCTCTTTTTCCTTTGGCTAATGTAGTTCTTGACAATCATCTAGCTCTTGATTACCTTCTGGCAGAACAAGGTGGAGTTTGTGGGATAATACTTTCTGCTGCACCTGGATCAATGCGACAGGACAGGTAGAAGTTAATATTAAGGAAATACACACCCAAGCAGAATGGCTTCACAATTTTAGCAGGGGTGATATCGCTTCCACTGTCTGGTCAGCAGTAAAGGAAGCCCTAAGTTAACCTGGTTGCTTCCCTTTCTAGGCCCTTTAGTGGTATTGTTCTTCTCCTTTTGGGCCCTTGTTTGTTTAATCTTTTGGTTAAGTTTGTGTCTTCTAGGCTCCAACAGTTTCAAATAAGACTCATGGTTCAAAGAATTCAACCCATTCCAGAGGAGGTGGCCCAGGTAGCTACAGTTCCTTGGAACAGTCAGTAAGGGACGTCTACACCTCTAGGGTAGGCTAGGGTCTGCAGCCCATGTCCAGCATGAAGAAATTTCAGAAGAGACCTTTGGCCCCTTAAGGAAAAGGTGTGTAGAATCCCTCAAGGGGGAATGAGACAGGCTGGGACCTGGGACCCTTTGCTGAAGTGCCTGCACCTGAACAAACATCTCCAGCAACAAAATACAGACACTCTAAGGGACTAAAAATAACTGCATGCATGCACAGTTGGGGCAAATTACGAACAAGATACAAAAAGACCAAAAACCCAACTGCCACTTCTGAGGAGCTGGGAGCAAAAGCAGGGTACTGCGCATGCCCCCTGCACACAGCACCACCAAGGGAGAGGGCAGACCACCTAATGACCTCTGGACCCGCCCCCTACCCTCATCCCATATAAGGAACCAGCTGGTCCCCTTCCCCTCTGCCCCAGGGAGAGAGCAAGGAAACCTGTTGTTTGTTTTTCCTCCCTCATGCTGCAGCACGAATCCCAGTAGAGCCTTGCCTGAGTTTCTCATCTGGCCTCTTATCTGTTTCTATTAAGGATGCCAAGAACCCTGGTCAGTAACACAACCATCATTAAACATTACATTAAAAATTTAAGCTATTAAATTGCCAAATATATTGGTCAATACAGTTAACATGATTTAAGATACTCTCCAATAACATTCTAGAATTTTCAAAAAGAATATTATCTAGTGCATTTTATCAGATAAATGCTTTAAGAACACTTAAAAATGCATTCCTTATGAAAGTAATAAAACTGGTTCTCAAATACTATTTTTTAGCAAAAGGTCTTCAAATGCAAATTGATTTCCAAATCACATTGTACTTATACAACATATACCAGTATACAAATTTAAACACTATGCATGTCTACCTTTTGGAGTACAGTGTATAAATTAAAAGGTACTTACCAGTCTCAACGGTAGGGTAATAACAATAGCATAAGAGGAATTCAAATATATACTGTAATTATAATATAGCAACACATTATAAATTTTAGTTGTGAAATTTTATAGTTTAATATGGTAAATAAAGTTTTTTTTCTAAGAACCTGATTAATACTATTGTCAATCTGGAAAAAGAAGAAAATGTAAAATAAAAGAAATGAACAAAATTTGCCTGAGAAATTGTGCCCAAAATAAAGTGGGACTTTGAGTGGTAAATAAGGAAAATTAAATATGTTACAACACTATAGAGCACAATAAATTCACTGCTTGCTCTTTTACAAGGACATTCATCAGTCACCTTTATATATAAATTGATTGTATTGTTGCACTCAGAATAGTTTAAAACTTTTGAAACCTAAATGCTAATACAATTTGGCATGCAGTATGTAAAAATACTGATATCAAATAATTGTAGAGTAACATACAAAACACCTTAGCACAGATGTACAATTCCCATATGTACTGAAACATAAATCATGCATTAGTTGGCCATATTGCAAAAATCTGCACTATTACCTAAATTAAAAAATCAGGACAAGTAAATCACTACATTAACCTTTTGAAATTACAATTTAATTATTCTCCACACACCAGTTCACATTTATGCAAGTTTTTCTTCTGAATTAATAAGTCATTTCCTTTAATTGCTCAAATGGTGTTCAGAGTTCTGATTTTTATAAGCACACATTTATTTTGGGAAGTCAGATTTCTATAAAATTCTTCTTTATTAATAGCTACTAAAATTCTTCTTTATTAATAGCTACGTATCATTTGCCAAAAAATTTTAACAGAGCTAAAGAGAAATGCATTACAGTATTTTACAATTTGTCCTGGATGAAAAATGTATCTAACAGTCATGACTTGCCTATGTAATAAGAGTTACATCCTTTAGTCTTAAATTTAATTCTATTTTCATTAAATATTTGAATACAATTATTTGTAAAGCCTCCATTCTAATATTATAGCCTTACATCACATGCCAAAAGCAGCCTTTGTTTGAACTGTTTGAGTTTTGTCACTTTTTCACACTTAGGTTTTATAGTAATTATTTTTAAATGGATGTACCTACTAAGTTATTGTAACTTCACTGCCCTGTAAGGCTTGGTCCTCAAAAATATTTACTGTTTGATTACTGACTACCATTTATCTTTTCATTGTTTGACTCACACACCACGTACACACACACACACACACACAATGATATGAGATTACGATACAACCTTCCTTGAACTGTTACAGCTGTTTCCGGTTCCCTCCACCTGTGGCATCCATCCAGATTGCAGTGGAAGGTACATTTGATGTAGTTAGACTCACCCAAGTATGAGTCCTACTCCTGTAATCACTAACGGGGGCATCTTAGGTAAATCATTATCTTCCTTGAGATTATGTTTCATTATAAGAGAGAGATTCAAATATTCCCCCCTATAGAATCATTGTAAATTTGAGCTTGAGTCATCAAAGTTACCCTTCATCTTTTAGATGCCCTCTGTGAAATGCCCAAGGCTTTCTTGTAATTTCCAAGAATTTTGGGCAGCCTTTATTACTTCTGCCTCAAAGTTCCTGTAATCTTGCCACACACAAGTTACTCTCTCTTCTTCTTCTTGCCAGATTTTAAAGTCATTCCGCCTTTTCTCATTTCCCACAAATTTCATTTGCTGAACATCTCCAATAAATTTCAAGGTAAACTTATGAAGTCTTTTGTAATTTAATCATGAACACCATATAAAACATATGTATGAGACTTCACAAAACGATGGGAGATTAGAATCTTTAGTCTTAAAAGGCCTTGAGCCCTCAAATATCTCACTTGTTTACAAGTTTTATGTTTTTCTTTGTTGTTGTTTATATGTCTGTTTTTAGTCCCTTCTCTTTTTTCTTTCATCCTACCCAACATTTTTATTGCCAAAGGAGGGCAGCTATTTATATTTTGTTTACTTACACATGTACATATGCATGAATTTGATTCCTTCTAGCCAGATGTAAAATAAATTTTGCAATATCCATACTGATTAAATAAGACCTAATTAAGATCCCTATGCCAATACATGACACATAATCATTAGTCAAACCAAGTTATGTCTCATCCCCTTTAACCAGAAAATAGATGAAATAATGCATTTCCTACAGGTGAACTTACCCACAGACCATACCAGTGAATATTCAAGGACTACATACCATGTGTACTCTGGGAGCTGAAGTTGCACATAAACATAACTGTTATGAAATTACTTCAAACGGTTATGCAGTAAGTTCTCTAAAATCAATGAAAAATAATTGTTAATTGGCTTGAAAGACAGATTGTAAAATGGCTTCCCATTTTCCTCATCTCCTAGTATTCATGCCCTGTACAATCTCCTGTCTTTAAGTGTGGGTGGGAACCATGACTTACTTCTAATCAGAGAATACGGCAAAGGTGAGGAGATGTCACAGAGAGATATACTATGTTCTTAGATTGGAAGAATCAATATTGTCAAAATGACTATACTACCCAAGGCAATCTACAGATTCAATGCAATCCCTATCAAATTACCAATAGCATTTTTCACAGAACTAGAACATAAAATTTTAAAATTTGTATGGAAACACTAAAGACCCCGAATAGCCAAAGCAATTCTGAGAAAGAAAAACGGGAGCTGGAGGAATCAGGCTCCCTGACTTTATAATACAAAGCTACACTAATCAAAACAGTACAGAAATGGTGCAAAAAGAGAAATATAGATTAAGATCATAACTCACAACTTCTGTCTTATTAGAAAACTGTCTCTGCTAACTCTCACCCTTGCTGGCATTTCAGCTGCTCTATGGAAAGGTCCAAGTGATAAGGAACTGAATGTGGCTTCCAGCCAACAGCAAGCAGGTGACTAAAGATCTCAGGATGACAGACCTTAAGGAACTGAATCTTGCCAACAGCCATATGAACTTGGAAGTGCATCCTTCCTCAACTGAACCTCAGATGACACCACTGCCCTAACCAGCATGTCCTTGATAACAGACTTGTAAGACCTTAAAACAGAAAACTCAACTAAATCATACCTAGATTCTTGACCACTGACATTGGGAAAATAAACTTGTGCTGTTTCGAGCTGCTAAGTTAATGGTAATATCATTACACAGCAAAAATGAGATCCAGAATATTTCCACAATGTGAACAAAATAGTTTTCAAATGTTTTTGTGTAAAAAATTTTAAGTAAATACAAAAGTCAAAACAATTGTATAGCAAACACCGATATAAATAAGACAGCAATGCTCTCATCAGTGCTTATGAATAACCAAAATTATGGAGCAGAACATTAAGGCATACCTCGTTTTATTGTACTTTGCTTTACTGTGCTTCACAGATATTGCAGTTTACAAATTGAAGGTTTGCGGCAACCCTGTGTTGATTCAGTCTATCGGTGCCATTTACCCAACAGTATTTACTTACTGTCTCTGTGTCACATTTGGTAATTCTCTCAATATTTCACCCTTTCACTATTATTCTATTTGTTATGGTGATCTGTGATTAGTGATCTATGATGTACTATGAGGAACCGCTGAAGGCTCAGATGGTTAGCATTTTTTTAGCAATAAATTTTTTTTTTTTTTTTTTTTTTTTTGTGGTACGCGGGCCTCTCACTGCTGTGGCCTCTCCCGCTGCGGAGCACAGGCTCCAGACATGCAGGCTCAGCGGCCATGGCTCACGGGCCCAGCCGCTCCGCGGCATGTGGGATCCTCCCGGACCGGGGCACGAACCCGTGACCCCTGCATCGGCAGGCAGACTCTCAACCACTGCACCACCAGGGAAGCCCTAGCAATAAATGTTTTTTAATTAAGGTACGTACATTGGTTTTTTAGATATAATGCTATTGCATACAACAGACAACAGCATAGTGTAAACATAACTTTTATATGCACTGGGAACCAAAAAATATATATGACTGACTTTATTGCAATATTCACTTTATTACAATGGTCTGGAACTAAGCCCACAGTATCTTTGAGGTATGCCTCTGTACTATAAGAAGCAAAAAAAATTAGGCAACAGAGCTAACTGAAATATGTACTTATAATTTTTAAATAATCCAGTATTTTCTAACACATCTTATCCAATTTTAATTTCCATGAAGTTTTTTCCTTAAAAGGATAGACTATTATTCTTGCACAAGGCCATGCTAATCTTCTCGGCATTGTTCCAATTTTAGTATATGTGCTGCTGAAGCAAGCACAAGGATAAGATATTATTAGTCAATGATTGAAAAAGTAACAAAAAATATTCTTAATATTTATGGGTTATATTTGACAACTACCTTAGTAGAAAAAATTAGAATTGATTCTTTGAAAAAATTAAAATTCAATTTTTTTTTCTTGAGGAAAAAATTACAACATGGATTTTATTTTGTATTTGAAGGACAGAAGCAAATTAATTACATTTATAGTTGGATGGATGCCAACGTTGTTTTTATGAATAATTAACATTGGGAATGCTGATGATATATTGAATACCTTATTGTCATAAATGCTTTAAGAATATAAAACAGTTACAGTCATCATGTCCTTCTGATCTCTCTTCCTATATCTAATCCTTTCATTTCTTTAAGAAATCATTTTTTTTTCAGGGCAAACAGCATGATAAAGGACACATTGCTTTGCTTTTAATAGTGTTGTAATTTTCATATATAAATGTTATAAATTTCTTACTTTAGTGTATTTACTTATGTGTATCATTTACCTTGAGTTTTGTAAAATCCACCTTCTAAATGCTGTTGCATTGCAAAATTAGGTGCTGAGTGGAAAACATATAACAAAACTTGGTGGGGGACTTCAAATAATGGTGGAATGGTACTTTAATGATTAACACATCCTGAAAATGTCTGTTTGACTACATGGTTAAACTTGTAAAGAAGTTGTAATATATAAGGGATTTATCAAGTGGAGCTCAAATACTGGGTTGGCCAAAAAGGTCGTTCAGGTTTTTCAAAGATGTTATGGAAAAACCCGAACGAGCTTTTTGGCCAATCCAATATGAGAAAATTTGTCATCAGCATTAGCAATAACTCTAAAAGAAAAATGTCACCTGGTATTTGTTAAACAAACTAATTTAAAGCATGCCTATGAAGGCCTGAGTTAAAATTGTTAAAAACTAAAACTTTGCCCAAAGCTGGACTATATATAAGAAGTTCTGCATAAATAGCTTAAAGTTAGGGAACCAGGGGAAGGACAGAGCTGAGTTCAGCTACCAGTGACACTACGAAGCACTGGTTGAGGCTATTAGGGAACAGTTCTGGGCTCCCTGAGAGCTCATTTACCTGCAATTTATCAGCTGTGGAGACTTGAGCAGCACATAGACTGAGGCTGCAGGATGATGCTAAAATTTTCAGCATGATTGTACAACTAAGCATGACCACAGACCATGGCCTCCATGGACCCGATGCCCCTTCACTGATATCAGGGCTATGCAGATGCCCTGAACACTTCATTTGCCTCACTCTGGGTAGAGAAGAAGAAGAGAGAAAAAATTAGTCTTAAGTTGGTTGGGTTTGAATATTAAATTTGAGTTAATTTTACCTAGAAATAATTTTAACCCCAAAGTGACAGAGCTTTAAATTTAAAGAGTCATGCTTATCAGGTAGAGTTTTGTTTCTGGTTTTTTACTCCATGAGAAGAAATGGCAGCTCCAAAGCTAAGCTAAGATCTGTTTAAAAAAAAAAAAAAGATTTTAATGCTCCACTTCTGAATTTTGACTGTATATTTGAGCTTTGTCACATATACACTAGCATGTGTGTGTGTGTGTGTGTGTGTGTGTACTGTGTGAAACAAGTTTATTCCATAGTCTTAACTAACTCTTTGAGGCATAAATATAGAAGAATTTTATTTTTACCCAATACTGTGGTTTGTCATATCTTCATCTCCTGTATATAGTATTATTTGTGACAGATTTTACTAATTTCTAGTCAGTTTTGTCAATTAAACTTGGTCCGATCTATTTAAAACTTCCAATCTTATACCTGATTCTAAATATGCAGATATTCTTCTACCATCATTCTGGCTCGAGTTGCTCCCATGTTTGAAGGCAGAGAGGAGAAAGAAACCAAAGCCTAACGTGGTGATGTTAACTGTCTTATGAAGAGAAGGCTTTGCTGCCTGCTGGAAAAAGCTCTGGTGGTTTCTTCTAAAGTTAAATGTACACCTATCACTCCTTGATCTAGAAAGTTTACTCTCTGGTATTTGCACAAAAGAAATGAAAATACACACAAACACACCCAAAAACAAACTAGCGAAGAAACAAAAACACGAGATAAGAATCTTCAAATAACTCTTATGTGTTAAGTCAGACATCAGAATCAGTAAGTGACTGGTCAAGCCACTTGACTCTTTATCCTACCTTCTAATATAACTCCCTCCCAGTGCACAGGTAGATGCTTCAGAAGCTCTCATGGAGTCCCCCCAGCAGTTTCCTGAGTGAGCAAGCTTTTCAGAAGCTCTGCATTCCCATCTGTGCAGGAATCACCCATCTGATTATTCTCTTTTCCTATCTACCAGTATATGGGGAGAGGATGACTAGGGTGACGTGTGGGAAAGCAGAGCTAGTTCTGCCTCTAAGAAAGCCCTCGGGCAAGGTGCCTGGTCCCCATCTTGGGTAGCTCCAGGGCACCTCTCTTTAGACTGAGCGGCATTTGACATTTCATTCTTAATTTTTAGCCTGGCAAAATTTGGAAACACTAACATTCCCCTGAAAATCCTACTGTACACACACTCACGCATGCACTGAAGAGAAAGTCACACAGTAGTTTTCAACCAGGGGTGATTTTGCCTTCACATGACATTTGGCAATATCTGGAGACACTTGATTTTCACAACTGAGGTGGAAGTTGCTATTGGCATCCAGTTAATGGAGAAAATAGGTGTTTCTAAACATCCTACAATGCAGCGTACCCCCATAAAGCAAATAATTAACTCGTCCAAAATGTCAAACGTGTCGAGGCTGAGAAACTTTGAGTTACAAGAAATCTCAAACTTCAGACTTTTATAAAGAAACTATAAATGCTGGAGAGGATTAAAAAATCATACCCAGAAATACGGCACCTTGTAAGGGTGAGCCTATGTGAAATAAGCACGCCGTGCGATCAAGCTGCAGATATTTACAGTGATCGTAGGCACTGTCTTCTCAACCTTCACACATCAAGTCATTTCAATAAGCCTGTACAGTTTTTGTGAGAAGTAATTACAACTAGAAATGATAGCAAAACCATATTCTCAAAGGACAGTGTTGTACGGTAACCTAATGATGCAGATAGAATATCATTTAGTATGTTTTAAAAGAATTATGAAGAACATCTCCAATGACATTATGTTGAGTCCTTTAACACGTAACACAGTATTTAAAATATTAAACAAATATGGTACCTTTAAATGATGCAAAGATGTCTACTTATTTTCAAAATTAATTTAAACCCAGGAAATAAGTGCACTTATTTGTGCCATAACTTACATAAATTCATTTCAAAAAGATAGTTTTATAGTTTGACCAGCAATAAATAAGTTCTGGAAGAGAATATATACTCCTAATACACTCACCTCTGTCCACACCCTAGAGCTAAATATTATTCAGCAAATTTTGTATTATTAAAAAGAATGTACACAAATATAAAGTGTATATTGACAGATTTAATAAATGTCACTTAAATATACATCTATTCACTTGACAAATATTTTTGGAGCTTAAAATTAAACAAGCATTGGGCTGCTTGCTGAATACACAGCAATGGACAGGAAGATAATGTCCTTGCCCATATGGAGAAACATTCTAGTGTCCACGTTAAATCGTTTATATTTAGACTCAGTGAATCCTGAGCCCAAATGAGCTAACATCATTAATTTCATCCATATCGAAACGACATTATGTATATCGACTACTAATTTAAAAGATGACTAAGCAAAATTTCAAATATATGTTTCATATTCTAAAATTATTTTTAGCTTATCTAAATTAAAACTATTTTCAGCAATTTATGTATGTATATATTTATGATATAACTTCATGTATATATATGTATCTACATATAAACAAAATGGTGACATTTTAATAAGAGTTTCATTAATAATTTTCCAAACCTAAAAAATATATCTTGAACACGTACCTAGGAAGCAATAGATATTAAGTGAATTCAATAAAAGCATAGAAATTTCTATGGTACAGTCATTATTTGATTTCTAGCCCATATTTAAATCTAAATCCAGTCAAAGCTGTTACCATCTGTTTACCATTTGTTGGCCAATCTTAGGTGAATCGGTACTTAGTCCAGCTCATTCCTCACTAAATCAGATCATGTTAAAAAAGAATGACTGCCATTAAATTGGAACTAATTGAGACCAGCGGTGGTCTAAGTATCAGACTGAAAGATTGCTGGAGTCCATTGTTAAATTGGCATGGTGGATTACATGTCACTTTTAAGGTCTGATACCACAGAAATGTCACAGAATTTCTGCTTGGTAATTTCAATATCATTTTAGAAAATTAAAAAAAATTTTTTTTGAAAAAGAAAAATGCGTGACAAAGAGGCAGAAATATTTTAAAGTTTCACAAGACTAGTAATGAAGTGCTTGCAGCCATTTAAATATGTGCTGTTCATCCAAGATTATGAAGTTATAAGTTCATTTGAATATATAATTCACAACTAAAAGTGACAGTTTATACTAAAATGATTTTTATATAAAAATATACAAATATATATTTATATGCATGTAGGTATCTGTGTGTATGAAACAAATCCGTGAAAGAACACTGGTACTTATTTCTCCTCATTCTCTGAGCACTATTGCAGGCTCTCAGTCAGTGAGTGGTAGCGTGGAATATTTCACTGGATAATATTGGCCAAGGAGTATTTGAACAGATACCTCCAGGCATCACAGATCTTCCCTTAGGACTGAGGACTGTGGGGAGTGCTGCTGAAAGAAAGGCTTCAGCTGTAAGCCATCTGAGGACAGTCAAGTCACATCCAATGACTGGTCAGACATGGGGATATGAACCCCCGGGGCCCTTGCCCCAACTGGGTACAATTCTAAAAGGTGCTTCCCGTTTCACAAGCTCTTTGCGGAGCCGGCTGAAGCCTGCATCAAGAGTTCATGACATTTTTTCCCTTAGCCCACTCCTGCTTCCTTCCCTTCTTTCCCTTGGTGTTGATCCCAGAAATGTTCCCTAATAAAACACCTGCAGACTAATCTCCGTCTCAGAGTCAGCTCCCTGTGGAAACTACAACAGTGTTGTAACACATTCTGCCGATAATCTTTACTTCTTAGTGCCCTACTATGCTCTCTGGCATTGGTTGAGTACACCGTGGTTTGGTTATGGCTTCTTTCAAGCCATTCATTTACATACTTCTTAGAGAACTGTTTAGATCCATAATGGATGGTAAAAGTTGTTCAACTAGTAAAACGGACCCACAGGAAGAAAAAAAAAAGTATCACAGTGAATGTGAAAATTAAGTTTATAGAGTCTGGAATCCTTCAATAAAATCATTGAATAAACAGTGAGTAAAGAAAAACGGGCAGCTAGGGATATGTGGGAGCCCTTTGACATTCTGAAGAACATTGTGAACATCAAGGCAGCTTGAGAGGAGTAAAAATTTCAGCTGGAATTACATCAGAGCTTCAGGCATTTCAAAGAGAATAGAAGAGGGAGATCAATGTGTGATGCTTGGATAGGATCACAACAGGACTATGCTAACCTCACCCCAAATTGTACTGATACAATCAGTGTTTCCATATTCCTAGGACTGGATCACCCACCTGAAAGAGTATTTGGCTATGTTAAACAGCTAAAAAAGAAGCTCAATATTTGGGACACAATGATCAATATGATGAAACGTTTGCCTTCACGACATTTCAATGAGTTTCAAAGGAAGTAGTTTCAAGACGAACACATATTAACTTTTCTTAGAAAGTTATTTCATCTTAAGTATACATATTCCTATTTTGTATAGTTTCAATGTGGTAAATATATTAAAACTCTTGGTATAACACAATCCACTCAATTTATGAAGATCTTGCTTCACTAATGATGGAATTAAGTGATGCCAAATTACTGAAAATGTGTTCTTCCAAAAGCACCATCTGGATTCTTGACGGAGTACTGGCAGCTGGAATCTTAGTTCTTAAATTTAACAGTACTCTTGGGCCTCTAACTGGGTTAGTCCATCACAAGCTGTGTTAACTAACAAAAAGACTCACTATGCTTTGGTTATGTAACATTCTTTCACTTTTAGAAAACAATGTTAGTTTTAAAATGCAACAGATGAAATTCTCAACCATTCACCATATTCTATTTAATACTGTTGGTCCCTAATATTTTCATATAGAAAAAATATGAATTTATATCATTAATTCATTCAACTTTATTCATTTATCAAAGCTTCTAAATCCATGAGATCTGAGACCACTTTCTTTTTATTCAATATTGTAAGACCAGAACTTAGGAAAGTGCCTGAAACTTATTAAGAATTCATATATGATTATTCACATATTACTGAATATATGGAAAAAATCCAAAATGAATGAATGAATAAGTGAATGAATGAATTCATCTTTTACCTCCCAGAATGGGCCTCAGTTACTTGTGCATCACATGCATTTCCTTTATAATTAACTAATTTTAAACATAAACATGAGCTAAAAAATTAATCATGACAAAGCAAAACTTGTCCACCTAGTATGAAGAAATATCTCCTGGCATGAGTTGAGCTGAAAAGATCTCATTGATTGCATCATAAATGCACAAATTTTCACCTTGAACTGCTTGAAAAGGTTCTAGTTTCAGTTTAAACATATTAGAAAAATCCTAACCATCCACAGTAATGTCTTCACAAATTTTATTTATATAACAGATGTTACCTTCTCACAGAGCTGAGGAAAAAACAACTAAATCAAATATACTTTCATTTTTCTCTAAGGTAGAGGGAATTTTTAGTTGAGCAAATCTTCCTAGGTACAGATTTCTTGAGTATTTTATACCACAAGTTAACAAATCAAGGCCAAAAATATTATCTGGGGGCTTCCCTGGTGGCGCAGTGGTTGAGAGTCTGCCTGCTGATGCAGGGGACACGGGTTTGTACTCCGGTCCAGGAAGATCCCACATGCTGTGGAGTGGCTGGGCCCATGAGCCATGGCCACTGAGCCTGCACGTCCGGAGCCTGTGCTCCACAACGGGAGAGGCCACAACAGTGAGAGGCCCGCGTACCACAAAAAAAAAAAAAAATATATATATATATATATATATATATATATATAATCTGGGCAATAAAAGAGAACAGAATCTCCAGATTTGGCACATATTATGTTTCCTGACTTTACAAGGTCAAGACAGATCTCAATGTCCTTCTCAGGACAATTAACGGTTGGTTCAAGCCCTTAAAGAAATACTTTAAGAATGGTCACTGTTTGCAGGTGACATGATACTATACATAGAAAATCCTAAAGATGCCACCAGAAAACTACTAGAGCTCATTAATGAATCTGGCAAAGTTGCAGGATACAAAATTAATGCAGAGAAATCTCTAGCATACATTAACAACAGAAGATCAGAAAGAGAAATTAAAGAAACAATCCCATTTACCATTACATCAAAAAGAATAAAATTCCTAGGAATAAATCTACCTAAGGAGGCAAAAGACTTGTACACACAAAACTATAAGACGCTGATGAAAGAAACTGAAGATGACACAAACAGATGGAAAGATACACCATGTTCGTGGATTGGAAGAATCAGTATTATTAAAATGATTATACTACCCAAGGCAATCTATAGATTCAATGCAATCCCTATCCAATTACCAATGGCATTTTTCACAAACTAGAAGAAAAAAATTTTTAATTTGTATGGAGACACAAAAGACCTCGAATAACTAAAGCAATCTTGAGGAAGACAAATGGAGCTGAAGGAATCAGCCTCCCTGACTTCAGATTGTACTACAACGCTACAGTCATCAAAACAGTATGATACTGGCAAACAAAAACAGAAATATAGATCAATAGAACAGGATAGAAAGCCCAGAAATAAACCCATGCATCTGGATTGGTTAATAAATCTATGACAAAGGAGGAAAGACTATACTATGGAGAAAAGACAGTCTCTTCAATAAATGGTGCTGGGAAAAATGGACAGATACATAGAATGAAATTAGAACATTCTTTAACGCCATACACAAAAATAAATTCAAAATGGATTAAAGGCCTAAATGTAAGGCCTTATATTATAAAACCCTTAGAGGAAAACATAGGCAGAACACTCTATGACATAAATTGCAGCAAGACCTTTTTCAATCCACATCCTAGAGTAATGAAAATAAAAACAAAAATAAACAAATGGGACCTAATGAAACTCAAAAGCTTTTACACACCAAAGAAAACCATAAACAAAATGAAAAGACAATTCACAGAATGGGAGAAAGTATTTATAAATGATGTAACAGACAAGGAATTAATCTCTAAAAATTACAAACAGCTCATGCAGCTCAGTATCAAAAAATCAAACAACCCAATCAAAAAATGGGCAGAAGATCTAAATAGACATTTCTCCAAAGAAGACATACAGATGGCCAAGAGACACATGAACAGATGCTCAACATTACAAATTATTAAAACTACAATAAGATATCACCTTACACCAGTCAGAATGGCCATCATCAAAAAGTCTACAAACAATAAATGCTGGGGAGGGTGTATAAAAACAGAACTACTATATGATCAAGCAATCCCACTCCTGGGCTTATATCTGGAGAAAAACATAATTCAAAAAGACACATGCACTCCAATGTTCACTGCAGCACTATTTACAACAGCCAGGACTTGGAAGTAACCTAAATGTCCATCGACATAGGTATGAATAAAGAAGATGTGGTACATATATACAGTGGAATATTATTCAGCCATAAAAAAGAACAAAATAATGCCATTTGCAGCAACATGGATGGACCTAGAGATTGTAATACTGAGTGAAGTAAGTCAGACAAAGACAAATATATGATATCGCTTATATGTGGAATCTAAAAAAAATGAGACAAGTGAACTTATTTACAAAACAGAAATGGAGTTACATATGTAGAAAACAATCTTATCGTTACCGGGGGGAAAGGGGGAGAGGGATAAATTGGGAGATTGGGATTGACATATACACACTACTATATATAAAACAAACAACTAATAAGGACCTACTATATAGCACAGGGAGCTCAATACACTGTAATGACCTATATGGGAAAATAATCTAAAAAAGACTGGATATATGTATATGTATAACTGATTCACTTTGCTGACAGCAGAAAGTAACACAAGATTGTAAATCAACTATACTCCAATAAAAATTTAAAAATATGTGGTCCATATATACAATGTGTTATTACTCAGGCATTAAAAAGAATGAAATAATGCCAATGGCAGCAACATGAATGGACCTGGAGATTTTCATACTAAGTGAAGTAAGTTAGAAAGAGAAAGACAAATATGATATTGCTTATATACGGAATCTTAAAAAAATAACAAATGACCTTATTTACAAAACAGACTCAGAGACTTAGAAAACAAACTTACGGTCACCAAAGGGGAAAGGTGGTGGGGAGGAGTAAATTCAGAGTTTGTAACTGACATATACACACTACTGTATTTAAAATAGATAACCAACAAGGACCTACAGTATAGCACAGGGAACTCTGCTCAATATTCTGTAATAACCTAAATGGAAAGAGAATTTGAAAAATAATAGATCCATGTATATGGGTAACTGATTGATTTGCTGAAACTAACACAACATTGTTAATCAACTATGCTCCAATATAAAATAAAATTTTTTTAAAAGAACTACTTTAAGAACCAAGTGTGGAGGCTGGTACTCAAGATTAGAAATCCCAACACTTCTTTTTTTCAATGATTCCAGATTATATCTAGCTCTTAGAAACCTATTTGAAATAACTAATTTCAAAAGATATATCCGTAAGTCATAATGTCAACTAGTTGTATTTCACTCAATGCTGATCATGTCCATTTAACTAAATATACATTTATACTGTACTACTGTAAAAAGGAAGCCAAAATATTGGAGTTTAGGTAGCATTGGAATAGTTTGCCATGACAGAAAAAAAGAAGAGCTAGTTTCCCTTGACTCCAAAAGGAAAGCATACTTATTTATTGAACATTATTTTCCTCCCTTGCCATTTGGCAAGACAAAGGCTGGAAGTAGCTTTGAACTCTAGCTCTTTGACTGTTTAAGGATTTTGGCAGGTTATCCCACCCCTCTCTTTTTAGATATGTTAAGCAATTAATTAGTATTAATTAGGGTTAATGCCTTACCGCGAGACTATTCTTTTTGCACTGTCATAAAGGTCTAGGGCTATAAAGAACTACATTTTTCTTATATATCTTATTTTTCATTCTCAGGTGCCAAACTTAGTTTCAAATTCTGAGCTATATTAGGTATAAATTTCTCAGAGTACTTTTAGTACAGTCTTGGCCTCTGTAGCGGCTTCCATTTAAAACTACAGGTTTTCTACAGCTGCATGTATCCTCATCAAGAAGGAACAGTTTATACTTTTGTTCTCTTTTAAGTCTGAAACTATTTCTTTTTATATGTCTTAGGGCACTGATCTTGTTCTCGTCTTAGCATGGCTTCTTGTTATTTTCAGACTAATTCTAATATTTCTGTATTAGACTGTAGTTTCTTGTAGGCAGGAATATCATTTCATTACATTATGCACACCGTAGCATGAAACAGAAACTCTTACTACCTAGTAGTATCAACAAAATGTAGAATGGAATGAATTCTTTCACCAAAATCATCTATTGCTTTTATGCATGGAAGAAGAGGTTCTATGATCTTTTCTAAATTGCATTTTTCTAAATCCAAACAAAACAAAGAAAATACTTGGTTGCACATAACTTATGATTCTACATGGAGAACACATTCATTGTTAATGAAATCTCTGTAGCAAACTGTGCAAACCAAGGTCTAGGAAAATGATACCTAGCAATGTTCTATTACAGCCATCGCAGGACTACATTTGATTCTATTACCTGGGATGAAATGTTTCATAATATATGCATTTTTATCATCAATAATTTGTCACATTATCACATAAATAAATTGATTCTTATATTTAAATAAATCCATGAATACAGATTCTGAATGAAACATTGAGAGAAAATTAAAACATAATTTTGTCAGTGGGCTTTGTGTAGGCTTTGTAAGTGCCAGGACTTCTTTTTTGATCCCAGATATAGAAGTGCAGAGAAACCAATTTCCTCCTTTTTTGCAGAGAAAGAGTTAATTGAAATTCACCACTTGCTGAAAAGAACAAGCACCGGGTCAGTGAGACCTCTCCCTAACAGGCAACCAAATAAAAGTCACTGGGTGCAATTAAGATCATTGAAATTTCAAGGGAACTATGTGTATCTTTAAATAAACAAATCAATAAATGGTACTTATTCTGTAAGTATGAATTGGTTCTAACTAAGTTGAAATGATCTAAGATACCAAATTACTTAACTATATCTTTTAAATCATTTCATTTCTCTAGTTCAAACTGAGCTACAGATCTATATAAAATCTTTGTAATATTTTTGTAACAGAAAGCTCAGTATATATACTGTATTAACTAGTGAACTATCAAGAACATTTAGTTTAACTTAGACTGGAGGCCCAACAGATTATGAAAATCATCATAATAAAGCCCTAAATGTGCTTTCACTTTAAGGATTTTACTATAAGGAAACAACTAAATAACATTTATACCATCTACAGTCCACAGATGACCTACACTATCAAAGTACAGATTTTACAGTAATCTCAGATCTAGTTCAATAATATCCTAGACATTTGAAAGTACAGCATAAATTAAGCTGACAGTGCTTCTGGCCTTTACCAGTTTTTGGCTTTACTGTTTGTAATTATATTTGGTATTTAATCATATTTTTTGTTAGACATTCTTGTTAAAGGAGATATTTTTCTGTTAAAATGCCATTTTAAACATGAAAAAGAACCTGTGTAATAAAAGAAAGATTCAGGGCTTCCCTGGTGGTGCAGTGGTTGAGAGTCCACCTGCCGATGCAGGGAACACGGGTTCGTGCCCTGGTCCGGGAGGATCCCACATGCCGCGGAGCGGCTGGGCCATGGCCGCTGAGCCTGCACATCCGGAGCCTGTGCTCCACAACGGGAGAGGCCACAACAGTGAGAGGCCCGTGTACCGCAAAAAAGATTCAGATATAAAGCAATCTTTTCAAAAACTTCCATTTTGAAATTAAAGAGTAAGAAGTCTACTTAGCACCACTATAAAAAAATAAGGAAGATTTAACCCTTATAATTTTACCTAACAAGCCCTTCTTAACTTCATATTGGTTTTCTACAGAACACAAGAAAATTGAAGTTTGAAGGAAAAACCTATTAAGTGGTTCCAGTAATACTGAAATTGAAACAAGTTCAAATATATCTATTAGTGTGAAATCCTTTGTAAGGAAATTTGGATTAAACTCTAGAAAGTTTAGACTGTTAACAACATCAATAAAATAGACATATAAAGTCAGGTGAAGAAGAAAATGTCTCTGATTAACACATACAATGTTTTAAATATATAATGCAGGCAAATCTGGAGTCACTACTTAAATTAGACCTTCTCATTTTACAGTAGATATAATCTATGTGATATATGGGTGCCCCGATGTGTCTTTCCTAAATGTTACAGTATAGAAATTTTCAGTCACATAATAAAGAAGAGAGAATAATATGGTAAAGACTCATATACCTATAATCTAGTCTAGATTGGGCAATGGTTACAGTTTGTTATACTTATTCCTCTATATTTTCTTAAATATTTTAAAACATATTATAGATATAACATTTCATCCCTATTTCAATATGTAACAAAAAAAATTACTCTACATGGCCAAACTGTAATTTTCACAACCAACAAAGTTAAAAATAGTACCTTACTATCATAAATACCCAATCCAAATTCAAATTTCCCCCATTGTCTTAATAGTATTTTACAGCTGGTTTTAGTTGGGATCCAATCAAGACCATGAATTCAATGTACTGTCATTTTTATGTCTTTTTAAATTTTTAACAATTGTTTCCTTTTCTCCACTTCCAGCTGTGACTGCAGAGATATGGCAAGTTGTCCTTTAGAAGGTACCACTTTCTGGAGTTGTTATATAGTTAACTCATGTTGTCATTTAGCATGTTCTTCTATTTTTTAGAAGAACTTAGAGAAGTTCTCTTCAGAAGGGAATTTAGACCTATAAGATAAATAAGATTCAGGTTAAACACATATGGAAATCTGACTTTATAGTTGGTGGTGGAAGCCAGAAGGGTGATAATTTAGGGGAGGAGGAACTACAGAATTGGCAACACTGGAGAGAGGGGGCAGATTCTGTGGGGCAGACAGTGGTCTATTTTGTTTCTAGATGTTTGTTATACATGACTGTTCAACTTTGGGAACATTAATCAAGTTCATATTAATCAAGCTGTGAACTTTTAATTTTAAAATGTGCATTTTACAATTAATTAAAAAAAAAGAATATCACATATTCCTCTAATCTATAGCATCATATCATTATGTACCTAATGCTTGGTTATCCTAATAGCATTTCTAAAATGATCACACTAGAGCTGTGACGGCCTTAACTTTCCTCTATAATGTTATATTTTTCCCCCTTAAGGACAGGCAGCTATTTGTGGAGTGATGCTTCAGTGCCCTGAAAATATCCAGTTTACCATTAGTCTTCCATCTAATAATTTTAGTAACCACTGATGTCCCTCGCCTAAATCTATTAATCAATTTATTCATTAAGTGTAACAAAATGGTGTTTATTCCCCTATAGTCTTTCAAAGTTTATATACAAATACAAAAGCAACTACAAGCCACTACTTGTATGTATCAATATATAGAAAGGTACATCTTATTCATATGCATATGTACACATACAAGTACATATGTTTTACTTTCCCCCTTATAAAAATCCATTATATTATAAACTTTTTCATCTTGCATTTCTTATTTAATACGCCTCATGAAAATCCCTCCAAGTCTACTAGTATAAAAATTTGATTCATTTTTTAATGATTCTACAACAGTATAGGTATACGATCATTTATTCAGCCACTATTTTTTCCCATTTTATGTTCCTATCAAGAATCTTTCAATTTATATCCTTGTATGTATATTCTTAATCCTTGAAGGGTTTATGTATTTTAAACATTTTTAGATATTTTCATCTTGCTTTCCAAAAAAAAAATTAAGAACCATGTACATTTTCTCTATCAATGTTTGAGAAAAGCTCTGTATCTTACCTCAAATGGTACAAAATGATATTTTATTGTTACTTTGTCTAATAGTTTGAGAATCTTTCCTTTTAAGAATAGTCCAATATATTTGTTTGTGATTAACCTGGACATATTCTTTTCCTTCCACTTCTTTATTTATACTTTTATACTCAGTTGACAGGAAATCACTACAAACAGCACTGGCAGGATATAGAACTCTAGCTTTAAAATATTTTTAATAATTTTAAAGTCTTTTTAATGAGTTTGTAAGAACCCATTTTAGTAATGGGAAATCTGATGCCTCTGATTTTTATACTATGTTACGTAACAGTTATTGCTGTTTTTCTTTCTGGACTCATTTAGAATTTCAACTTCATCTCTGGAGTTCAGAAATTTCACCAATATAAAAATATTTCAGTTACCTACTTTGTTCTTAAGATATGTTCACTCTTTTATGTAACAATTTTACCAATCTTTTAAAAATCAGCATTCATTCATTTATTCATTCATTCATGAATATTTATCAAATACATGGGGAATGTATTGGGTGTAATTATACAGAGTGTATGAAGAAGATTTGTATCCCCACCTTCATGGAGCTCACAGAGGTATAAATAAAATACTATATGCAGTGACACACAGTGATGCCTATTCTGATAGCTCATCTCAGGATAAGAGCATAGCCATAATGCAGGTGTGCAGCTGCAAAGTGAGAAAATATTATGTCCTGATAATGCAGAGTGCCTGGGTCAGAGGCGAAAAGCTCACAAGACAACAGATAAGAATGCCTATGTGCTTGCTAGTTGATAAACCTCAGCTGTGTCCTATGTGTGCAACATCTACTAAGATGCTCAGCAAAACTGTAATTAAATACTGATAAGAGAAATGAGTCTCATAAGGGAAATCCCTAACATCACTGGAATTTCTAATTCTCTTCTACCTACTTGTTTCCTTTCCTTTCAAATAAACCACGCTTCCTGGTGATTTCTGGGAGGGTGACAATGCCATACAATACTGTAGAAAGGCAGAAGAGAAAAACTGATACTGACAGGACATGAAGAAAAGTGTGATAGAGAAAGTCAGGTTTTCAGAAGTGGATAGATATCATTACAGATAGAGAAAATAATGTAAGTAAAAACTAAAAAGGAAGTGATACAACGGAAACAGAGGAGAGGATGAAGATAATGTGTACAATAGGGAACAGCTGGGAAAATAATGAAAAGAAATGGCTCCGGGACTTCACTTGTCTTAGTATCATTGCCCCATCCGCTCTCTAAACTTCCATGCCTTCAAAAGCAGGAGCGAAGAGGAGACCCCCAAAGCTCAAGTGCCTCTGCTAAGACTGCTCTTCTTCCAACTTCCATACCTGCATTGGCTTCTGAGAAGTGTCAAGGCTCCCAATGTTACCCATTACAATTCAGCACAGGGTAATGGAAAGAACAATGATCTTGAAATGAGCTATGCACTGTGGTTGTAGCTGGGGTACAGAGCCTCTGAAATGGTTTCCAAAGATCCCCATGTCTTCATATCCGTGCCTTTGTGCAGTCCACACCCCCATTCCCCCCTTTCCTGTTTACCCCATCAATATTCACAGCCTCTTCCATGCAACCTCCCTTAAAGACTCTGAACACTGATTGCATCACACACTCAAATCAATTCCTGACTGTATCAGTCGTCACCAGAAATACAGTTGTCCCCAGTAACCCTCATCTCTTATCAGATTTTTTTCTCCTGATCCCCAAACCCTTTCACTGTGCACTCTGGAACTTACAGTTCATTATTAGAAAAATCTCCCAGATCTTCTATTGCTTCTGTGAGTATTCACTTCTCCTAATACCTGGCTCTTCCCTGAAGACAGGGCTTCCCTTGCAGCTCTCTCAATCAGAGGCTGTTTTCTCTTCTACACCCCTTATCCTACTAGGCCTGGAGGTGGTTTTCCCTTTAAAAACTGGAGGTTTGAAGCTCTAACCATTAGATTATCTCATCCACTATCCTTCCTTGTTGCAGTCCTCTGCAGACTTCAGTTCACTCCCTTTGTTCCTTCAAGACTGTAGCTTCTAATTTAATCTCCACAATCACTCTCATAACTTTGGTAAGTTTTCAATCATCATATAGATAGTTTTTCCAGAACCCCTGTCTCTGAATACTTTGACCTCCACTCCAATGATTACCTTATTATTCACAGTATCTCTACCCATCACACTCATGGTTATACTCTAGCCTCACCTCACACTGGTCAGAATGGCCATTATCAAAGAGTCTACAAATACACCAAGAAGAAAAGACAGAGAACCCAAATAAACAAAATGAAAAAAGATACATAACTGATACTGCAGAAACACAAAAAAAACTCATAAGGGAATTATGAACAATTATATGCTAAAAAACTGGACAACCTAGAAGAAATGGACAAGTTTCTACAAACATACAGCCCACCAAAACTGAATCAAGAAGAAATAGATAATTTGAACAGACCAATCACTAGAAGTGAAATAGAATCTATAATTTAAAAACTCCCTACAAACAAAAGTCCAGGACCAGATGGCTCCACAGGCAAATTCTATAAAACATACAAAGAAGAACTTATACTGATTCTTCTCAAACTCTTTCAAAAAAGTGAAGAGGAGGGAACAACCTAAAGACCTTCTATGAAGCCACCATCACCCTGATACCAAAAACCAGACAAAGACACCACCAAAAAATAAAAATTGCAGCCAATATCTTTGATGAATATACATAAAAAAGATCATACACCAGACCAAGTAGGATTCATCCCAAGTTCACAAGGATGATTCAACATAGGCAAATCAATCAAAGTGATACACCACATAAACAAAAGAAAAGACAAAAACCACAGGATCTTCTCAAAAGATGCAGAAAAAGCATTTCACAAAATTCAACATCCATTCATGATAAAAAAAAAAAAAAACTCTTACCTAAGTGGGTATAGAGGGAACATATCCCAATATAATAAAAGCTATTTATGACAAACCCATAGCCAATATAATACTAAATGGTAAAAAGCTGAAAGCCTTCCCACTAAACTCTGGAAGAAGACAAGGATGCCCACACTCACCTCTTCTATTCAACATATTATTAGAAGTCCCAGCTACAGCAAAAAGAAAAGAAAAAGAAATAAAAGGTATCCAAATTGGAAAGGAAGAGTTAAAATTGTCATTATATGCAGATGATATGATACTATATATAGAAAGCCCTGGTGACTCTACACAAAAACTACTAGAACTGATAAATGAATTCAGCAAGGTAGCCGGATACGAGATTAACATACAGAAATTGGTTGCATTTCTTTACACCAACAATGAAATATCAGCAAGGAAATGTAAAAAAAACATTATCTTTTAAAATTGCACCCCCCAAAATAAAATACTTAGGAATAAACCTGACCAAGGACGTGAAAGATTTATATGCTGAGAACTGTAAAACATTAATAATAGAAATTGAAGACAACTCAAGAAATAGATATCCCCTGCTCTTGGATTGGAAGAATTAATATTGTTAAAATGGCCATACTACCCAAAGCAGTCTACAGATTTAATGCTATCCCTATCAAATTACTCATGACATTCTAAACAAAACTAGAACAAATAATCCTAAAATTTATATGGAACCATAAAAGACCCAGAAACACCAAACCAATCCTGAGGAAAACAAACAAAGCAGGAGGCATAATCCTCCCAGACTTCAGGAAATACCACAAAGCTACAGTAGTCAAAACAATACGATATTGGCACAAAAACAGATGTATGGTCAACAGAACAGAATAGAGTCTAAAAATAAACCCACACACCCACAGTCAATTAGTCTTCGACAAAGGAGGCAAGAATATACAATGGGAAAAAGACAGTCTCTTCAGCAAGTGGTGCTGAGAAAGCTGGACAGCCACATGTAAGTCAGTGAGGTTAGAACACACCCTCTCATAATACACAAAAATAAACTCATAATGGCTTGAAGACTTAAATGTAAGACATGACACCATAAAACTCCTAGAAGAGATCATAGGCAAAACATTCTCGGACATAAATCATAGCATTGTTTACTTAGGTCAGTCTCCCAAGTCAATAGAAATAAAAACAAAAATAAACAAATGGGACCTAATGAAACTTACAAGCTTTTGTATCGCAAAGGAAACCATAAACAAAACAAAGACAAGCTACAGAATGGGAGAAAATATTTGCAAATGATGTGACCAACAAGGGCTTAATTTCCAAAATATATAAGCAGTTCATACAACTCAACAACAACAAAAAACAAACAACCATATAGAAAAATGGGCAGAAGACCTAAATATATATTTCTCCAAAGAAGAAATACGGCCAATAGGTACATGAAAAGATGCTCAACACTGCTAATTATGAGAGAAATGCAAATCAAAACTACAATGAGGTATCGCCTCAAAACCACAATTAGGTACCACTTCACACCAGTCAGAATGGCCATCATTAAAAAGTCTGCAAATAACAAATGCTGGAGAGGGTACAGAGAAAAGGGAACCCCCCTACACTGTTGGTGGGAATGTAAGTTGGTGCAGCCACTGCGGAAAACAGTATGGAGATTCTTCAGAAAACTAAAAACAGAATAACCATATGATCCAGCAATCCCACTCCTGGGCACATATCCAGACAAAACTATAATTCAAAAAGATATATGTGGTAGTTCTATTTTTAGGTTTTTTTTTTTTGGCTGCGTTGGGTCTTCATTGCTGCGTGCATGCTTTCTCTAGTTGCGGTGAGCGGGGGCTACTCTTCGTTGCAGTGCGCAGGCTTCACACTGTGGTGGCTTCTCTTGTTGCAGAGCACAGGCTCTAGGTGTGTGGGCTTCAGTAGTTGTGGCTCGTGGGCTCTAGAGTGCAGGCTCAGTAGTTGTGGCACACAGCTTACTTGCTGCACAGCATGTGGGATCTTCCCGACCCTGGGCTTTAACCCGTGTCCCCTGCATTGGCAGGCAGATTCTTAACCACTGTGCAACCAGGGAAGCCCTATTTTTAGATTTTAAGGAACTTCCATACCATTCTCTATAGTGGTTGTATCAACTTACATTCCCACCAACAGTGCAGGAGGGTTCCCTTTTCAGCACACCCTTTCTAGCACTTATTGTTTCTACATTTTTTGATAATGCTCATTCTGACCGGTGTGAGGTGACACCTCACTGTAGTTTTGATTTGCATTTCTCTAATAATTAGTGATGTTGAGCATCTTTTCATATGCCTCTTGGCCACGTGTATGTCTTCCTTGATGAAATGTCTATTTAGGTTTTCTGCCCATTTTTGGAGTGGGTTGCTTTTTGGTATTGAGCTCCATGAGCTGTTTGTATATTTTGGAGATTAATTCTTTGTCTGTTGTTTCATTTGCAAATATTTTCTCGCATTCTGAGGGTTGTCCTTTTGTCTTATTTATGGTTTGCTGTGCAAAAGCTTTTAAGTTTCATTAAGTCCCATTTCTTTATTTTTGTTTTTATTTCCGTTACTCTAGGAGGTGGGTCAAAAAAGATCTTGCTGTGGTTTATGTCAAAGACTGTTTTTCCTATGTTTTCCTCTAAGAGTTTTATAGTGTCCAGTCTTACATTTAAGTCTTTAATCCATCTGGAGTTTATTTTTGTGTATGGTGTTAGGTAGTGTTCTAATTTCATTCTTTTACGTGTAGCTGTCCAGTTTTCCCAGCACCACTTATTGAAGAGACTGTCTTTTCTCTATTGTATGTTCTTGCCTCCTTTGTTGTAAATTAGGTGCCCATATGTGCATGGGTTTATCTCTGAGCATTCTATCCTATACCACTGATCTATATTTCTGTTTTTGTGTCAGTACCGTACTGTCTTGATGACTGTATCTGTGTGGTATAGTTTGAAGTCAGGACACCTGATTCCTCCAGCTCTGTTTTTCTTTCTCAAGATTGCTTTGGTAGGGCTTCCCTGGTGGTGCAGTGGTTGAGAGTCCGCCTGCCGATGCAGGGGACACAGGTTCGTGCCCCGGTCCAGGAAGATCCCACATGCCGCGGAGTGGCTGGGCCTGTGAGCCATGGCCGCTAAGCCTGCATGTCCGGAGTCTGTGCTCCGCAACGGGAGAGGCCACAACAGTGAGAGGCCCATGTACCGCAAAAAAAAAAAAAAAACGATTGCTTTGGCTGTTCGGGGTCTTTTGTGTTTCCATACAAACTGTAAAATTTTTGTTCTGTGAAGAATGCCGTTGGTAATTTGATAGGGGTTGCACTGAATCTGTAGATTGCTTTCAGTAGTACAGGGGTTGCACTGAATCTGTAGATTGCTTTCAGTAGTACAGTCATTTTCACAATATTGATTCTTCCAATTCAACAACATGGTATATTTCTCCATCTGTTTATGTCATCTTTGATTTCTTTCATCAGTGTTTTATAGTTTTCTGAGTACAAGTCTTTCACCTCCTTAGGCAGGTTTTCTTTTTTATTGAATTTTTGAATTTTATTTTATTTATTTTTTATACAGCATGTTATTAGCTATCTATTTTATACATATTAGTGTATATATGTCAATCCCACTCTCCCAACTTAGGCAGGTTTATTCCTAGGTATTTTATTCTTTTTGTTGCAATGGTAAATGGGAGTGTTTCCTTAGTTTCTCTTTCTGATTTTTCGTTGTTGGTGTATAGGAATGCTAGAGATTTCTGTGCATTAATACTGTATCCTGCAACTTTACCAAATTCATCAATTAGTTCTAGTAATTTTCTGGTGCCATCTTTAGGATTTTCTATGTACAGTATCATGTCATCGGCAAACAGTAACAGTTTTACATAAGGAGGGACACTACATAATGATCAAAGGATCAATCCAAGAAGAAGATATAACAATTATAAATGTATATGCACCCAACATAGGAGCACCTCAATACATAAGGCAAATGCTAACAACCATGAAAGGAGAAATCCGCAGTAACACATAAATAGTAGGGTACTTTAACACCCCACTTACACCAATGGACATATCATCCAAACAGAAAATAAATAAGGAAACACAAGCTTTAAATGACACTATAGACCAGATAGATCTAATTGATATTTATAGAACATTCCACCCAAAAGTGGCAGAATACACTTTCTTCTCAAGTGCACATGGAACATTCTCCAGAATAGATCACATCTTGGGTCACAAATCAAGGCTTGGAAAATTTTAGAATATTATAATCATATCAAGCATCTTTTCTGACCACAACACTGTGAGATTGGAAATCAATTACAGGAAAAAAAATGTAAAAATCACAAATACATGTAAACTAAACAGTGTGCTACTAAATAACCAAGAGATCACTGAAGAAATCAAAGAAGAAATTAAAAATACATAGAAACAAATGACAATGAAAACACGATGACCCAAAACCTATGGAACACAGCAAAAGCAGTTCTATGAGGGAATTTTATAGCAATTCAATCTCACCTCAAGAAACAAGGAAAATCTCAAATAAACAATCTAACCCTACACTTAAAACAATCAGAGAAAGAAGAACAAAGAAAATTCAAAGTCAGTAGAAGGAAAGAAATCATAAAGATCAGAGCAGAAATAAATGAAATAGAAATGAAGAAAATAATAGCAAAGATAAATAAAACTAAACACTGGTTCTTTGGGAAGATAAACAAAATTGATAAACCCTTAGCCAAACTCATCAAGAAAAAAAGGGAGAGGATGCACATCAATAAAATTAGAAATGAAAAAGGAGAAATCACAACTGACACTGCAGAAATACAAAGGATTATAAGAGACTACTACAAACAACTACATTCCAGTAAAATGGACAGCCACGAAGAAATGGACAAATTCTCAGAAAGGTACAATTTTCCAAGACTGAACCAGGAAGAATTAGAAAATATAAACAGACCTATTACAAGTAATGAAATTGAAACTGTAATTAAAAATCTTCCAACAAACAAAAGTCCAGGAACAGATAGCTTCACAGGTAAATTCTATCAAACATTTAGAGAAGAGCTAACACCCATCCTTCTCAAACTCTTCCAAAAAATTTCAGAGAGAGAAACACTCCCAAATTCATTCTACGAAGCCACCATCACCCTGATACCAAAACTAGAAAAAGATATCACACAAAAAAAGAAAATTATAGGGGCTTCCCTGGTGGCGCAGTGGTTGAGAGTCCGCCTGCCGATGCAGGGGCCATGGGTTCGTGCCCCGGTCCGGGAAGATCCCACATGTCGCAGAGCAGCTGGGCCCGTGAGCCATGGCCGCTGAGCCTGCGCATCCGGAGCCTGTGCTCCGCAACGGGAGAGGCCACAACAGTGAGAGGCCCGTGTACCGAAAAAAAAAAAAAAGAAAGAAAATTATATACCAATATCACTGATGAACATAGATGCAAATATCCTGAACACTAGCAAACAGAATCTAGCAATACATTAAAAGGATCATACACCATTATCAAGTGGGATTTCTCCCAGGGATGCAAGAATTCTGAGAAAACCATAATTCAAAAAGAGACATGTACCACAATGTTCACTGCAGCACTATTTACAGCAGGCAGGACATGGAAGCAACCAAAGTGTCCACTGACAGATTAATGGATAAAGAAGACATGGCACATATATACAATGGAATATTACTCAGCCATAAAAAGAAACAAAACTGAGTTATTTGTAGTGAGGTGGATGGACCTAAAGTCTGTCATACAGAGTTAAGCAAGTCAGAAAGAGAAAAACAAATACTGTATGCTAATGCATATATATGGAAGCTAAGAACAAAAAAAAGGTACTGATGAACCTAGTTGCAGGGCAGGAATAAAGAGGTAGACATAGAGAATGGATTTGAGGACATGGGGTGGGAGGGCGAGGCTGGGGCGAAGTGAGAGTAGCATCAACATATATACACTACCAAATGTAAAATAGTTGGCTGGTGGGAAGCAGCTGCATAGCACAGGGAGATCACCTCGGTGCTCTGCGATGACCTAGAGGGGTGGGATAGGGAGGATGGGAGGGAGGCTCAAGAGTGAGTGGATACGGGGACATGTGTATGTATATGTCTGATTCACTTTGTTGTGCAACAGAAACTTACACAGTACTGTGAAGCAATTATACTCCAATAAAGATCTATTTTAAAAAAAAGATTCATGCACCTCTATGTTCATAGCAGCACAATTCATAATAGCCAAGACATGGAAACAACCTAAATGTCCATTGACAGATGAATGGATAAAGAAGACATGGTTCATACACACAATGGAATATTACTCGGCCATAAAAAAGAACAACGAAATGCCATTTGCAGCAACATGGATGGACCTAGAGATTATCATACTAAGTGAAGTAAGTCAGAAAGAGAAAGACAAATACCATATGATTTCACATATGTGGAATCTAAAATATGACACAAATGAACCTATCTATGAAACCAACAGAATCACGGACGTAGAGAACAGACTATTGGTTGCCAAGGGGGAGGGGGTTGGGAGAGGGATGGAGTGGGAGGTTGGCGTTAGCAGATGTAAGCTTTTATAAATGAATAAACAACAAGGTCCTACTATATAGCACAGAGAACTATAATCAATAATCTATGATAAACCATAATGGGAAAGAATATTTAAAAAATGAATATATATATATGTATAACTGAATCACTTTTCTTACAGCAGAAATTAACATTGTAAATCAACCATAATTCAATAAAAAAATAAAGCAATCTGTGTAAAAAAAAAAGTCTACGTATAATAAATGCTGGAGAGAGTGTGCAGGAAAAGGAACCCTCCTACACTGTTGGTGGGAATGTAAATTGCTACAACCACTATAGAGAACAGAGTGATGTTCCTTTAAAAACTCAAAGTAGAACTACCATATGACCCAGCAATCCCACTCCTAGGCCTGTATCTGGAGAAAACCATAATTTGAAAAGATACATGCACCCCAATGTTCACTGCAGCACTATTTACAATAGCCAAGACATGGAAGCAACCTAAATGTCCATCAACAGATGAATGGATAAAGACGTGGTATATATGTATATACACAGACACATATATACATATACACATACATACATACATACATACACAGTGGAATATTACACATCCATTGAAAAGAATGAAATAATGCCATTTGCAGCAGTATGTATGGACCTAGAGATTATCACACTAAGCCAGACAGAAAGGCAAATATCATAAGATATTACTTACATATGGAATCTAAAAAAATGATACAAATGAGCTTATTTACAAAACAGAAATAGACTCACAGACATAGAAAACAAACTTATGGTTATTAACGGGGAAAAGGGGGGAAGAGATAAATTAGGAGTTTGGGATTAACATATACATAATACTGTATATAAAATAGATAACCAACAAGGACTTACAGTATAGCACAGGGAACTATTTTCAATATCTTGTAATAACCCATAAGGGAAAAAAAATCTGAAAAGGAAGAAATATATATATAATATTGAGATATATATATAAACAGAATCACTTTGCTGTACACCTGAAACTAACACAACATTGTGAATTAACTATACTTCAAAACATTTATTTATTTATTTAGGCTGCTCCGGGGCTTAGTTGCAGCACATGGGATCTTCCCTGTGGCATGCAGGCTCTTAGTTGCAGCATGCACGTGGGATCTAGTTCCCTGACCAGGCATCAAACCCAGGCCCCCTGCATTGGGAGCATGGAGTCTTACCCACTGCGCCACCAGAGAAGTCCCCTATACTTCAATTTAAAAAAATAAAGGATCCTCCTCATTAAAGTCAATTTCATGCATTCCACTCTCTATCTCCTAACTTTCCAGCATACATCCTCATTCTCCACTACCTTGATTCCAATAATTCCTTAGCCCTACATCTGCCTGATTTATTAACTTCTCACTGTCTTCGATAATACTTTATACCTTCTCTTTCCGTGAACCTCCCTATCTCTTATTCATCTTCATTTTCAGATGATCCTTTTCATATTTCCCTGAAAATTAAAAACTATCAGAAGGAAACCTCCACACTCCCAGGACACCTTCCAATCTATCTCTACACTTGTGTTTCTAATTCCTATAAACTGCCTCCATTCCCATCCGAAGCCAAACTCTCATCTCATGCACTCTCCCTGACTCTCTCTCAAGAGCTCTCTGTACCTGCATTGTTATTTTTTACTTTTTACCAACTGTCTTATCAACATGCAAATATGCTGAAATTTTTCTAATAAGAAACACTTTTTGTAAACCTTACGTCACCCTTCATCTATCATTCTTATCTATGTTTTGTTTATTTTTTAATGACAAAACTCCTTAAGAATTGTCTGTGCTTATTCTTTCCTTACTAGTCCACTGATTCACTAGTTCATGATCACCTATAACCTCTGTTTTGTTAAGTTTAGGGGTGATTCTCAGCCCTCATCTGACTTATTGTAGGCATTTAACACAGCTGATCCCCTGAGCCTTCCTGATCACGTTCTTTGTATGAGATAACCCTTTTCTTGGTTTTCCTCCTGCTTAATGGCCATTCCTTCCAAGGCTCTGTTGCTGTCTCCCTCATCTGCCTGAGTATATTAGAATATCCAAAGGTTATTCCTTTCCCAGACCCTGTCCCCTTTATAGTTATACCTACTCCCTTGGTGGACCCACAAGTTCAACGGCTATAAATACATTCATGATCCCCATATATTTACCCCCATAGTCTTTTCAAACACACGAACCAGAGTGTTCCTTTTAAATATATCCATATCATGTCTCTCCTCTCTTAAAAGTTCTTAAACTTCCCACCATCTTGATACCCTATAATATCCTACCTGATCTGGCCTCCCTATTACCTCTCTGACCATGTCACCTACTATGTGCCTCTTTGCTCACTCTGCCCCAGGCCCATGGCCTTTGCATAGTTATTCACCAGCCGTGATATTTCTTCAGGATTGTTTGCTATTCCCTTTGCCTGGAGTGGTCTTTTCACAAATACTTCAAAATTCATTTTGCACCTCTCTAAGCCTCCACTCAAAAGTTAACCTCTCAATAAAGCCTTTTTAAAATACCTTTTACAAAAAAAAAAAAAACCCTCACATACAATACTATAACAATCTCTACCTATTTTTACACTGCTTTGTTTTTCTCCAGAGTATTCTTTATCCTCTGTGTTTGTGTGTTATTATATTATTTTCCTTTACTTTTGTATTCCTCCCACTAGAATATGAATTCCATGAGGGTGAGGGCTTTGTTTATTTGCAGTTGTATCTTTAGAACAGAGATGCATGTCTAGCATAGAATGAGTACATAATAAATATTTATCAAATGAATAAATGCATGCAAGAAAGATGGGATCAAACTGTACAAATTCTCACTTTGGGGAGAAAGAAATTTGGACTTTATTTAGTAACCAGTCGGTAGTTCTCATAGATTTTTTAAAATGTTGACATATTAGAGCACTGCTTTAGGAAGATTTACCTAGAGTGCTCTACAAGATAGCATGACAGGCAGAGAGGCTAAAGGAATAGGAAGCAGTAAGAAAGTTTTGCACTAGTTTATTGAGTAGGTAGAGATAAATAAATAGGTGGGTTATTCAAATATTAATATATTCAGGCAGAAAGATACTTCAGATATGATTTGAAAATCGTTACTGAGACTTTTGATACCTGTACTAATACATAAGTTTTAATGGATTTTCCAAAATTGCGTTTTCTTTTGAGATCAACACTCAGAGCAAACTCTTCCTGAAAATTTCGTGAAGATTAATATCTCCCTGAGTCCTATCTGGTTCAGGAGTTTCAAAGCATTTGATAAAATTATCTATGTATTACTTTCCTTAACAGATCTGCCAAGGTAGCACACATTCTCTGATTTCTCCCAGCCTGTGCCCTGCTCCAAGAGGCTCCAGCTGACCCCTTCGCTTCCTTCCACCCTCACGACCTCTATTTTAATTGGGTTTTCAGACCTGACAACAGACATCTGGTTCCCAGCCCGCCCATTAATCAGAGGGCTGCACTCCTAAACTGATAGACTCTAAAGCTCATCAAAGGGCAACATTTAGATGAACCAACAAAAAAGCTTTTATTAAATAAGGGCTTGAGGGATCCCACTAAAAAGATAATAGAGCTGTCAGTTTTCTTGATAATTAATGCACTTTTCCATAAAAATCCAAATCCATATTCTGTTCATTTATAAACCAAGGCAGATATATACCTTATATGTATTTCGATTTCTCTCTTTCATTGAATTATCTTTGGGAACATAGGCTATGTGTCTTAGTGTTCTGAATATTTAACTTTTGTGATATATACCCTATGCTCTCAGGGGCTGTCTAATAAATGTGAATAAAACTGAGATTAAAAAAATGCCTAGCTAGGGAGGGTGGGAGGGAGGGAGACGCAAGAGGGAAGACATATGGGAACATATGTATATGTATAACTGATTCACTTTGTTATAAAGCAGAAACTAACACACCATTGTAAAGCAATTATACCCCAATAAAGATGTTAAAAAAATGCCTTAAAAATGCCTATCCTATAATGTTGGACGTAAGTTATATTTAAAAGCTCAATCACTTTTCATTCCATATACAGTCGCACAAATTATCCATAGGATAGAGTTTTTCAAAGACACTAGACACAAAGAACAAATGGCACTGAATATTGGCTTCCTATCATAGTATGTGCCTTAAGAAAATAAAAATAATGGTTAGCCAATTGTAATTTAACACAGGAAGGCTTCTATAACACCCTCCTTATTCATCTCAGTGCCACTTTGTTCAGCCCATGGTCTGCACTCTACCGGAAAAAGGCCACGACTCCACTGCCACCCTCCAGCTTGCCTGTGTGGTTCCTTGACAGCAAACCTTCAACGTATGCCAAACTGACATTGCTAAAATGTGATCATGTGATCTTGTCATTTTCTACCTTCAAAATCTCTCAGTTCCTCCCTTGTATAGGTCCCAGAATACGAAAACTCTTTTGACAAGCATATAAGTTTCATTTCTAGTCGTGTCAGTAAATACATAAGGAACCGTCTTTGAAGATTTTTAAATGGCCCATACTGTTTTATGCTAACCCACATGCGGTTTTCCTTCCGGAAGGTCCATTTTGTTTTCATTGAAGTATAGCTGATTTACAATGTTGTGTTAGTTTCAGGTGTACAGCAGAGTGATTCAGTTATATTTATAAATATATAAAATATATATTCTTTTTCAGATTCTTTTCCATTAGAAGTTATTATAAGATATTGAATGGAGTTCCTTGTGCTATACAGTAGGTCCCTGCTGTTTATCTATTGTATTGGTATATATAGCAGTGTGTATCTATTAATCCCAAACTCCTAACTTAACCTTCCCCCCCACCTCCCGTTCTCCCCTTTGGTAAGCTCAAATTTGTTTCCTATGTCTGTGAGTGTATTTCTGCTTTGTTCCCTTGCATCGTTTTTTTAGATTCCATATGCCCATTCTGTTCTAGTTTAATTCTTCTCTTTTTGCAACAAAGTTCAATGATCATCTCTTCCAGAAAGCTTTCCCTAACCCCTGAGGCTAATGTATGTGTCCCACCACTGAGCTTTGACAGCTTCCTGGGCAGATCTCCATCCCAGCACCTGTTAGAAATGTGGATTGCCTAATCTTTCTCCTAAGTGTAGCTGCTGCTTTATTCCCACATCCTAGCACAGTAACTGACCTATAATAACCATTCAATGTGTTTGTTGAACAATGAAGGGCAATACATTGGTTGATTAAAGGAAAAACAAAAATATTGATAACAAAATTAAATGACACACCTTTCAATTAATTTGATTAACACTATGATGCTTTTAGAATGGTGCCTGGCACACAGTAAGCACACAATAAATGTTAGTTCATTTATTTTTTTTCATTGATTCAATACATATTAGTTATGTATGAAGCACTGCTACAGGTGCTAAGAATAGAACGATGGACAGCACAGCCAAAAAACTCCCTCACAGAACATGCCGTTTAAGAGAGACAGAAAATAAGTAAAAATAAGCGGTCTGTTCAATGGTGACAAGGGCAAGGGAGCAACGTCGAATAGGAAGTGGCTTAGAAGTTCCCCCCTGAGGAGAGTGGCTTTATGAAAAAGTGAGGTCAGTGGAGAAGACATTTGAGCGAAACTGGAAAAGCTGAAGGGGAGCCCTGGGGATGGATACCTGGGAGGAACGATCCCGCCAGAATGAACAGCGAGGGCAAAGGCCCTGAACGTGGGGCGTGGGCACCGGGCACAAAAGCGGAACGTGAGCCATGGCTGAGCTGAGTGAGCCAGGGGTCCTGGGAGGATAAAGACCCAGGGAGGAGTATGGCGGAGGGGCCCAAGTCACAGAGGAACTTGGGGGCCAGTGTAAGGATTTGGGCTTTTCCTTCAAAAGAACTGGGAAACATTGAAACAGGGCAGCAAAACGATTTTCATTTTAAAAGAATCACGAGGGCTTCCCTGGTGGCGCAGTGGTTGAGAGGCCGCCTGCCTTTGCAGGGGACACGGGTTCGTGCCCCGGTCCGGGAAGATCCCACATGCCGCGAAGTGGCTGGGCCCGTGAGCCATGGCCGCTGAGCCTGCGCGTCCGGAGCCTGTGCTCCGCAACGGGAGAGGCCACAGCAGTGAGAGGCCCGCATACCTCAAAAAAATAAATAAATAAAAGAAAAGAAAAGAAAAGAATCACGATACTTACTAGTCTAGAAATATTAATACTAGTACTTGTGCCATCAGCAATATATATTTTATCAGGACAGCTGTCATCTCATTATAAAGGACAAAGTCAGCTGTTTTACCTTTGAACTTAGAAGTCTCTCCACCGTGTTCTACTACCTCATTAGCGGCGACTTTTAGGTTTCCTTTGCTACTCTCCCTCTTCTCAAGCTCTACATGTTGGAGGGGCCCAGGGCTTACTCCCATCCCTGTGCTGGTCCTCTTCTCGCTGCTATTTGCACTGGTGATGGTCAACTGGCAGGTGGTTTTTCCTACCGGGGGATATTTGAAAATGTCTGAAAACCCTTCTGGTTGTCCCCACCAGACGGGAAGAGATGCCCCTGGCTTTCAGTGGGTAGAAGCCAGGGGTCCTGCTCTACATCCTTCGAGTGCACAGGGGAGTCCCCACAACAAAGAGTCAACGGGCTCAAAAGGGTAGTAACACTGAGTATGAGAAACACTCGTTTATACATAGCGCATTGGTGTTCATATCCTGAGCCCCGCCCCCCATTTAAATCCCATCAGTACCCTTACGTTTTCCTCATTTCTGTCTCAATCTTCAACTCTCACCTGTGCTCTAGACACACAGAACTTATTTCCAAATGAGCAGGTCTACAGACGTCTCAAACTTAACACATCTAAAACAGGATTTCAGATTTTCCCCCCCAAATCTGCTCCTTTTCCAGCTTCTTCATCCCAGTAAATGGCATCATCATCTTCCCCAAATCTTAAATCCAGGAGTCATTCCTGACTTGTTATTTCTCTTATACTCCACAGCTAAAACATCGTTAAGCGCTATAAGCTCTGCCTTTCAAATACATTTTTTTTTTTTTTTTTTTTTTTTTGCGGTACGCGGGGCCTCTCACTGTTATGGCCTCTCCCGTTGCGGAGCACAGGCTCCGGACGTGCAGGCTCAGCGGCCATGGCTCACGGGCCCAGTCGCTCCGCGGCATGTGGGCTCCTCCCAGATCGGGGCACGAACCCGTGTCCCCTGCATCGGCAGGCGGACTCTCAACCATTGCGCCACCAGGGAAACCCCTCAAATACATTCTTAATCCACCCAATTCTTACTGACACCACTGCTGCAAACCTAGTTTAAGTACCATCGTGCCCTAAGAATAAGGCAATAACTTCCAAAGTGTCGTTCGCCTTCCACGTTTGTCCCTTGATAATCATCCCACACACACAGTAGCCAAGGAGATGCTTTCTAAATATAAGCTGGATCATCTTCCCCACCCGCTCAAAGCTTTCCTGTGGCTTCGCATGTCTCTCAGCACCAAGTCCAATGCTTTCCCACAATCGATAAAGCCTTCCCTAGCCTGGCCCCTTCCCTATAGAGCTTAATCTCCTGCCGCGCTCTGTCTAGCTCACTGCCACTGGGCCACGACTGGTTTTCTTGCTATTCCTCAAAATGCCAAACTCAGTGCTGCTTCTTCAGGGGATGTTCACTTGCTGCTACCTCTGACAGGGATTCTCCTTCCTCAGAATGCCAACCCCAAGGACTTCCCTGGTGGTCCACTGGTTAAGACTTCGCCTTCCAGTGCAGGGGGTGCAGGTTCGATCCCTGGTCAGGGAGCTAAGATCCCACATGCCTCGAGGCCAAAAACCCAAAACATAAAACAGAAGCATATTGTAACAAATTCAATAAAGACTTTAAAAATGGTCCACATCAAAAAAATCTTAAAGAAAAAAGAATGAAAACCCCTGTCACCCTCTCACTTCATCCAATTCTCTCCTCAAAGGTCAGGTTAGGTGCTCTTGACGTCCACTTTCTGAAAGGGCAGCCCCGCCTGTCACCGCATCACTTTCTACCTCCTTCCTCTGCCTCGTTTCTCCTCTTAGCACTCACCACGCTCTCAGGTCCTGTTAAATATTTACTTGTTTGTTTCCTTCCTCTCCAACTGGAATATTAGCTTGCAGAGGCCAAGGACCAGCTCTCCTTCCTTGAAAATATTTCCAAAAGCTAGAACTGTCAGATCTTGGCACATTATGGAACTCAATGAAGATTTGTTGAAGAAATAAATGAAAAGGCATTGCCTTCAACCATTCTTGCTTATAAAAATAAGTATTTTATAGATGCCTTAATTAAGATTGTGTCTTCTTTTCTACCTTCCATAATTTGTATCTAGTGCTTTCTCTATGATTAACAGTAATCTTATTTTATATTTTAATCACTTGAAAAAGAGCAAACTGGAAATAGTACTTTATCTAAATCAAATCATCTTCCATCTCTCTCCCATGAGATCAGTCTGTGCTAAGTTCCATAGGGGATACCTGGATACTATTCCATGACCTTAAATCACAAACTATTTTTTACTACATTTTAGCAACCAACTTAAATAAGATTAAATTAAAATACAATTATACTTTAATGTGAAAAATGGAAAAATATTTTTGATAAAGAAATTAAATTTTCTTATTAAGATAGACTATAACATTTTAATCTTATACATTCCCCAGAGGAATAGTTCCTTTTGCACGAGATACTTAGAATATCACATGTAACAGCCACAGCAAGAGAAAATTAATTGCAGGCAAGATGAATGGGAGCAGTAGCACAGATAAAGAATTATTAACAAATACACCTTTTTGTAATTTTTCAGAGGGTGCCTCACAAGCTTTTTGTTTGGTGACAACTAGGTCATAAAGTACACGTGGAAAGAGAGAACAGGAGGGGTAGTCAGTGAGCACGGCAGCACTCCATGTATTTTCCAAAGTTAGAAACTTTGATGAAGCAAATCAGAGAGAGAGTTTTCTGCCATATTCCAATTTCCAAGGCCTGGCACTTGTAACTTGGTTCTGAAAGTGCTTAATTTGGATTGTATCAAGCATGCCAGAAAGGAGAGTTTTCCACTAGGCAATTTTCTATGAAACCGACTGCCTGAGGAGATCCATGAAATTTTTCACAGGTTAACTTTTACAGTTATCAAGAGCACATGTACCAGAAAGAAATGAACCAGTTTCCCAAATGTTACTTAAATTGGAAGCATGTGGAATATCTCTCACATGCACTTAAGTTTATTAGTACAACACATAATGACATTGCATTATGGTACTGTTAATATCAAGCTTGACTTTAAATACAATTCATAAAGAAATAGTTGTATCAGAATAAATATTAATAAAATGCCTAGCATACGCTACGGATTGGTGTTGAAAAAATGAGCTGCCTAAGATATGTTATTTGCCCTTAAGGAACTCCTAGTTTAATATGCATATATAACCATAAGGTACTACCCCTAACCTTCTCACCAATCAAGATCATCACTACTACCCAGATATTACTCCAACTCTTCAGGAAATTAAAGAATGTTTTGACATCACTTGTAAATGTATCTCATGTGATCATGACCTTGCAGCTAAATAAGAAGAGCCAAGCAATAATATCAGAAATGATACTGAACCCAAAGGTTAATCTTAAAAATTATCTGAAACTCAAATAATTTTACTCCATCTCATTTTATCTGAATTTGTCTAAAGGCAAAAGTGCATGGATGTCCAGATAACTGCATGTCTATTGTTTTTTAGTCAATTAATTAAAAACTATCACTACTTCTTCCCATAACTTTTTTTTTTTTTTTTTTTTTGTGGTACGCGGGCCTCTCACTGTTGTGGCCTCTCCCGTTGCGGAGCACAGGCTCCGGATGCACAGGCTCAGCGGCCATGGCTCACGGGCCCAGCTGCTCTGCGGCATGTGGGATCTTCCCGGACCGGGGCACGAACACGTGTCCCCTACACTGGCAGGCGGACTCTCAACCACTGCGCCACCAGGGAAGCCATTCCCATAATTTTTTGATTATAGATTTTATTACCTCTGAAATAATTATAAATAATTATTTATTATTATTTATAATAATTATAACTAATTATAATTTATAAATCTATAAATTATAGATTTTATTACTTCTGCTTAGACAACCTACTTATGTGTATACATAAGACAACTTGAGATTTGAAAACTCAAATGTTCCTATTGGTTATGGGAAGAGTAAGATAGTTCAAAGTTTTAACTGTTCTTTGCTTTGACAGGTACTTATCCGCCATACCCCAACTGGTGTTTTAGGTTTCTTTCATGCAAAACTCAAGTAGTATTTATGGAGCATTTATCATATAGCAGGCACTGACTTAGCTTCTGAGCAGATACTAGCGAGCAAAAGCCAAACAAAATAAAACAAAAATGCAGACGTATCCCCTACACTCATGAAGTTAACAGTCGACTTGAAGATTCAAATACTGATCAAAGACCCACATGAATACATAATAAGTAGAAAATAGCAACTGTATTAAGTGACATGAAGACAAGGTGACTGGGGAGAAACCGAGTGAATTGTAGAAAGCGTTTGTAGTCAGCAAGAGCCTTTAAGAAAATGAGCTGATATTCGATAGCAAGGTTAATCTGATGAAGGAGGGAGTGAAAGTCCCAGGAAAAGAGAATAATATTTAAAAAGCACTGTGATAAAATAATGGCAGGTCCCAGATCAAGAAGAGAAATAAAGCCAGTATGGCTAGAAATCAGACCGCAAGGGAGAACACAAGAAGGCAGGACATATAAGCAGGGACCAGTCCATAGAAGACCTTGTAGGCAAGCCACAAGAAATGCTTTTAGGGCAAAAGAATAAAAACCTGCTTGAGTCTCCAGGTCGAACAGATCACTGTGAGTGCACTGCAGAGAAGAGGCAGAGTAGTTTCAGACTGACCAATTAGCAAGTTACTACAAACTAGAAGAAATGATTGGACTAGTAGTGGGCAATGAAGGTGGGAAGGATAATACATTAGAAGGATCTACAGAAAGTAAAATTTAGAGGATTTAGGGGTAGATTTGATGGTAAGTGGTTAAAGGTAGAGGAGTCTTTCAGAGGGCCACTAGATTTCTATCCAGAATAATTGTATCATTCACTAAGATCATGAGTTCAGGGCTGGACACATTAATTTGGAGATCCCTTCAAGAACTCCAAGTAGAAATCAAAGCAGGTGGTTGGGTATATGGCTCTGGATATCAAAGAAGAACCATAAATTAGAGATACGCATGAATCCATCAGCAAGACGCCCATTAAAGCCATGATCATGGGTCATATTTGTGGAGGAGTAGACAGTGAGAAGAACCAAAGGACTGTATCTGAGCTTTGAGGAAATTCAGTCTCTTAATGGTCAGGCCTGAAAAGAAGCAAAGCAGGAATAGCCAGCATTGAAACGGAACATCCAGGCTAGAATTAGAAGCCCAGCTGAAGATGAGGGAAGAGAGCATGTCTTAGTCAGCTCAGGCTGCCGTAACAAAATATTATGGCGTAAACAGCAGAGCTTTATTTTCTCATGGTTCGGGAGGCTGAAATCTGAGGCCAGATGCCAGCATGATTGGTTTCTGGGCCCTCTGCCCCGATTGCATTTAGCAGCCTTCTTGCTATAGGCTCACATGATAGAGACAGAGTGATTCTTTCTCTTCCTGTCCTTACAAAGCCACAAATCTCATCACAAGGGCCTTACTGTCATGACCCTATCTTCCCCTAATTACCTTCCAAAGGCCCCATTGCCAAATACCATCACTTTGGGGAATTAGGCCTTAAACATAGGAATTGGGGGGGTACCTTTCGGTCTATAGCAGAGAACTTGCAATGAGAAAGCCTCAGTCTGTTGTAATGCTGTTGAAAAATTAAGTAAAATAAGATCTAGCCACAGAGAGGTCAATGATGACCTTGGTAGGAAGAGTCTTATTAGAGTGGGTGGGCTTGCCGGACATGCAGACGGCAAGGATATAAACCCTCTATAAGTGGGAATTCCCTGGTGGTCCAGTGGTTAGGACTCTGCGTTTTCACTGCTGAGGGCCTGGGTTCAATCCCTGGTGGGGGAACTAAGATCCCACAAGCCGCACAGAGCGGCTTGTTAAAAAGAAAAACAAACAAACCCCCAAACCCTCTATAAGTTGGTCAGTGAAGGAGGGGAGAGAGAGAGGGCAATTTGGCAATGAGTGTCTCTTGTATTTGTAGAAAAACAGCTTAGAGGTGACTTGGGAAGTTATTGGTGCTTTGAAGCTTATAAAATCTGGTTCTCCCTAAAAAAACTCTCTGAGCTTTGGCTTGGGATGAAACTTAGCCTCTTGTGACACATTTCAGGAACCAATTAAACCTACCAAATTATTTCTGCTTTCTATGTTACATCAGGAATCAAGGGGCCACATTTATAGGGAGTGTAGATAACAGAAACTTAAAGTGTAGGAGTGTTAACTGACCTGCTTAAAATCTCATAGCCAGTGAGTAGTAGTCCTGAAACTCAAACACTTTTTCCTCCTGATTTCTAGTTGTGACAAACAGAGTATGCTCTCCAATCTCTCCCCTCCATCACTCTCAGCAACTCTGACCTTCTGACTGGTCCTTTAGCGCACGAAGCACTCCACTGTCTCAGGACCTTTGCACTTGCTGGCTCTTCTTCTTCAGGTACTCTGCTACTGAATATCCAGATGGTGTACTCCTTCCCTTCCTTTATATTTTTGATTAAAGGTCACCTTGCCACGGGGACTTTCTCTGGCTACTCTAAAATTGTGAAGGTTCTTATTCTCATACATTCCTGCTTTACTTTCTCCAAAACATTTATTACCCTGTACTATATGCCCTTTCCTTATTTTTGTTATCATTTATTGTCTGTACCCTACAACAACTAGAAAGTATGCTTTGTAAGAGCAGAATTTTTTGTATCGTTTTTCCTCACTATATCACTAGGGCTTTGACCAGCGCCTACTCCAGAATAGGTGCTCAATAAATGCTTTTTAAATATATGAATGAATGAAAGAAAAACATCCTTAAAATATGCACAACAAGGTTTTGATTAGGTATGACTTCTAATGCCTATCAATTTGACGGATGCGAGAAAAAAAATTAAAAGCAAATAAAAGCAATTTTAAGGAGTTAAAACAACATGGCCCAAATATTCATCACTATCATGGACTGGCTTGATTCAGTGAATAAATTTAGAACATGAGTTCTTAATTTATGTGGATCTTCAGGGACCTCTGAGGATGGATTCAGGGGTCAATACATCATGAATAAATGTATAAATTAAACAATATGCTTTTAGCATGTTTAGCCAGAGGAGTCCCTCAAAAATCCTGCCACAAGAATCTTTTTGAATATGTTTCGTTGTGCCAGGTGCCCCTCCACCCCTAAGCCCCCCCCCAAAATACTGTTTCCATTGGCCAGGCTTGACGAGAATTGAATATGCCTACTACCCAGGGCCGGTCCTTCACAGTTTAGTCTTACTGTGTGCGTTTATGAATGAAATAAAATACTATCTCTACTCTGATGGGAATGATGATATAGTTTATATTTATTTAAAAAATCCTACTATGGGTAATTTTTAATATGAAGTAAAAGAAATATTCAACATAAACATGTCATTGACTTATTGGATATTATTCTTTTTATTTTACTTTGAATTGGTCTTTACCTGCAGTTGATAACATCCTAATTCATGTATGAGTATAATTAGCCCATTTTGCACATAAGTAAACTGAGGTTAGGAATGATTCACCTCCTTGTCCGAAGTCACACAGCAACATAAAACTAATACACTATATTGGATATTAAAATGAAGCTCTTTATAAATTTAAATTCTATAACTAGTTTAGCATTTGGTGTGCTTGTAAAAATCTGAATCAGTTGATGTGGCTATTTTGAAATTTGAGAGAAATGTGGTATTAGACTGCAAATAAAAAATATATTGTAGTTGTCTCTCTCACTTTAAAATGTAGTACTAGGAGGATTTAAATAGTTTTCATTTGGAGGATCATTTATTTCCCTGAGGTTTTTCTGAATTCTCAGTTATTATTACCACCACAATGAAGATTAAGATAGTGGGCTCCAGAGTCTTGGTCCGAATGGAATATTAAGTGGGTGATTTTCATAGAATTAGGATTCATTACTATCGATCTGGCTACTTTGAGCACTCCGGCTTATCACTCTTCACAATTACACACGACATAAGCCACAAAGCCTCCCTTGCAGAATGCTAGTACTTATAATATTTTACACTAGGTTTGGAATCATCAAGTTTTTAAAGAAATAAATAGAACGGGGGGGGATGAACTGGGACACTGGGATTGACATATATACACTATTGATACTATGGATAAAACAGATAACTAATGAGAGCCTACTGTATAGCACAAGGAACTCTACTCAGTGCTCTGTGGTGACCTAAATGGGAAGGAAATCCAAAAAAGAGGGGATAAATGTATATGTATAGCTGATTTACTTTGCTGTACAGCAGAAACTAACACAACACTGTAAAGCAACTATACCCCAAAAAATTTTTTTAAAAAGAGAAATAAATAGAACAAATATTGTTTCTGGTGTTTTACAATTCTGTTTCCCCAGAGCATCGTACTTGAATGTTGACTCAGGTGGGCCTGAGAGGCTGTGAATTAGATGTGTTATCTAACGAAGTATCTATCGCACAGTCCAATGAAACACCGCCACCGCTGGAGGAAGGGGACCCGCACAACCCCGATATCAGAGCATCTGAACCGCCTCAGGTGCTCGGAGACCAGGAAGAGCTGCATCCTTCAGAGGAAGCATATGCAAAGCCAGCCGCTGGGGTCAGGCATCCTGTTGTGAGGCAGCACTTTCAGGACCATCTGTGTCCATATGTTTCAAGACTATGTCCCCGTACTACGAGTTCTACAGAAAGGTTTGTGGAAAGGAAACGGTAAAGTTCAGGGACAGAAAAATCTGCAAGGTGTGGATTATTTCTGAATCGCCATCTTGCAAATAATGTTATATTTTTTTTGTTTTGTTTTAGGTTACTGCTACCATCTTCCTTCTCTTCTGGAGAACAAAGGTACACAAGTGAATAAAATTACCTGTTCTTTGCAGTCAATTAAGGAGGACAAGAATACTGAATACATTTGAGAAACATTTCCAACAAAAATGGTTACATATTAATAAATAAACTGACACTTGAATATGATTTACCTACTTGCCTACCACATGTAGTCTTTCTTGCATTGGGGCTGTGGTATGGCTGTCCATGTAATTAGGCGAGTAACCGACCAATTACTACCGACCGCTAGGAAGTTTAATCCAAGCCTGTATGGATTTACCAGAGAACCCAACCTAACAAAGTTTACTTTTTCTAGGGATCAATGCTATCTTCTTCAGAATTAGTATACAGGGTTGAGCTGGTTAATTTGTTTCCTTCTAGTCCAAATATTCTAAAATTATGTAACTTCAGGGAGCAAAAACAATGAAATTAAATTGCTTAAATAAGGTATTGGTGTAAACAATTCTTAGCAAATACATTTTTAAAAATGATTATTCCAAAGACTCAAAATACAGACAGAAAACACCATCTGACTGCTTGCTAAGTAACCAACATTAACAAATTCATCAATTTAACCTGAAATTATCAAATGGAGATTATGATGATTATGGACTTAGTGAAGAAACCAAAAAAGTCAATGTGATCTTTCACACAATTGGGAAAAATTCTTACTCTGTACTTTTAAATTATATGTCAATAACAGTAAGAGTGGTTACCAGGCAAATAAAATTCTTTTAAATGTCATGTTATTGCCCAATTCCATTAGACCACCTGAGATATTTAAAATAAGCCTGAGGCAAGGAAGGAGCAAAATTAAGTCATTCATCTTTTGACTAATTTGTTCATGAAACAGACGGACTCATGCAGGACTCCTTTCAGATAAAGTACAACAAATGCTTTCCTGATGTCCAAAGTCATTTTAATCTACATACTTTCTGATTCATAATTAACTGTCAAAATTATGATATTTTATTTTAATGGACCCCTATTGAAGAAGAATCTTATGTTAGAAATTTGTGTATTTTCAAAATGAATTTCCACAATGCCATGATAGATCATAGCATAATACCTTTGCAATCAGAGCTACACGTCAGCTGTGTTTAATTGCCACTAACAGTTTGCTTTATTCACTATCGAGTGGAATCTCCATCCCTATTTATGACTATATAGATCTCTGGAATTCCAACTCTAGGAATAAATGTCTGCAAACATAAAATTTAGGATGAGAAAGGATGGAGAAAGTGTCATAACCTTGGTTTTGGTCTATTCTTGCTAATTTGTGGCTGTTGCGTGTAAATTCTACTAAAAAAAAGATAATTGTAACCACAATAAGATATTACTTCACACCCACTAGGATGGCTGTTATTAAAACAAAACAAAATGAAACAAAATAACAAGTGTTGGTAAAGATGCAGAGAAATTGGAACCCTGTGCATTGCTGAGGTGAATGCAAAATAGTGCAGCAACTGTGGAAAACAGTATGCTGGCTCAGCAAAAAATAAATAAACAAACATAGAATTACCAAATGATCAAGTAATTTCAGTTCTGGGACTCAAGCAGATATTTGTACACTCATGTTTATAGCAGCATTATTCACAATGGCCAAACAGTGGAAGCAACCCAAGTGTCCACTGACAGATAAATGAATAAATGTGAGATAGACATAGACACACACACACACACCATGGAATATTATTCAGCTTTTAAAAAGAAAGATATTTGAATAGATGCTACAATATGGACGAACCTTGAGAACATTATGCTAAGTGAAATAAGCCAGTCATTAAAGAACTTTTTATAATGTTCCTAGAGTAGCTCAAGTGATAGAGACAGAAAGTGGAATGGGGGTTACCCAGGGAGCAGGGTGTGGAGGAATGGGAAAGGAAGTTACTGTTTAGTGGACACAGAGTTTCTAGTTGGGGAAGATGGAAAAATTCTGGAGTTGGATCGTGGTGATGGTTGCACAACCATGTGAATGTACTTAATGCAGTTGAGCTGTACCCTTAAAAATGGCCAGAATGATGTATTTTATGTTAAGTATACCATTACAGTCTTTAAAGGGAGAATTATGGCTCAGAAATTGCAAAGTGCTAAAACAAAAACAATAACCCCCTACAACATAAGCTGTTTCTGGTACATACAGCATTTCACTATCCTAGAAATCTAAACATTATAGGTCTTTCAGATTCTTTAAAAAAAAAAATTAAGCAGAAAAATATCTCCCTCCTCTTAGTAACAAGGTTTTTGTTTTGTTCATTTTAGCTTACAGATAGTGCTTCCAAGGTGATCTTTACATTTACTAATCTTTCTAGATGTCTTTTTTCTTGCTCATCCCAAGTCTGTGAACATCCACTATGCCAAACAATGCACAACTGAAACAACCTGTTCAATCGAGGAAACGTGGATGGTTTTCTTTGGCAGTGCCAGTAACCGTCCGCTCCAGATTAGTCTCTGCATGGAGAGCTTTAGTCTCTGCGTGGAGAGCTATTGCCCTCTTCTCAAAATTTATCTTCTGATTTGAAGAGTAGATAATGTTACCTAGTTAATTCAGAAATATACTGAATTTCCCTTTACTTTATAGTTTGAAGAACTGAAAAGCAAAAATATTGCAAGGTAGAAAATCCTTTCCCTGCGTAGGCATATTTTATTGCCTGCAAGATGAAAAGGAACAACTGTTTTTTCCTTGCAGCACATCTGATTTTTCTACATATGATGAATAACTAAATCTAGATAAACAAGCATGTTCCAGAATAACTGGCTTTATCCTTTGCCCACCAGATGTAAACTACACTTCTAGTTTTCCCTGTTCCTTATTCATTATTGATATAAATGTTCCATAGGGGTTTCAATCCTTTTCCCAAGTTTCTCTTGTATCATGTTTCTAATTACCTAGCCTAACTGCTCAGAACCTTTAAGAGCCTGTGAAGTTTTTTAAATGGTTTTCAGTAATTATGATTCTTTAGTGAAGAAAATGCTGCTAAACAAAAGTTAACAGTGAACACTGAATATCTGTGTTCTAGAAATAAAAAGGAGGAAAACAAACATTTGCTTTAAAAAATAGTCTAAGAATACTGATTTGTCTAATGGTCTTTGACAGGCTGCCTGACACTATAAAAGACTCAAGATTCATGGTGATCACATTGATGAGAAAATTCATACAACAATATACATATAGTCTGTTCCTTTTATGTTTTCATACTTTGCACATGCATTCAGTGTCAGAACAGTAAGACAAAATTCATTGAATATTTAAGATAGATATTTTTCTGCCCCGTAGAGAAACTTAGAACCCTACTTAAATTCTTAAGATAAAGACAGTGAACATCGGCAGTAGGTACGGTTGACACCTTCTCAGTAATTAAATTACTAACTGGACTCAAAATTGTTTTTAAAAAAAGTAATTGAAACCTCTGTAAAAAAAAATGGTGGTATGGAAAAACATTATTTGATATGCTTGTGTTTTTTAAAAGATTTTAGTGAACAGAACTATATTAAAAATTTTCCCCATAGTATAAACGAAACTGTGTAGATACAAGCCAGGTATTAGAATCGGAATTTAGTTTGTTAAGGGATGGCTAGACTAGAAGGCCATATTTATTTCCAGAAATTCTGATAGCTGGAGGGTCAGGAGGAGATGCAGGGATGCAGTTGAGAAGAAGCACGTGACAGTGTTCCTTGAGGTATCAGCATCTGGGAATGGCAGCCCAAAAGGTAAAAGAGAAGGAGATATGAACTTGAGTAGAAAAGCAGGATGAGACTGTCTGAGGCAGTACAGGTGGGACTCAAGGCATCTTATGAACAAATTTGATAAGGGAACAGAGTAGACACGTGAGCTGGAGGGGTCCGGCAGCTAGTTAAGATGCAGTTAAGGCAGATTAAATTGTGGGCTACCAATGGGCTGAGGACAGGTCAAGATACCAAAATAGGGTAAGGGATCGCACACCCTGAAAATCACTCTGAAGCAGAAGCAACAAATTGCCCATAGTCATCCCGACTTGGACTTGCGGCCTGAGCAGGTCCCAGGCTTCTCCAGCAATCAGGAGCATCTAACGGAACATCACGCCCCGCCCACCGGACCCCGCCCTACAAAGGCAGTGGAGCAACCTTCCGTTTTGCCTTGGGGGGGTACGGTCCCCATAGGCAAATTAGGTCTTGTGATTAGGCATATGCCTGTCCCTCAAGGGATTGCTCCGGTGACCCGGCATCTCCCTGCCTTTGCAGAGTTGCAGGTCCCAGTCTTCCCGCAACTGCACAGCCCGCTCATGCGCAGTACGAGCCCCTTTAGCAGTCCTCTGCGGACAGGGCTCCGAATCTAGGCCTTCAGGGCTACGTCCCTGCCCACATCTACACAGCCTGCAGGGTGGAGGGCGCCCTCACCCCAAAAACCACTCCGGGGCGACAGATGCAAATTAGCAGCCGTAAGTCCCCATTTGGACGTGCTCCCTGAATGGCTCCCAGGTATCTCTTACTAGAGTAGAGCAAGGCCAGCACACGCGCCCCAGTCCTTTCAGGGCAGTGGAGTAACCTTGCGTTACTGCTTCCGGGAGAACATTCCCCACTAGGTAGGTTCGGCTTTACGACTGGGCTTACTCCTTTTTTCAGCAAATGCGCGCTTTTCACCAGCTTCTCCCGACACTTGCTCTGTTCCAAGCCCCTGGGTACCCCCCAAAAAAATAAAAATAAAAAAGAGCTGCAAACGCATGCGCAGTACGCACCTCTCCCCGACATCTTCGGCACCTGGGCCCTTCAGGCCTGTGGAGCGAAGGCCCGACTCTGCCCTGGCAAAGAAGTCGAGTTCCTTGCGTTTTGCCTTTCAGAGGAATAGGCCCCACTGGGTAGGTTAGCGCTTGTTGGCTACACGTGCACCTTGTTCCCGAGAGCCCGCTCCTGGGAGCCAGCGTCTCCCTACGTTTGCCCTGTTCCAGGTTCTGGCGCCCTGACCTGCTCTGCACGCTCAGGGGCAGTAGCACCCCTTCTGCAGGCCAAGGGCACCCCGGGCCCTCCAGCTTCTGAAGTCAGGTCGCGGCCCAAACTCCAGCATAGACTCCAGAGTGGAGGGAGTCCACCCAAGGAAAATCACTCTGAAGCGGCAGAGAAAAAATGGCGACCATCTCTCCTCTTGTCCCCCAAGAGCCTGTTCCTGTGACCCCTTTTCCCTTGACTTTTACCTTCTAAAAGGTCCCTAGCTACCCTGTCCTGCACGCGCATCCGCAGGACTTACCTGGTCAGCGGTCCTCGGGCAGCGGGGCCCTCCAGGCCTGTGGAGCCAGGTTCAGACTCCAAACACCGGCAGAGCCTCCACGGTGGAGGCCGCCAACACGCCGAAAATCATTCTGACGCTACAGCTACAAACTGACAACCGACAAGCCTCATTTAAACCTCCTGCCGGATCAGGACTGGAGCTTCTCGCTAAATCACGGCTCCAAGGAGTCTCTTATGGGGCAAACCCTGGCGAGCCTGCGCGGCCCCTCCCTGAAACGGAAGTCGAGTACGCTCGCGTTTTGCCGGAGGGGAAATACTCTCCACTGGGTAAGTGAAAATCACTGTGAAGCATCAGATGCAAATTGGCGACCTTCAGTTCCCCTTTGAACTCCCCGCCTGATTGGGCTCTGGGCTTCCCAGCAACCAGGGCTCCCTCCCCCGCAGTCACTTGGATACCTGGCCAGGTGTTTTCCGTCAAGGCAGTACAGTGCCCACCTGCTCTGCCTTAAGGATGATCACGCGCACTTGTGTAGATGAGGGTTTGGAATTAGGCAGAAGCCTTGTTTCCCTCAATACTCCGCTCCTGTGCGCCGGCCTCATCCAGTCCCCGGCCCTGCTGCAAGTCCCCGGCTACCCTGGGATGGGCAGCGTGCACCTTTTGAGCCGCCTTGGCAGCTGTGGCCCTCCGGGACTGTGGAGCCAGAGCCCGGCCCCCAACCTCCTGCATAGCTACCAAGTGGAGGGCACCCACCACTCAAAATCACTCTGACGCGGCAGTGGCAAACTGGCCACGGTCAGTCCCCATTTGGACTTGCCGCCTGATGTGGTCCTGGGCTTCCCATTGCATTTTGTCTTCAGGGGGAATGGGTTGAGAGGTCTGGGTTTGCGATTACACATGCTCCTTGTGCTTCAAGAGCCGGGCCCTGTGACCTGACGTCTCCAGTTCCCTGGCGAGGCTGAACCGCGCTGGACGCACTTGAGCAGTACGCCCCACTTCAGCCTGCCTTTTGGCGACCCGCACTCCAAGCCTTTGGAGCGAACTCCAAGCTCCAAACGCCTGCAAGACCTCCAGGATGAGCGAGCCCACCCCCTCGAATATCACTCTGAGATGGCAGTGTCAGATTACCCCCAGCCCCCATCTGGACTTGCTTCGGATCGGATCCCGAGCTTCTCTAGTAAATGAGGCTCCCAGGTGTTTCTTAATGGAGAATATTCCAGCCAGCCAAGACCGTCAAGTAACCTTGCGTTTTGCCTATAGGGGGAATATCCCCCATTGGTTAGATTAGGCTAACCCCTTGAACCCCTAATGCCTGGTACTGTGACCGGGCTTCTGCTGACTTCTGTGCAATTCCAGGGCCCTGGCTACCCACTGCTGCCTGGGACCGCATGCGCATTACGCATCCTTTCAGCCCTCCTTGGGCCCCCCAGACCGGTGGAGCTATCAAGACCTCAAACACCTGCAGAGGCTCAACACTGGAGCGCACCCACCCTCCATAATCACTCTTGAGGCGGCAGGTGCAAATTGGCAACCATCAGTCCCCATTTGGATTTGCTGCCTGATATAGTCCCGGGCTTTTCCAACAAAAAGGGCTCCTGGTGTCTCTTATTGAAGAAAATACTGGAAGCTACTTGCCTGAAAGGCATCTTTGTGGGACATGGCAAAATGAGCCTGTGCTCCGCAGACACAATTCCATGGATGTGTAATGGGAGTGGCACCTTTATGCAAAGCAGAAAGAAAAATCCCCTCCCTAGCGTGGACGCATCTCCACAGCAGTTGGTCAAGGATGATTCCAGAGGCCACAAGGCTTCTTGCCCTGGTGTCTTTGTGCAGTGCTCACCAACTAACCTGCTATGGACAGTGCGGTGTTCCTGCCTCAGGCACCATTCCTAAAAGTGGGCTATAAATGGGATCAACAGAAAGAAGAGCTTCATTCTTCTGTCATTTGTTTATTCATAAATACATATGGAAAACCTGACCTGTTCCAGGCATTGTGTTTGACTATAATCCAGACATTACTCAAAGCCCCACTTCAAAGATAATAGCATGGGTCAGACTGAAGTTGAAAAGGGTAGGTGATCAGACAGACTAGCTTGTGGTAGAGTAATGCCCCATCCATCTAGCGCCATCAGGAAATCTACATACACTTCCACATATAAATGCATTTCTAGAAAAAACTGAAAGCTTATCTTTTAAAGAATGAAAACATTTCAACTTACAAATTTGAGGTAGAATTTTTTTTTTTTTCTTTTTTTGCAGTACGCGGGCCTCTCACTGTTGTGGCCTCTCCCGTTGCGGAGCACAGGCTCCGGACGCGCAGGCTCAGTGGCCATGGCTCACGGGCCCAGCCGCTCCGCGGCATGTGGGATCTTCCCGGACCGGGGCACGAACCCGCGTCCCCTGCATCGGCAGGCGGACTCTCAACCACTGCGCCACCAGGGAAGCCCCTGAGGTAGAACTTTTTAAACATGCACTGTCAGCAACCCCACAGGTAGACTAAATATGTTTAACCTCTTCTTGGTAACTAGGAGTACTTTTATTAACATACATTACTATAGAAATTACTAGGTCCTGACATTGTCTCAGTTACTGCTTAGTCATGTGAATAGAAACACCATATTTCGTGTTCTTAGATCTCGGGAGATGATCTGTAAATTCTCATCCAGCTTTGTAGTTCTCAGTTTATAAGCTCTGTTGGTCTATGTAATGTCTAGATGAGAATTAACATACAGCAGTTACCATGTGACACTGTTCTTAGCAGTTTATAGTAACAGATTGAATCCCCTTGAAATCCCTAGGAAAGGGCCACTTTTATTATTCCAATTTTACAGCTGAGGAAATTCATGGAGAAAGTGGTTATCTGACAGCTCTAAAGTGACACAGACTTGCATGCAGGCAATGCTTCCACAGAGTCATTGCTCTTTTTTTTTTTAACATGTTTATTGGGGTATAATTGCTTTACAATGGTGTGTTAGTTTCTGCTTTATAACAAAGTGAATCAGTTATACATATACATATGTTCCCATATCTCTTCCCTCTTGCGTCTCATATATACACTACCAAACATAAGGTAGATAGCTAGTGGGAAGCAGCTGCGTAGCACAGGGAGATCAGCTTGGTGCTCTGTGACCGCCTGGAGGCGTGGGATAGGGAGGGTGGGAGACGCAAGAGTCATTGCTCTTATCCAAGATGCTACTGCCTATCAGATTTCTCTAGCAGCGAAAGTCTTATCCAAACATCAGCTCAAGTGGAATCCTAATACATAAAACAAGTCAATGCTGAGATGCTTCAGTAGGAGATGGGCTACTGGGGTGGATGAGGCAGAAGCCCAGACTACTTGGCCCTCTCTTCTCCCCCTCCAAATTCTTCCATTTTAGGAAGAGATAAAAAAATTACTAACAAATTCAAAATACATGATCTCTGATTCTTTTCAAGTTCCAATATTTTGACTCTATAACTTCAGAGAGCACAGGTGTTCACTTTTGTTTAAAACATACTTATTGCCTTTTAGAGATCCATCCAGAAAGTAAAAAATAATAAATCTTCTTGTACAGAAAAAGATGATTTTGCAGATTCTCCTTGTGAGCATGAAATATGAATGTTATCCTGTAGTTGTGCTTGCTACATTGCAATTACTTTCTCAGCAGCATATTAATTAGTCAACTCCAGTAGTCTAGAACTCTTTGATGCTAGATAATGAGATTAATAACAGATTCCTATCAAGCCTCCCAAAGCTACTACAGGCCAGGCATCACGTAGTTCTAATCTGTATTGCCTACACATGGCATGAAAAAGCTCTTCAGGTGTCCAGGGCTAAATGGGGACCATTTGGGTTCAGCACCTCACAATATCCAGTGCTTACATGAGTAACATCTATGAAGACAGCATTGCAATATTCCACTACACACCTGGTGTAGAATGCATTGGCTTGTTCATATTATGCACATAACGTGCTTTCTCTGTCGGAGTGATCCGATGCTAGCTCTAGCCTGATGGATGAAAGCCTCTAAGAAACAAATGGCCTATGGATTAGGGGGTACTAGACACACAGCAGAGAGTGTGTGTTGAGAAACATCTACTACAAAAAATATATATAAAGAATTTACCTTCTTGAGGGGTTCATCATTTTCTGAACAGAAGACCTGGGCATGGAAAGAAAATAAGGAATCATATATCTGTATAAAATTTAAAAATTAAAGCTGGACTGTGTATTGTCTATCTTTAATATACACGTACACATAGAAATGCTCAAATGCACACCTACCATGTGTATAGTTTTTCTGCCATGTACAGTTCAGATATATTCTTTTCCTTTTTGTGTGTCTCAGCACACCTGTATTTGGCCTGTGAAATGCTTCCACGTGTCACCTGACAGGCAGAACTTCCTAATCATCACCTCAGAACCTCGGTGGAGCTGCCTCCTCCTGTGGCCCCTCTGAGGAAAGACCCCCTAGAGGAAGTGGAAGTCCTTTCTACACGCTGGATTATATCTCATGTTTGATTGGAGCATAAGCATTATGAACATGAATTTTAAGGCTTTTTTAATTTTCATTTCCTTACCAAAATGTGGGGTAATATATATTTGCGTTGGTGGTACTTTCAGCTGTATCCAGGTAGCATCTCTAGATATAATAATTATAGAGAATAAGTATTAGTTCAAGATTATATTCATTGGCATATATATATACAATTTATTAAAAATGAGTTCATTCCAGGAGATGTTTGGTCAGATTCCCATTCATGGGCCTAATGCTTCCAAATGCTCATAGTGTGTTCAGATTCTTCTCTCTTGTAACATAAAAATATAACACACACAGGGGTTGCCTTTTCTTCACACTTACGGTTTCCTTTGCTGTGCAAAACCGTTTAACTTTAATTAGGTCCCATTTGTTTATTTTTGTTTTTATTTTCATTATTCTAGGAGGTGGGTAAAAAAAAGATCTTGCAGTGATTTATGTCAAAGAGTGTTCTTCCTTTGTTTTCCTCTAAGAGTTTTATAGTGTCCGGTCTTACATTTAGGTCTTTAATCCATTCCCTCAGAATGGGAGAAAATATTTGCAAATGAAGCAACTGACAAGGGATTAAACTCCAAAATATACAAACAGCTCATGCAGCTCAATATCAAAAAAAAACAAACAACCTAATCAAAAGATGGGCGGAAGACCCAAATAGACATTTTACCAAAGAAGACATACAGATGACCAAGAGGCACATGAAAAGATGCTCAACATCACTAACTATTAGAGAAATGCAGATCAAAACTACAATGAGGTATCAACTCATACCGGTCAGAATGACCATCATCAAAAAATCTACAGACAATAAACGCTGGAGACAGTGTGGAGAAAAGGGAACCCTCTTGCACTGTTGGTGGGAATGTAAATTGATACAGCCACTGTGGAGAACAGTATGGAGGGTCCTTAAAAAATTAAAAATAAAACTACCATATGACCCAGCAATCCCACTATATACTGGCATATACTCTGGCATATACCCAGAGAAAACCATAAATCAAAAATGCACATGCACCCCAATATTCATTGCAGCACTATTGACAATAGCCAGGTCATTGAAACAACCTAAATGCCCACTGACAGATGAATGGATAAAGAAGATGTAGCACATATATACAATAGAATATTACTCAGCCATAAAATGGAATGAAATTGGGTCATTTGTAGAGATGTGGATGGACCTAGAACACGTTACACTACCTTCCCTTCCTTCTACATCTACCCTTTAACATGGCAGTCATATTATTGCCCTGTAAGATCAGACTGAGACAGTTAAATTAAAGAGAAAACTGAGGCCACTGTTTCAGAGCTGACTTTTTAGTGTATTCTACATTTATTATTATGTGATTTTATTACTGAAATTTGAATTTGGTGCATTACATTGACAATATTAAGTGCACTAGAATGTTCTAAATGTCTGCTAGGTTGCCAAGACAGAAAGAGACCTAAAAAACTTCCCAGTCAGGGAGATTTTAAATGCATTTCCAGAAAGAATGGGTTTTATTATCAAGTCACATTCCTGAATTCAACAAAGATCCTCTTTAATTGTCATCTGAGCCAGAAGTTGATCTTTTGTAAAAGGTTTTTTGTTGTTGTTGAATTCTCAGCATGGAGGTGTTCCCTGATGTCAAGTACACTCTTTCCCTGTGCTCTTTAGCACAGCATAAAGGGTCCTTACTCACCTGACTGGGTGCATGTTTGCCAACCATTAGCCTGGGATTACAAGGACTTGATAGAAGGTTCTAGAACAATATCAGGGCTTGGAAAAGCCCTTGTTTCCTTCATATCTTGCCTAGTGATGGCTGATGTTCCTCTGTTTTATTTGATTATTTGCTTTAAGGCAAGGATAAGAAAATTTTTTGTATTATTAGAACCTTAAATATGAAAACACACTTTAAAAAGCTCTAAAAATATGAATTTTGTTCAAATTTCTGTAGTTCATTATTTCAACTGTATTTTATCTATAGAGAATCATTTTTAAAGGATATATAGATTAATATCTCTTAGAATACTGGTATTCTGAAATCAGAATTTGGGAAATTCTTGTTTAAGGCGTTGGCCCCTGTTGAATGCAAATGAGATAGCACATTAAACTTTACCATTTTACTAAGTATAAAATCTATTTGTCAAATATTTTCTTAACAGATTTCAAACATGAGGACCTCAGTGTTGGTGGAAAATTAACCTTGGCCTAGTGCACAGTTTTGTTGAGGCACATTCTTGAGCATATTGTGGTTATAAGACTATATTTTACATCAAGGTACAGAGCATTCTGATTCTACCTGGGACAATGGATATTTAGAAGCACATTTGAACAGATCATTCGTTTATTGAAATCAAAGAATTCAGTGATTTTCTCTATGTGGTTTATCAGTATTTGTGTTAGTCACCTTTCTGATTATTAACATTGTTATATAATATTTATGGAATAGATGGATAATAAGTACATTATAAAATTTTTCAAGTTAAATTCAAGGAGTTTTAAAATTATGATGGTAAGTCACAACTATTATAATACTGGTTTCTCAGTTTTTATTACTATTACCATTATTGTCTCCTCAGTACCATAGCTACCACAAAGTCTCCTTTGTTTTCACGTGATCACATAGTTGGTGGTTGTTAGGCAGTGAATTGTGCCCCACCAAATTCTATGTTGAAGTTCTAACCCCCAGTACCATAGAATGAGACTGCATTTGAATATAAGATCTTTAAATAATTAATTAAAGTTAAATGAGGTCATTAGGGTCAGCCCAATAAAGAGGTAATTAGGACACAGAGAGGTGACCAACATGAGAACACAGGGAGAAGGCAGCTATCTACAAGCCAAGGAGAGAGGCTTCAGTAGAAACCAAACCTGCTGACACCTTGATTTTGGACTTCCAGCCTCTAGAACTGTGAGACAAGAAGTTTCTGTCTTTTAAGTCACTCAGTCTGTGGTTTTCTGTTATGGCAGGCCTAGCACACTAATGCAGTGATTATACAGGATATTTTCTATTTACCCTCCTCCTGCATTATGGAAGCTGATATTTATAAACTCTGATCAGTGGTTTCCCCTATACAATGACATCAAGTCGGTTTCAATGAAAGGGAAGCCTTAGCAGAGGATCTGCAGCCAGAAGGAGAGTGAAATATGGTCATTATTCTCCTGGCTTCTTCTGGCTGCATGTCTTTAGATATCCTTAAAAACCTCAGCTCCTGTCCAGCAGCCCTCAATCACAGTGTCAGCTACTGGCTCAGGGTCCCTAACCTCACTCCACTGACCCTTCAAATCTAAGGCTCATAAGACTCCTGTCTGTTACTCCCCAACTTGTGGTACTGTCCTATACCATGCCCACACCTTCATACATCACCCTCTTCTTAGCCATCCTCAGCTCCCCGTTTTGAGCCTGCCTGCTGCCTCTGCCAGGACACAGAGGAAGCAGTTTAGTGGATGTGAAGGAAACAGTCTATTCTTAGCAAGACCAAATCAAAGAGTCAACATTACCTGGTTGGAATATGTACTTTATGTTAATACACTGTCTCGTTTTTCCTTTTCCTTTATATTCAATCCAACAGTACCTGAAATAGATGGTGCGACCGATGAGTAATTAGTGAGGGGCTATCTTACAATACCTTTTAAAGATGTCATCTGCTAGAGTTGATGCTTTTAATCTCCTAAACAGAATTGCAGGTTGCTCTGAGGCATCTAAGAGGCAGAATCAATGTTAGCATTTCTTAACTCATATGGTCTCAAAACTTTTTCTCACTCAACCTCACCCTATTTATCATTTTCCTACAAGAGTTTAAAGGTGTTCACAAATCTAGGAATTGAAAAAAGTGAAAAATTTAGTTCAATGAATGTATTGTATATTAAATATCATTAACTGTTATCTATATTGAGGTGTAGTCCCTTGAAATTAAAACTGTGAACATTTTTATACCATAAATAATATGAAATGATTACCAAACATACTCTAATACACAAATCACTTATCGATTTTAACCTTATGTAATTTCTTCATCAGACTTCAAGATTTTTAAAGTTTTCTGTTTTTCATGAGCAAATTGTCGAGTGTGCTAAATATTTATAATTGTACCTCTGCTGCCACCTAGACGTTAGAGAAAGCATTGCGTGCAGATGAGTTGATGCATAAAAAAGAAATGATGCATTAGAGAATTATCTGACAATATTCAGTTGCATTCTTTTTAACATACTCTTGCAAAAAAATTATCAGAAAATTACAAACACATCAATTTAATTATTACATAGTGTGATGTACCCAAACTTACTTTGTTAGTTACCCTCTAATGGAAGAGGGAAAAGAGGGAAATAATATATATGTAAATTGATGAAGTAACTCATATTATTTCAAGACGTTTTAAGTAGAACAAGCAACTCTGTAAATTAACATGATCAATTAAGGTTATAGCACATGTATTTACTCTTTTAACATTGATCTCTGCTCAACTAAAATTAATCTACAATCATTAATTGTTCTTTTATATTATATCTGCACTCATCCATGAAATATTCATGAATTTCAAGGGGAAGCATAGAGTGAAGCTATTTAATGTCAGGCTCTGGAAAGAATCAGAAACAGGTTCAAATCCCACTTCTGACACTTCCAGGTTATGTGCACTTCAGCAAGTAGTTCAGCCTCCCCAGTGTCATGTTCCTCATTCTTAACAGGGAGATAATAATACCTTCTGGGTAGATGTGCCTTCAGGATTAAATCCGATGTCACAATACCTGTGCTGGACACAATGTTCAGGACATTTTACCTATCAGACTAGATACCATCTCTCTCAACACTCTAGCCAGGAGTCTCCCTTAATTCCCTAAGGACGTTGCAGTCCTTCCCTACACAACCAAGAAGATGTGTCAAATATTTATCATGTACCATCTTTGCTGTTTTATTTTTCTGATTGGAAACTTAACTCACGTTGAATTTACAAAATCCAGACTCTGCAGAAATAAAAATAGATCGATAGATACAGATGCTCATTTCCTCACAGTTCCACCCTCTTGTCCTCCTAAAAAGACATCCACTATCAAGGTACAATGCACACTGTTCTCTTCATTTTTCTTTTCTGTACATCTGCTGCCATAGATTTTGTTATTTTTACACAGATGAGATTATTCTATGCATCCTCTTGCGAGCCAGCTCTTAACTGTGACTCCCCAATCTGAATTCCACTCAGTTTGGTACCTATTCCGGCATGTTTTCACATCTAAGAATTAGATTTGATTTGAGAAACACTGAAAAATAGCGCAAAATATTGCTGGAGATTTCTTGGGGAAATGAAGGTATCCCCAAAATACCGCTCACTCCAACTGCCGTGTCTCTCTTGCTTTGTCTCCCGCCTCCAGCTTCTGCAGGCCCCAGGCTTTAGCTACCCACCCCCTCATTCACAAGTATCCCCATTGCCTGCCATTTCTTTCCTTCCTTAGAGCAATTTACCTCTCTCATGGCTTATCTCATAAATAGAAGATTTTCTGTGGATTCTCTTCAAAATGCCTAGAAGGGTTGAAGGGTCAAGGGTGGTTAATTCTAAGTAACTTTTTTTTGTTTGTTTTCATTACATTGCTTTTCCACAAACTTTTTCACTTACAGATATTTCTTGGCCATTGTAACAACCAAGGTGTCAGCAAGAAAAACATGGCAGACCCAAAGGGTTTAAATGAGGAGCTGTGTGTTACGAAAGGAACATTTACAGAAGCCTGGAGAGGCTTGAGGGAAGCTTAATGGTTCACTCGCCCAGGGAATATCAACAGTGGGAAGCCATTAGCAACCTTAGGCCGGCAGAGGAGGCAAAGGTGTTAGAGGCGCCCCAAGAAAGCTTCAGGGCAGTTCTATCTTCCGTTCTAACCTCAAAGCTTAGCCAGAACCCCGGGCTGAGGCAGAAGCCGGGAGTGAATAAAATCCCTGGACTTTCTCTCACTCTACCTTCCCTTAAGCAGAACCTACCTGGACAATGGAGCACAGAACAGTGCAGAGAAAGAAGATGGATGAAGGAGGAAGGAAGAGGAAAAGGGGGAGAAGAAGGCTGACAATAAAGATTACACCTCACAGACTTCCTTCAATCCATGTAGGATTTCTTCTCAGCAGTTGGTTCTCCTAGGGCCAGGTGGCAGAAAATATGTAGTCTGTCTTCCACTTCTTTTTCTAAAATTTCCTCTTTAGTGAGCTCTAGATTATTTAAAAGAAAATGAATCTGTTTCCTAATGACATGGATTTATTTTATATCTACTAACATAAGCTTAGTATAATCTGAGAGCTTGATAAACTGAATTGAATTAAGATATATAATATAATTATAAAGAATTCCTGCATTCTTAATAGGGACACAGTTTTAAGCATAGGGCTATCCCAAATTCTTGAACATTTACACATGCAGATTATTGAATGTAGGTAGTGTCTGCTGCATGGGACTCTCTTTGTTGGTACCTAGGTTTACATCTGTTTATTTCAAGGTCCACGCTGACTGAATTGTTTTTAAGAATGCCTTTGTTAGCTACTGTTATGCATCTAAGCCCATCCAAACTTAGTGGCTTAAAGCAAGCACAATTTATTAACTTCTCATAACTCCATGAGTTGTCCATCTGGGAATTTCTTTATCTGGCCTTGCTTATAATCACTCATGTGACTGCAATCTGATGGCTAGGCTATGGCTGGAAGCCTCACTTCATGTCAAGTAGTTGTTGCCGACTGTCATCTTGAGTGTCCTTATTTTCCTTCACAGGCCCACTTATCCTACAATAGACTCGACTAGACTTCTACACAGCATGACAGTTTTGAGTTCCAAGAGAGGGAAAATATCTAGCCTGGGCAGTAACTCTTGGTCACTTCTACATTCTATGGGTCAAATCAAGTCAGCACAGATTCAAGGGGAGAGGAAGTAGACTCCATCTTTTTATGAAGTAAGGAGGCAACACAACCACATTGGAAACAGGCATGCTTGGCAGAGAAGTTACTGTCACCTTCACAAAGGGTCTGCCACAAAGACTTTGCTGGTCATTTAGCAGTATTACCCAAATTGACAAGTGCTGGTCAATTCTTTTATAAAGCTTAGATTGTTCCCTGCTCCTGTAAGATCACATGAATCTGTGCATATAGGTCAGTATTGACCACCATACTCTAAACTCTTAATAAAATGATGAAACGCCTTTATCTTTGTAATACGAAGTCTGACTCCAGTTTTTGGCATTTGACTGTCATCAGTATTTAAGTCTCACCCCTTCCCCTTTTTCCTCTCTCCCACATCTGGCAAGAAAACCTAGGTGCTCTCTCCTTTGGTGCCAATAGGAATTTAAACCACACAAATCTCTACTGACACAGGAAATTTCAACCCTGGCCCCATCTCCTAAACACCATAAACATCTCAAGCCAGTCACCTTTCTCTACTTTCTCAAGTCATTTTGGACCAGCTTTGGAAGACTGCCCTTCTGTGTCAATAAATCTTCATTATGTAAGTAATGAACGCTTTGGTATTCCCGTGGTGCATGTGCATTTGTTGGGTGGGGGTGAGGTGAGGGGGGGTTCCATAAGTTTTGACAGCTGAACCAGATTTTGAGTGGAGGCCCATGCTCTGTCTTAACAGTGGCCATGACAACGGCGGCATTATGAGCAGGACGGTCTAGACTATGGCAATCACCACCAATGGTCTTTCTCTCCTGGTATGGCCTGCTAACTGGCTCTGCTGCCTGCTGACGACCAAGCACTTTGAGCTGTGCTGCTTTGTGCTGCACTTGCTGAGTTCTACCAAGCCTCTGTGACAAATTTAACTCACCTAAGCTAGCATTTTTAATTACTAACATTTAGGGGCAGGAGTATGGGATTGGATCCTCTTTACTGTGGCTCTGGATCACGTGTCTATCCCCAGACTTTTCTGTGTCGTGGATTGAATCATGTGTCTTGATTTCCCATAAATTGAGACTGTTACTAGACCCTAAGGAAAGACCTTTCTTCTGGGACCAGCTGGTTATGCATCTCACAGGTTGGCCCCTGTTTCACAGAGTGCTCTGTCCAATACATTGGACAGTTGTCCAATACATAGGACAGTTGTCCAATGTGGAGGATGAAAGCACTATTTGAGAAGTAATCATGTGAAGGCTTGACTTACTGAGGCCTGCAGTCCCAAAGGCTGATATCTCAATATGATTCTACACAATGCCTTTGCTGCTACTGCTGCCTATACCTCTAATTCCAGAAAACATCCTTATCCTCAAGGTTATATGGAGAGACACCTATGGCAACTCTGGGGCACAACCAATGGGTTAAACCTTTCCGTGGAGGATACCCTTAAACCTGATGATGCTGATGTGAGACTCTCTGGAGGGATTTATAAATAATAGGAGGGTAAAAGGAGTCTCCTGAAAGTTCATCCAGTAACCACCAAAGAAAGAAAAAAAAGAAGAGAGAGAGAAAGAGAGCAAGAGAGAGAAAAGAAAAACAGAAACCTGCATAGGCAAACGAGGAAATTAGAAAAAAAAATTGAAACAGAGGTCCACAAATTGACTGAGTCAGAAATCCAAAATTTACTAACATAATTTCTACAACAAAAAATGGAAGGGCAATGATTGGCTTGGGCGCATCTACAAAACAGATCCTGAATTAAGATGCTAAATCTGCTGAAAGGCACCAATTGGAAAAACTTCATGGCCTTAATCATTACTGAGGCACAAATTACAGTTATACCGAGATTCCACTAAATTTAAACAAGGTACTACCTATAGTCTAGGGGGAGTTCCCAAGTGTAAAATAAAGGATAAACAAGTATGTCTCACCTTAACCACTGGAACTATTGTCTTGCCTAAATTCCCAAGATCATAACATCCATAGCTCTAAAATATTGCATAGTGGATGTGGACAACATGATGCAATGAGTAATAAATTAAAATCAAATTAAGTTTTTGGCAACTTACAAACTGACTAGACACAATCAGACTCCACGGACATACCTACCTCCTTGTCCTCCATTAAAGTAGTTAACACAATCGAAAGTAAAGTAAAATACTATTTTCAAAAATTGAAACCCATTATACAAGACCTAGTGAGAAAAGGGGTGATTATCCCCACTAATTCTCCATTTAACAGCCCAGTTTAGATTGTTGTTTAACTTGGAAAGAATAGTGACTCAGAGTGGATAACTAAAATTGCAATGCTGTCGCCCCACCCATTAAGGTCCCCATATGGTTCCAGAGGAAGCCACCGCTCTCCTTAGCCCCTTGTGTACCTGGGTAGTCCCTTGGGATAAACTGGGTGAGCAGCAATGAGAATTCATGCAGTTGACTGACGGTATCAACACCACGCTCACTGGAAAGCTGCTGCTTTATATTCCTCATCACACGAGGACCCTGATAAAAGACAAACACAAAAGTTAGCACAATTGGCCAAATTTCAGGTAATCATCTTAGCACTGATCCCCTGGCTAAAAGTCAGCCTCATCTGTACACGTTTACTGACTCTTGGGTTATTGCCAATAATCTCGCTGTCTGGTCTGGCCAGTATCATCAATACAATTCCTTGTCCAAGGTTGCCCACTTTGGGGTGAAGAATTCTGGGAATTTTTTGCATTATAGATCCTTGACATATACATCAAAATTACATATATCTCTGTACATATTAAAGTCACAAAACAAGTTCTCATCAAGACACTCTTTACTCTCTTTGGAGTTCCATGCATTATCAATAGTGACTCACTTCGCTTCCCAGAATCCACAGTGCGGGGCTCTTGAACAGACATTCAACAGAACTTTTACCTCCGTTACTGGCCTCTGGCTTTAGGCCTCAAAAGCACAATAATGACATACTTAAACAAGTTCCTATTCAGTGAACTAAAATATAGTACATATTAGTCATCAGTCAAACATCAGGAGTGAATGAAGAGTCTGAATCCGTTTTTTGATGTTTGAGTGCTGCCATGTTTGAAGCTTCCTACTTCCCTTTTCCTCTTGGGCTGAACATCTTGTCAAGTTGATAAGAAATCTTGGGTACTCCCTCCTTTACTGCCTGTGGAAGTTTAAACTCACACAAGCCCATGCCAGCGTGGGAACTCTCACTGCATTCTCACTCCCTAAACACCATCAAAACTCCAAGCCAATCTTTTTTCCCTGCTCTGTCAAGCCAAGTTCGGACTAGCTTTGGAGGCCAGTCCTGCCCTCCCATGAAAGCCTCATCACATAAGTAATAAGACTTTTCATTTCCTTTTGGTGCCTGTGTGGTATCATTAGTCTTGACAACCAGATCGAATTTGGGGTCCAAGCAGGGTCTATCCTGCTTCTTCTGAGAGAATATAACCATCCTTTTATCTTATTTTTAGAAAGACAGTTTGTTACAGTGAAACAATATCGACTTTGAAGTTAGACAAACATGGGGTTTTATTTCTGAATCTAGCTGCATAGTATGTCTCAGACTCAGCTTACAAGATATGAACAAGTATTTCCAAGATCAAAGAGTTTACACCTGATATGAAAGGTACACTCATGTAAATAAGGAAGGACTCAAATAAGATTCTCCCATTTATATTTTTTTCACATTCATTTGATGTTTACATCCTAAATTTGTATGCAAAGGTGGCCAAACTTCCAGTGTCAGGTTGAGAAAGAGATTCCATAGAATTAACACTCTTATCTTCACACGGTCACCACCTTGAAAAAGTTTTCTTCTTTCTGGCTTTCATATTACCTGTCTCATTCTCTTTCCTTGTTGTCAGGGCTAGTTAATCATTTCTATGCTTTCTTTTTATTCCTCAAACACAACAGACACCTTTATTAACTTTTTTAACATTGTGGGGTTTTTTTTAACATTGTGGTTTTAAGAGAGTCCTTAACTCAGGGGACTTATGTGAGTGGACTAGGAAAACTTATGGAGGTTATCTATGAGTTACACAAGTCAGTCAAGAGTTACACAAGTCTTGTGGTGGTAGAAGAAAGCTCTTCTGACTGATGTACGGAGACATGTCAAACCATGGACACATCCCTTTGGTAACATTCAAGAAGGAAGAGCTTGTTGATTAGGAGATAAGACAGTATCTTAATCTTTGTATATCTCCTTATTAGCTAAGACTGAGGGTAATTTACTTAACTCTTTTAAACCTAGGTTTCCTTATACATAAAATAAGGAATATGATAGCACCTCCTTAGGGTTGATTTGAGAATTAAGTGAAATAAAGCACCTAAAGTGTTAAGAACAATGACCAGCAGACAATAAGAAGAAAATAAATATAAGCTGTCATCACTACATAGTGTAAGAATGCAAACTCCCCCCGAAGACGTGTATGCCTTCCTAGATTTCCTGCTATGATACTGTATTTGAATAATGTGGCGGTTGATTATTCTATACACACACATCTAATTGTCAGAAATACAAGATTAAAGTTACTTTCCTTCTCTAGCTTGGATGATATACAGCTTTGCCAGGCATAGGCTGAATACAGGTAAGATGTGATATACTAGAAAAACAAGATACCATGGAATGTTCAACCTAGTAGCCTTGATCACTGTGACTGTAACACATGGAATGGGTCTGGTGGTTTTAAAAATGTGCCCACAAACACATTTTTATGCCTCCCTTCAAGAGATGGAGAATAAATTTTCTCCTCGAGTGTGGTCATTTCTAATGAATAGAATACAGCAGAAGAGATGGTACGTCACTCCTGAGATGATTAGCATATACAAACATTGCAGCTTCAATTTGGGGTTCACTCACTTTTTATTGAATCACTTACTCGGGGGAAGCCAGCTGCCACGTCATGACAAGCAGCCTTTGGGGAGCCCCATGTGTGAGGAACTGAAGTCACTCAAAAGTAGCCAGGAAAGTAGTGCGAACTGAAAACCACCATGTGAGTGAGGTTAAAAGGGAATCTTCCACCAGTTGAGCCTTCAGATGAGACAACAGCCCTGGCGACAGCTTTACTACAACCTTACAAGACAACATATGCCAAAGGCACTCAGTTCTGTGGCTTCCTGGTTCCTGACCCATGAAACTGTGAAATAATAAAATTGTGTTGTTCTAATTTGCTAAGATTTATAGGTAATTTATTACATAGCATTAGATACCTAATATATAATAGCTAGAGTAGAGGTTGCTGGATTAAGTATGAAAAAACTAGATATTTGCCCAAATAGGGGCACTGAGAGTGGATAGAAAATACCTTTTATGAAAGACTAGAAATAATCAGTATATATATATATATATATATATATATATATATACAGATAGATAGATAATTATATACTAATATAATACATATTATATTCATTATTAGAAAAAGTTATTAGTAAACAAATTAATTTTAGTGTCCAACTAGATCAAGTAGAGGTATGGATGCTAAAGTTTGAACCTAGAAGAAATCACAATTATGCAAATTGCTGACCCAACATTAACAAATCACAGCAGTTCATAATTTCACACTGTGCCAAATTAGTATCTCCAATGATATGGGCAGCAACCTCAAAATTTGTACTAAGAATAATATATAGCAAATTATAACCATGAATTTGTGAACAGATATACCCCATACAATAATGACATTTTTCGTTCACTCACAGACAGGGGACATTTTTGAGGACTCACTAATATAACCTTTATCTGCCTGTTTTTAATGAAAAAAAAAAAGCCCTGGAGATTTGACAAAGGTATTTCCATGTGTGAAAGTTATAGAAAATTTAGAGGATAATGGCCATAGAGCAAAAATTCAGGTTCTGTCAGAACATGTATGGAAACTTGACACCATAAAACTATAATATGAACCATAAAACTTTAAAAGGAGTAACTTCTAATGAGGAATGGAATACTCAGTTCATAAATTTTATGGTTCTGCAATTAGGTTACGGTTGATAGAGCAGGGTAAAGTTTAAAACTATGGGCTCATGACACCTGAAAACATGAAAAACTGCAAACTAGTATTGTTAGGACATCCCCCTTAACATACACAAGCATAAAATGTCCACATTCAAATACGAGATTCACGTACTGGATAATCCATAACCTAGAAAACTTCATATTTGTTCCTGGACAGACATCACTGTAAAAGTTTGCTGTATCCCTGAAGTCTAATTTTCAAATGAGAGATTTTTAAGGACTCATACTCCCAGCAACTGTCAGCTTCTGGAGCAAAATCCTGTGTACATAGTGCTGCAGATTTTGCCAAGGTAATCCTACAGTCCAAGACATAAATTAAATGTCTTGAAAAAAATACCTATTTATCTACACATCGTTGCACATCATATTTTAATTCATCCCATAAAGCTATTTTCTCCATCGCACAATTTTCTATGTGAATTTCTTTTTCTGAAATTTAATCTCTGTCAATACTGCTTCCAGTTAATATGTAATCAAGATGGTTATTTCTTTTCGGTAAATGTTGGTATGTTTTTCAAGGACTTTGTGGAGCCATTGGAATCCCAAATTGGACTTGTTTGTGATACAAATATGGAGACTTTATATAGCATTATAGGAAGACCTACCTAAGGTTCCAGAAACCTTAAAATCACACTATGTATGTTCCTTCTTTTTTAAAAATCTTTTGTTTCTCAAGAAGAAATATAATAAAAATCTATGCAATGAAAAGTACCTTTTACTCATCTTCTTGGGCTTCTGGTACATCACTGGTTCTGTTAGAAATTTTGAATCAAATGTTAAGGGAAAAAAAAAATGCCAAACAACATAAGGAACTGTCGCAGCTACTGAACAGGAATAAATCAGGTTGCGTACGTAGCCAAAAAATAAAGGATGGAAAGGTGAGGAATTTAGCTTTCTCTTCTTCAGACTGGGGTTTGAATTCCGGTTTCTCAGCTAAACACCAACATAATCTTGACTGTGATTTTAGCACATTATGAACTACAGTTTCTTCATCGGTAAAATGAGGATATTAAGAGTATTCACCTTGAAGAATTGTTGGGAATATTATGGAAGATAGTATATTTGAAACACTTAGCATAGAATCTAGCTATCAGCACACTGCTGGCCATAATTATATATATATATTATATGTATGTATATATATATAGAATGTGTTCACTATTTTATTATTATCACATTAGTGACATAATTAATATTTTCACAGTCATCAATACTACAGATATTATTATTTATTTTGAATTTATAAGGAAGTGAAGGTGCAGAGAATTTAAGTAATTTGCTTATATTTCCACCCCTAGGTAGTGGCAGAGCTACAATATGATTTTAAGTTTCTTGACACAAAACTCATGCTCTTTTAATGCATAACACTTCCATCTCTCGTTTTAGAGGCAGAATAGAATCCATCAATTCCTCTAGTACTGCATAGCCTAGCTAGGTTGATGGTGAGGTTGTCAGAATAGATATAAATTACTAAGACAGTTATCTTTTACATAGAGAGACTTTGAACCCCCTTGAAGAGTGACCGTAAAATTAAGGTAGGATTGTATATAATATCTCTATGTATTTTTTAAAGTCAAATGAATGACAGGCAAGATATGCCAATTGTTGCACTGACAAAACAGAGCGTATTATGGCAGCTTAAAAAATCCAGAATATATATTTATAATAGTCTTTTTCACCATCTGTCAAACTTGCTTAAGTGACTGATATGCATGGCTGGTGACAGGCTGCTGTGATCCATCTGCATATATGCCACTTGCCAGTTGTTTGACTGGTACTAATTTAAGAAGCCTATGCCCTAAAAATACTCATTTAGTGGTTAATAAGTATTTATTCACTGAGATGTGTGCGTGTGTGTGTTCAAAATGTCTCATATAAAACAGTGCCAAAAAAAGAAAAAAAAAATTTAAAAGACCATTAGGAGAATGAGAGACTAGAATTTGAGTTTTCATTCTTACTCCTTGTAGCATATGGTTCTAACTATTGTAAGCACAATTTGTTCATTTGTAAAATAGTAATAATAAACTTTCCATTGGATTGTTGGATTCAATGACATAACACAAGTAATTCGCTAAGAATTATGTTTTGCACATAGTAAATTCACATTAACTACCACTATTATTTCTACTACTACTTTACTACTACAGCCAGTACACAATGCAAGAAAAATTAATTATTTGTGATAGGAAAAATAAATAAAGTCAATTAGAGGCAGATTAAAGAGTCTAATATACATAAAATGGAACTAGAAGAAAATAAGGATGTTGTAATCTAAATTGGATAGCCTTTTAAGCATTAAACGATAGGAAAAAAAGTCAATAGAAATGCAAGTATGAAAGACAAAATTTCTGCACATCAAGAATTATCAAAAATTAAATAAGAGGAACAAACAAAACCTACTGTGTAAAAATTATTCACAACAATAAAATAAATGATTAATACTCTTAATATGTAAAGATCTTATCAATCAACAAGGAAAACACTGAAACTTCCATCTGCAAAACAGCAATGAACAGACAATATACATAAATAGTACAAATAATTGTTAAAAACAGGAAAAATGTTTATCCTCATTAATAAGTAAAGGTAGTCAATTAGCACAATGATAAGAATTTATTTTCATTTAACAATTAGAAGCTATTGTCAAATGATGTTAATATTGTTTAGGGTACAGTAGATCAAGTTGTTAATATCTGCAGGGTGTGAGTATAAATCTGGCAATATATATCAAGACATTTTAAAAAATTAACCTAGTAATTTAACTGGTACTAATCTATCCTGATTTAATAGCAATTCAGACAAATGTCTGTGTTCAAAATATTGATTTTAGTATTCTTTTATATCAAAAATCGAAAATAAGTCAAGTATCCTTGAATAAGACACCTAACAAATCATTTCATGTAAATTTGTATTATTATATTACATTACAAAATAAAATTGTTAATAGTCATGAAAAATTACGTGACAAATTACCGTAGTACAAAATTGCTAGGAAGAATTGTAAGTTTGACAATAGGGTTAACTCTTTGTTTTTCTGCTTCTGGCAGGACAAACAACTTGGTCAACTCAACTCATACTCAACGCTTGTGATTCAGTAGTGCTCTGAAGAAGTGCTGATGGTGGAAATAAGGATGCAGGTCCTGGCTCTGGGGAGAAATACTCAGAGGTGCTCTGTAGGAAGTGTGGAGGGCAGAGTTCAGGGCTCCTAGGGCCCAGTTACCAAAACCTCCCGTTTCACCATCTGTCAGCCCAGACTCCATAAACCCCCCATGGCTTTCTGCAGTCTGGACTTCGTGTCTTCAGCCTTCATTCGTGGCATTTCCCTGTCTTCACTGGGACTCGACCCTCACTGCCCAGATCTGGCACTGGGTACCCTGTGCAGGCACTCCTGCCCACTGCTGCTCTCACTGATAGTGAATTACAGAGGATGTTTACTTGTTTACTTTACATTTATATACTTTAGACTCTTTATAAAGATTACAAAACTGCTTTTATAATTAGATTATAATTAGAACAATGCTGCTTTAAAAGTTCATGGAGGCTATGCAATCAAACTTGGAGTGTCATATAAACTCTGTACATTAAAGATACTTTTTAAAATTGATGTTGATGATTTCTTACTGTCCAGGTTGTCATCCTTCAATGAGTAAAGACTCTACAGCCACAGGGGAATGAGTAGTCAGAAGGCCATCAAACAAGGACAGGTACATACATCCTCATTTGTGTCCAGTGAGAGCCAACTCCTCTCCAGCTTGAATGAAGAGAGACCACTGATTTCCTTACAAAGGTGGAAATAGAAGGAACTCTTTGACTATTTTTTGTTTGTTTGTTTCTGAAAACCAACATAATGAACTGTTTGATTCTGCTATGCTGCATAGCAATTATACCCGGTGACAAATTGTCTCTTGAGATGGGTTCTAGGTGCTGCACTTGATGCGTAATACAGGAAGTCAGAGAAGAATGAACAGTTTTCATTTTTCATAAGGGTTATGTGAACCAAATGATTAGAACATCTTAAATCCACTTTCTCTCTCTCTCTCTCTCTCTTGCTCTCGCTCTCTCGCTTTTTCTCCATTTAAGACAGTTTAGTCCTGACGCATTTTCCTTTTTCCAAGAAGAAATGTGTATGCAACAGCAACAAATGAAAACAATTTTAAAGATGTGGTTTTTAAAAAGGCAACAGTAAATGACACTTATTCTGTTTCAGAAAGAAAATAATTGCTTTAGTTGGAGGAAAGTGGAAGGTTCTAAAGGTTTATAGTAATTGAAAGCAAAAACAGGCAACCTGTGATCAAAAGGAACTACTATATTAGGAACAATCAATGCCCACTGTGAAAAATATGATTAGATAAGTAGGTAGGTACATACAGATATAGATATAGATATATACACATACACACAGTATATATAACTATATCTATATACACACACTAATTCATATGTATGTATGTATATACATAAATGTATTTCCTTGATATGGATATATAAATAAATATATATTATACTATACTGTATTATAACTTCCTTGATCAGTGTTAATACATAGTAAACATTTGGAGAACTATCTTAAACTCACCATTTTATAATCCCTGGGGAGGACAATTATATGGTATAAAAGACATGTGCTTGGGGAATTAAAAAGATAATTATCTCTCTCATTTCACTGCAGCATTCACCCTTTACCAGGTTGACAATAAGACATTATAACATAGTTGGCAAACTAGGGGAAAACTCTTACTGGTAAAATTTAAGGAGAAAGCACTAGACTATGACTTTCGTACTGAAACAACTTCATGTAAAACATACAGTTTATGCTGTGAACAGTAGTGAAAAGAGGAGGGCGAAGAGAAAGGAAGGGGGGTAGAAAGGAAATTTCTTGTGTCTCTCTTTATACATTCATTTTTATATTCTGCAAATATTCATGGAGCTCCTAGTACGAACTGGGCGCCCTTTCAAACACCGTGGGACATGCATGTGAAATAAAGCACCCAGAAGTAACTGCTCCTCTCTCTACTTTGCTTCCTCTTCACAGATCGACAAAACCCATATAAAATTCACTCAGATGTGTTGATATGGAATTTCATGCTTTTAAAAATTCTATTCATCTTTAATTTATTCTAAAACAGAAAATGTGTTTTTTAAATCTTCATTCTACTCCATACTACACTTAGCCACTTAGTGTTAGAACACTCTGTATGGATAATATCTAGCAAAATGAAAAGTTTTTTGGTGGAAAAGGAATGATGAGTTGTTCTAGCCTTCATAGATGCCTCAAACACTTTTCCTGGATATAAAATTTTTAGCAATAAAACATTCAAGGAAGTTTGAGTATCTTCTCCTCATGTTTCTTTATTTTTCTTTTCTTTCCTTTTTAAAAAATCAAAACCTTGGTAGATGAAGGAGATGACTGATGTGTGACTTAAAAAGTAAAACTTAAAGATCCTTAAAAAAATATTACTCTGAAATACTAAGTACCTCAGACATTTATATCTAAAGTAGAAAAATCTTCTCTACTAACAAACTTGTATTGCCATTGAGAATGTTTTTGTTATTTTATTAAAGGCTAACAATATTTTAGTTAAACATTTCAATGAGAGCTCAAGATAACCAAGCCTCCTTTGTTCATTTTTATATTAATTTACAAATATATATATATATATATATATATATATATATATATTAGTTCTTATATCCTCATTAATCTTCTAGGACCTGGGAACAGAACTTTAAAAAAAATAAATAAATATAAAGTCACTGTCTTCTACTTGGGAAGCGACAGATAATAAACAGTATAATAAATAGTATATTTCAATTAGTGGTAAGTGAGGAAATAGAGAGTGCTGGGGTTTGCTATTTTATACAAGGTAATTGGGGCTATGGCATGGCTAAGGGGATATTTGAGCAGAGCTCTGAAAGGAGTGAGAGAGCATGTTTTGGGATTCTCTAAAAGAGACCATGATGGGGAGAGGAACAAGGGCAAAGTCAAGAGTCAGGAGTGTCTTTGATGTGTTTCAGATACAGCAGGGAGGCCAGAGTGGCTGGAGTAGAAAGAACAGGGATAAAATTGTGGGTGATGAAGTCAGAGCAACAGGTATTTAGGGTTGAGTACAAATCATATACAGTTCTTGGTCAGTGTAAGGACTTTGACTTTTACATGGTAATAACTAGAGTTATTTTGGACAGAGAAGTGACATGAACAGACTGTTTTGATGACTGTGGCTTTGTAGTATAGTCTGAAGTCAGGGAGCACGAGACTCCAGTTTTGTTCTTTCTTCTCAAGATTGCTTTGGCAATTTGAAGTTCTCTGTGGTTCCATATAAATTTAGGATTATTTGTTCTAGCTTTGTGAAAAATGTCACAGGTATTTTGATAGGCATTGCATTGAATCTGTAGATTGCTTTGGGTAGTATGGGCATTTTAACAATATTAATTATTCCAGTCCAAGAACACAGGATATCTTTCCATTTCTTTGTACCATTTTCAAATTCCCTCATTAATGTTTTATAGATTTCAGGGTATAGGTCTTTTACCTCCTTGGATAAGTTTATTCCTAAGTATTTTATTCTTTTTGAAGTGATTGTAAATGGGACTGTTTCCTTAATTTCTCTTTCTGAGAATTCATTATTAGTGTATAGAAAAGCAAAAGATTTTTGTATATTAATATTATATCCTGCAACTTTGTTGAATTCATTTATTAGTTCTAATAGTGTTTTGGTGGAGATCTTAGGGTTTCCTATATGTCAAGTAACGTCGTATCATCTGCAAATAGTGACAGTTTTACTCTTCCCCTCCAGTTTGGATGGCTTTTATTTCTTTTTCTTGTCTGATTGCTGGAAACACAACTAATCTTTGTGTATTGATTTTGGATTATGAAACATTCCTGAAAACTTAGTTCTAATCATTATTTTGAGGCTTTAGAGTTTTCTACATATAAGTTCATGTCATCTATGCCCACTACATCCATGGCAAAATACTGAACTATTCATTTTGGGGGGAAAACTAAAAACCAAATTGAAATCGGAGCTACTGCCCACCACAGGCATGGCAGAGTATGCTATTAAAATCTAACAAGTTAATCAACTGCCAAAAGAAAAATGTTAGCTTTAGAGGTATATGAATGAATCCACAGTCTCTACTACATGCATTTACAATGTCTAGGATACAAAAAAAAAAAAAATCAAATTGTGACTATCCAGGAGAAAGCAATCCATCCTCAAGGAAAAAGACAAACAGATCCCAGCCTAAAGATTATCCAGATGTTGAAATTATCAAACAAGGACTTTAAAGCAGAACTTATAACTATGCTCAATGATGGAAGAGCAAATGTACTGATAATAAATAAAAATACAGAAATTCTTATTAGAAAAACATGCATCTAAATATGAAAATAAACTATATCAAAATGTTGGAAAATTGAAATTTTGAAATTGAAAACAATACCTGAAGAAAAATTAATTTGATGCTCTGAATAAAAATAAAATGGGTATGACAGAAGAAAAAACTAGTGACTTTGAAGATAAATCAATAGAAATAATACAACTAAAAAAAGAGAGAACAAAAATATTTTAAAATTGAACAAATCCTCAGGAACCTGTGAAACAATAGCCTAAAGGTCTAACCTATGAGTATTTGGAGACCCAGAAGGAAATGAAAGGCAAAATGTGGCATAAATAAATATTTGAAAAAATAAGGGAGTGAATTTACAGATTCAGAAAGCTTAGTTAACCCCAATCAGAATAAATGCAAAACAAAAACCACGTCTAGGTACCCCATAGTCAAACTGCTGAAAGCCAATTATAAAGATAAAAATTATAAAGTAACAGGAAAAAAATTTCACATTACATAAGGAGAACACTGGAGCAAACAAGTATAGAGTTTTTATCAGAAAACATGGAAGCCAGAAGTCAGAGAATGAAGAAAAAATTTTTGAAAAATTTCACATCTATTCATTATTAAAATTCTAAGCAAACAAAGAAAAGAAGGGAACTTCTACAATCTGAAAAAGGACATTTATAAAATATACAATGACAACTAGTAAACACTCTCCTTCCCCCAAAGATTTTGAACAAGGCAAGGATGTCTAATATCACCCATTCTATTCAATGTCATACTAGAGGTTCTAGTCACTGTAATAAAGCAAGAAAAAGAAATAAAAGCTATAACAACCAGAAAGTAGGAAGTAAAATCTTGTCTATTTGCAGATGACATAACCACTTAGAAAGACAATCTTAAGAAATCTATACTAAGAAAACAACTTACCAGAACTAATAAGTGAATTTAGCAAATCACGTGATATGTTTAATATATAAAAATTAATTGCTGGGGCTTCCCTGGTGGCGCAGTGGTTGAGAGTCCGCCTGCGAATGCAGGGGACACGGGTTCGTGCCCCGGTGCGGGAGGATCCCACATGCTGCCGAGCGGCTTGGCCCGTGAGCCATGGCTGCTGGGCCTGCGCGTCCAGAGCCTGTGCTCCACGACGAGAGAGGCCACAACAGTGAGAGGCCCGCGTACCGCAAAAAAAAAAAAAAAAATTAATTGCTTTTATATAGAAGAATCTAATGATTATAAAATAAAATCTTAAGCCATCTGTCTTACATTGGTTTCAAGAGCATAAAATCTTAGAAATATATCTAACAATGGTGTAAAAAACCTTTTCACTGGACAGTAGAGAACTCTGCTGAGAGAAACTGAAGAAGACCTAAATAAAGAGATAGGCCATGTTCATCAATTGCAAGCCTCAATATATTAAGTTATCAATTCTCCACAAACTGATCTATTGATAAAATTCAACACCAATAAAAACTTGAATATTTTTTGTAAAATTAACAAATTGATTCTAATATTTATATAAAAATTCAATTTAGAATACCAAAACAGTTTTAAAAGAAAAACAAGAATTGGGGGACTTCAACTGTCTGATTTCAAAACTTCCTTTAAAGCTGTAGTAAGCAAGAGAGTATGGAATTAGTGAAATGATGAACATATAGGTTAGTGGAATAAGAAATAATCCAAAAATTAATCCACATATATATTGACTACTTATTTTCAACAAAGGTACCACAGTAATTCAGTGGGAATATAAAAGACTTTAAGATTTGTACAGGTTTTACTTTATACATATAGATGGTACTGAAATGCTTTGTATAGAAAGAAATGAACATCAGTCCTTCCCTCATGCTATACACAAAATTAACTCAATTATTAACTTAAAGTTAATTATCTGCTGACCTTAAAATAGGAGATTATCTTGGATTATCTGGGTCAGTCTAGTGTAATTACAAGGGCCTTTACATGTTGAAGACGGAAGCAGACGTGTTAGCATCAGAATGATGCCATATGAGAAAGACTCCACCAGCCACTGATGGCTTTGAAACATGGAAGTAAGCCATGAACCAAGGAAGGTGGACAGCCTCTAGAAGCCAGAAAAGGTAAGAAAATGGATTCTCCTCTACTGCCTCCACAAAAGGATGAAACCCTAATAATGCTTAAATTTTAGCCCAGTAAGACCCATTTTGTACTTTGACTTCCAAAACTGTACAATACTACATTTGTTGCTTTTAAAAAATAGATTATAAGCCTAAATGCAGATGATAATACTATATAACTTCTAGAAGAAAACATAAGAGAAAACTTTTCAGCCTTGGCGTCAGGTAGCATTTCTATACAGGAATTCTTTCTCAGTAATCCTTAGTATATGGCTTTTTCTCCAAATTCAAAAATTAAGAAAAATCAGTTGAGAGATTGGAAAAATGTGAAAAAAGTATCATAACCCTGAAAGTATTAAATTTTTCCAATCAACATAATGATAAAATGAATAAATCCACTAATATCAAATTGAGAGATAAAATGGAAGACACTAACACATGGGCATGAGGTTTAAAGTCACCATTTGTGTAAACTAGATCAAAAGCATGTGAGAAGCAGTCACTATGGCAACTGCTATAAGCATGGTGAGTGCTTCTCACACGCTGATAGCAGCTGCTATGTTACATGTGTGAGTTTGTGGTTCTATCTGCTGCTAACAATAATTCATTGTTGCAAGTAAAATAAATTTTAATAAGTTTAAGTGCATCATGTGCTTTTTGAAAACCCTATGAGTGGTGTTCCAAGAATTAATATATTTGGTGAGAATAATATGTCTTCAAACTGGTAATTTCAGCAAGTAATCTTGTATAATGTTATTAAACTTTCTAGGCAATCCAAATGTTACATTATTCAAAAATCTACCTAATAATGTCCACTGGTGTTTTCCAGTATTTGAATATTTACTATAGCCTTTAATTCTTTGTAACTACTTTAAAAGAAAATATTTCGAAGAGAAAAATGTGGATATTATTGTGGAATTGTCCAACATGAAATCAGAAACTCATCAAAAGTGATATTAATTTTAATGGCAAAGCCAAATCAGAGTAAGCAGATAACACAGTTTCATCACTTAAAAAGGAAATGTTTATGTATTGGGAGACAACGTCCACTGGTTTCACGTATGTAGGCATTAACGCCCAATTTGCTCCAAATGGCATTTTCAAGTATGTTTGTATAAGCAAGCCATCAGGGGAGACAGAAATGTCTCCAACCCCAAAGAGTTTTCTCTCTGTCTCTCTCTCCCTCCATCCCTTCCTCCATCTCTCTCTCTCTCTCTCTTTTTCCTGCCCCCAATAGATTTTCTTCCATTCCAGGATGATAGAAACAGTATTTCCCTCAAGGCTTGCATATATGCTTACATTACAGAGTAATAAACATAATGTTCTTCTCTGGACAGAAGGATGGGCAGATTTGCTAGCAGCTTCCTGTATAAGATTGGGGCTTCCTAGTATCAGCATTCCTCTCCTGTGACAGAGTCTACCGTGCGTAAAGACAGCAGCCAGCTCCCATCACATCACCCTTGGGGGATTAGGGGCTGGGGTAACTGCTTCTCTGTATTGCTGTTGTTGTGAGTAATAAACTGTCTTTTGTCTCTGACCCTGGACTCACATGTCTTCTGCCAATATATATATAAAACTGGCAAGCTAATAGTTAAATTGTAAACAATAAAACTCTCAGATCCTTTGCATGTTTTCGAAATACAAAGCAACATGTATTTTAGATTCTTTGTATTGTTTGTTTTAAAATGAAGAAGATAATTTGAAAAGGAGACTGAGAAAGAATAGCCAGTGAAATAAGAGTTTCACCAAAAGAGAGTCACACCCTAGGAAGTCAAGTTAAATGAGTTGTGAAATGTTGCTGGCAATGAAGTGAAATATGGATGGAGCCCTGATCATCAGATTTAGTATTACAGAGGTTATTTGTGACTTGGGCAAGAGTTCTCTCAATGGAGTGATAGAAATGAAAGACTGATCAGTGTGGGTCAAAAAAGAAGGGAGGGAGACGAGGACATAACGAGTATAGATATTGCAATTTTAGAGTTGGGGGGATTGAGGATCAGGACATTTAGGAAAAATTTACCCCCCAAAACTTTCCTATTAACTAATGATGTCGAGAGAATCCGGTCCTGTCAGATTCTTTCCATTGTAGCATGCAGCCTACCATACAGAATGTTAGAGATGCCAGGGTCTTAATTTTCTTGACAGATGAGAATTTAGAAGTCATTTGTGAAGTAATAGCACAATTCTTAATTATGATTGAGATGGACTCTGCATTGGCTAGCTATACATTTAGATTAATGAAGATATATTAGATTTTAAAATGATGGCTAGGTGATTTACATTTCAATTGACTCTGGGAATTTAGGGTTTATTGCCTGGGGAAAACTAATTCTCATAAAGTATGATTGACTACTCCATTGTTAGGGGGATGTAATTTAGTTTTAGTAATTTTACAATGCAATTTACAATAGTTTTTCTCTCATTAAGTTTCTTTCTTTTTATATATATTCTTTCATATATATATATATATTTTAACATAGAGTAGCATCTATTTTGGTGCTTGCATGAATTACGTGCCAGAATGACCAACTCAAATTTCACAGCTGCTCTCGAATTCCAAGGAGTTTTTGTTAATGCAACATCTGCCCCGCCTGTCTTGTGCTCGCCCATGTATTAATACCCAGATTCCTGCAGCTCAAAGACTCTCTCAAGCATATAATAAATAAGTTCCAATGAATTAGAACCTTCTGCTTCAGTCGATATTAGAAAAAGTTTTAGCTGTGGTGGTTGTTTTGTTTTTCTCTTTTGGCTAGTTTAAAATTTCTCTTGTTCTCTCAGCATGGCTCAAATAGTCAAGGATTAAAACATATTTTTAAAAGTGCAGAGTTTCTTTTTTAACCCAGGACATTTCAGCATCCCCTTAAAGGAAAAACAACTGGTTTAGAAACAATTTTAGAAGCTAGATATTATGAGTTTTTGTCACATCACTAAAAATGATTTCCATTTCATAGTGATCTGGAATACACTATATTGAAGTCATTCTAAAAATCAGGATTAAATTTTTAAATTTTGATGTATTTTGATAAGTATATATTTTCTTACTACATACTTTAAAACAATTGCAAAACAAAAATATTTAAAATGTGATTTTCCCTTAATGGGGTTTCTACCCAAAGAGGAACATAGTAGAGAAAAAGGAATACAGTACTACCTTTCATCTTCTATAAGACAGATGACATGTGAGCATTACATTTTTAAGGTCTATAGGAAAAATAAATGAAATATTATATGCCAGGATAAAAATAAATGAAAAATAAATGAAATATTATATGCCAGGATAATTCATGGACATACTAATTTCTACTTTTTTTTTTTTAACTTTTCAATCATATATCCTTTTTCCTTTTCCAAGAGTTCAGTTAAACACATGGAACTCCTTTGCAGCAAAGCTTTTCGCTGTATGCCAAAACACAGTTACCGATAGACAACATTTCAACCCAGCTTTTGCATTGCAGCTTTTCTGTATCTTTGCAAAAGCAGGCCGGAATAAAGGGGGGAGAGGCTAAGGCATTCAGGAAGTGAGAGAGTCCATAATTTTTCTAGAGATGCGGTTCTGTAGATTCCTTTCCTTTATGCTTCCCCAGGTTGGTGACAGTTCTTTCTGGTGGGGAGAAGCTTGTATGAAGCACCTAGGCTGGCTGAACCCTAAGGTATGGGGATCCCCAGACTCAGCAAAGATCATGAACTATAAGCAAGTGACAGATCTTCCAATGTCAAGTAAGCAGTCTTGAGTAATAAGTATGTCAGCATAGAAGATCTTCACATAACCTTGGGGGTTAAAAAGGAGTCCCAATAATGACAAATTGAATTTCACCAGTTAGAAAATATAATGGCTTGGAGTCTGATACAATGTGATTTACGAAAAATAAATATTAGTCATAATATTTATGACTTCCTGTATAAAGTGTATCTAACATGTCAAGTAATATTTTGATAATTGCTATTGAATTAAAAGTTTAATTATGCATACCAAAACTTTTATGTAATAGAAGATCTAATATTTCACACTCATTTCATATAAGCTTCACAACAATTGCATGACTATAGACAATATTATTCTCCATTTTCAAGATTCATTGATTGATACTCAAAAAGTTAAATGGTTCATCTAAGAAGTGAAGGAGGAAGATTCAAATTCTATCCAATTCCAAAGTCTTCCCATTATATGCTCCAGTTTCAAGGATGTAATTTTATTTTAGGGAATAACAACTATATGTCATGGCCTCATGTAGGAATTCAGTTGAAATAATAATGTTGGCTTTTCTTTGAATATTTCACTCCATCTTCCCCCCTGGGTGGAGATAGAGGCTTCCCTCTATGTTTTCTTTTTGAATCAGCCATGCTACTATAGAATATACATTTTTTTTTGCCACTTCACATCTTAAGTTTCAGGAGCCATCTGTTCAGAGACCATGTGGTTTCTCAGCTCTGACTGTGACCAATGGAAAATTTAGTTCTTGGGTCCAGAATTAGGAAGTCCATGCACATCCAATCAATTTTGATTTTTTTTGGTAATATAAGTAATATCTGTATCTCTGTCTTTCAAAAACATGTGCTTCTTTCTTAATTTGTTCTAAACTCATGGAAGTAGAAAAAGATACTAATTTTGGTTCCTGTCAGGCTCTACCAACTGTGTTTATGTAGCACTTTTCAATTTCTTATACTTAAACTCATTCAGTAGGTCTTCACGTGAACTTGTTAGGCTGCAAATGGTAGAAATATAAGCCAGTTAAACTTGGTCATGAGAAAAAGTTACTCAAATTGCAAGAGATTCTGGGATCCAAGTAGGTATAAGGAACACTGAAATAATGAACTTGAATCTTCTAGTCTCTTATCTCTGCTTATTTTTATGTTGCTTTCATCATTCTCACTGTACCATGACTTTCTCCACGGGGAGGGAACCATGGCCACCACACTTCTGATGCTTACTTCTCTACTCCTATCTTATAGGTGCCATAACTGCAGAGTAGGTAATAATAACAACTATATTTATACTTTCAATGCCCTAAAAACTTTAGATACAGTAATTCTTTTTATCCTTACAACCTGCTTACAAGATGTTTCTAACATCCTGACAGTTCATAGTGACACAGCCAGTATTGGGAAGCAGCTCTGAATGCATTCAGAATCGACTCGCTAACCTAAACTACTTATACTCCTTTCCTAATTCTATACTTCCTCTTTTGATTTGGTTAAAAGTATAAAATTAACAAAATTTGGGCATTTTTTCTTTTTTCCTAACAATATTAATTTCTAATACGCATATAGCTCTTTACTGCATGAACAAGTAACTGTAAAATGAAATGTCACCTCTAGTTACATGTACAAATTAATTTGATTTTAAAACATAATATTTAGCAAGGAAAGCAGTATTTTTGATCATTTCTTATTTTATGAAAAATTTGCTCAGGTTGAGTTTTTCATTCCCCAAAAGTTACATTGTTACAATGCAGACCGTTGTTTCTTGGAAAATTCATTGGCTTAGGTTATGAAAGTTTTCTCTCTGAAGCTGGAACCCACAAAAAGCAAAACATACAATTATGAATGTGTTTAATGGAAATGCCACGATATATCACTTCTTTAATACTTGACAGTCTATCATGAAATTCAGTTTGGAACTGCCTTAAAATTAGAACTTTGGCATTTCTGATTATAACAACTGTTAGCAATACGTCTTAACTCTTAGTGGAGAAATGTAGTTGAAGGAGAAAGAAGAACATTTTGTTTTAAATAGGAAGATTCCAAAGCAAGATCATGGTTATAAAAATAAAGTCCATCCTTTTGTGAGTATTGTTATCTCTGGCAGAGTGAATGTGTTTTGATAATACAAATCAGGAAATATGAATTGATAGGTATAAATATACTTGAAATGAGGACTCTCATGTTTAGAATATTTAGTTGCTAAATCAAGTTGCATTTGATTATCTACCAAGATTTAATAAAAAGATTACTTATGTTCTGGTCTTTCACTTGAGATGGAGAAAGGGGCATTTAAATCTCTCAAACTAGTAAGGTTTTGAGAAGTAAAATGCTTTTTTAAACTAGTGTTTTCTTCAATCTTGGTACTATCAGTTAAATGTGACCATAAAAAGCATTAATCCTAGACAAACTTTTTTTATTTTTGGTTTCAACAGTTTTCCAGCTTGTGCCACTGCCTATTCAAATGAGGATCTCTCTGTCAATCTTGTAATTCATTCTCCTATTCTGTGCCTCCCACAAAGGTCTGCTATCATGGAATTATCTTTCTGTTAGAAATCATAGGAAATCAAGCAAGAAAGTTATATAGAAACGAGATTCCCCTTACATACCCTATTGAATGAAAATGCCAAAGTGTGCTCTGAATATTTCCACAAGTAAACAAAATCTTCCTGAGCTCTTTCCTGGACATCCACATAGAAACTTTAATCCTTGCATGAAGAAGAATTTACAATATCAAGGCTTTTAGTTCACATACTATTCCTAAAAATGGTCATAAGTTTGTAATTTTTTTCTCACTTCAGCTCTCTGTATTTTAGATACGTGCTGAAGATGTATTCAATGTTTCTGTGATTTAACCTGGAACAACTGATTTGAGGTTGAGTTCAGGAAACATCAATAATCCTGTCATGCCCTTTTGACTGTTTCAATCCTTAGATCGTGTTAGTATGTCACTTAGCCTTGAAGGAAGTTCCTCAATCCATTTCCTTTAAGGAGGTTACTCGATGTTGCACTAACTGGAACTGATCTCGCAAGTAATATTTTCATGTACTTTACTTAGAAAGTGCCAGTCCTGTGAAAAACTTTTTCATTTATGCCAGGGCCATGGCTTGGGGATTGGATATTCTTCAATGAAGAGTAGCAGGGTTGGGTGCATCAGCACCATTTAAATATTGCACTGGTGCCTCCAGGATTAAAATGCATCCGTTTTTTCACCACCTAGGACTCTAAAGAGTAGAGCTGTCTAGAGTTAGTGCAGGACGTTAGGAATAGCTGGAACAGACCTATAGGTACTGGAAGATATTTGCAGAACTCAATGAAGGTTAAAGGCTCAAAAGATTTATTGCTTCATTCATTTATTGCATATATATTGACTGAATGTCTTTTCAGGTTCAAGGATAAACTCTGTGACAGGGAGTGGGGTAAAAAAATTAATGAACTATAATCCCATTCTCACATTTCTTTTTTTTTTTTTTTTTTTTTTTTTGCAGTACACGTGCTTCTCACTGCTGTGGCCTCTCCCACCGCAGAGCACAGGCTCCGGACGCGCAGGCTCAGTGGCCATGGCTCACGGGCCCAGCCGCTCCGCGGTATGTGGGATCCTCCCGGACCGGGGCACGAACCCGTGTCCCCTGCATCGGCAGGCGGACTCTCAACCACTGCGCCACCAGGGAAGCCCCTCACATTTCTTAAATACCGCTAAGTAATTTGTACAAAAATCAGAAAGTAGAATTTTAGGATTTATTTTATGGTTTCTAAAATGGTACATTATAGGTCCAAATGACACACTTAGTCCAGACATCTCAGAAAGGGCAAAGGAGATCTACCTGATGCACCATACCAGGCATTGGAGGATGAAGTGCAGTTGGATGGGTAAGCGTGGAAGGGGTTCAGATCTTGTACTAAATGTGTTAAAAATGTAAGGCATCACTATGGAAACTGTATGGAGGTTCCTCCAAAAACTAAAAATAGAGTTGCCATATGATCCCGCAATCCCACTCTTGGGCATATATCTGGAAAAACTGAAAACTCTAATTGGAAAAGATACATGCACCACTATGTTCATAGCAGCACTATTCACAATAGCCAAGACACGGAAACAACCTAAATGTCCATCAACAGATGAATGGATAAAGACGATGTGGTATGTGTGTGTGTGTGTGTATACACACACAGTGGAACACACAGTGGAATACTACTCAGCCATAAAAAAATTAAATAATGCTATTTGCAGCAACACGGATGGGCCTAGAGATTATCATATTAAGTGGAGTAAATCAGACAGAGAAAGACAAATACCATATGATATCACTTATATGTGGAATCTAAAATATGACACAAATGAATTTATATATGAAACAGAAACAGACTCGCAAACACAGAGAACAGACTTGTAGTTGCCAAGGGGGAGGAGGGGTGGGGGAGGGATGGAGTGGGAGTTTGGTGTTAGCAGATGCAAACTATTATATATAGAATGGATAAATAACAAGGTCTTACTGTATAGCATGGGGAAATATATTCAGTATCCTGTGATAAACCATAATGGAAAAGAATATAAAAAAGAATGTGTGTATATATATGTATAACTGAATCACTTTGCTGTACAGCAGAAATTAACACAACATTGTAAATTAACTATACTTCAATTAAAAAATATGTAAAGCACCAATAAAATTTGGAGAAAATCTGAAACAGACTGTAAAAAGAATTCCAGTTGATCAGATAGTAGTTCTTAGAAACTGTGGCAAGATGCAACAAGAGAATTCAAAGAAAAGCAGTTATTATTAAATAAATTCAGCAGAAATCAACAACGTACCCATAACCATGGCAACTGGAAAATAAAGGCCAGGAAATATTCAGAGATCCAACTAGGCAGGGAGATGTCTTTCAGCAGAAAACATGGTCTTATGTACAAAATTTGGTATCAGGGGAGACTCAAACCCCTAGGTAAGGAGATTGACTTGGACAAGACAAGACTACAGTCCTAAATATAATAAGAAATTAGGTTGATTTTCATCATACATACTGAAATATGAGGGAATAAAAAATAAAATATTGGAAGGACTTGGTAGTAAAACAGAGATGAATCTCAACAGAATTCAACAGAATCCTGGATTTGATGCCGTCTACTACTCCACTGTGGGACTTAGGGGAAGGTGATCTCATTCTCATTTCTAGGAGTATATATGAATTAGTTGAAGTCAGTCAATTGATGGCAATCCCCTGAAGGTTGTTATCAGTCCAAAGATGAGCAAATGATCTAAATAGGCCCAGTTAGTTTACAATAAGGACTTGTGTTCCATGCCTGGAGGATATATTTTTCTGTTCTACTGTGACCAAGAAAGCAAGCCATTATCTCTGGCAGTTTACCTGGTAGCCATAAGAACAAGCCTTGGGATTAATCAAATATTCAATACAGTAAAATGCTAAGACAGGAAAAGAGATGGCTGCTTGGTTACATCATGGAACCATCATGAAGAAAGTCACCCAACCTCTGTACTTCTAGACACAGGAGATAAGAAATATCTTTATTGCTTAATCCAGTTTGTTTTTAGTATATACCCTTACTGTTTAAGGCAGTTTGTGTTGGGGGTTTCTATTCTTGCAGCCAAAAATAAGAGTAGAAGTTTTATTGGCTATCCTGGTGCTTAATTGTAAATAGTAATATTTACATTATTTATCTTCCCTTCCTGGATCTAAGATTATGTTCTCCCTACACCATTATTAGTGTCACCCTGGCCACATGGCCAGTTTCTGAGAATATTTTCTCCAGATATTAGGACAATTTTTTTGTACTTTATTTAGAGATTCAAAACTGCAAATATAGGGCTTCCCTGGTGGTGCAGGGGTTGAGAGTCCGCCTGCCGATGCAGGGGATACGGGTTTGTGCCCTGGTCCGGGAAGATCCCACACGCCGCGGAGCGGCTGGGCCCCATGAGCCATGGCCGCTGAGCCTGCGCATCCGGAGCCTGTGCTCCGCAACGGGAGGGGCCACAGCAGTGAGAGGCTCGCGTACCACAAAAAAAAAAAAAAAAAAAGGAAATATCTTTGAGGGCAAGGAAAGTAATGAAAATGTTGACATTTGCCAAGGATAAGAGAATAGGTCATATTTTTCAGACTTCAGTTTGAATTCAGTTGGCCACAACCAGCCCTTTTAGATGAAAGAATAGAATAGAGTAGGATAGGATAGGATAGAATAGAATAGAAATATCAGAATATATTCCATGGATGTAGTAAGGATAAGTACCGTTTTGTATTTATGTGTGTGCACGTGCATGTGTACATGCGTGTGGCAGGGGGGAGGGAGAGAGAGAAAGAGGCGTATGTGTAACAATGTGAAATATGTGTCTTATATTGTGAGCAGCTTTCAAATTTTGGAACATGCTGAAGCAGGTACTATATGCTTCATTTAAACACATTCAAATTTAAAACAAAATAAATAAAACGCTGCTCTAGCCAAAGAAAATACATACGTAGGTAGAACTCAGCCTAGGTACAACCAGCTGGTGATGCCAAGTTGAATTTTTCATGTATAATACTAATTTATTTTCCAGTTAAATAAGATCAAGAATTAATATTTTGGAATTAAATTACTTAAACTGAATTTACCAGTGCTTGTTAAATTTCCAGTTCATTCCGATCTGACTGAGGTGAGTATAACTCTGTTACTCAGTCATCTTAATTTTCTCGGCTCCATTTCTCATTTCTCCCTTAGTAGTTTTCAAAATCTTGTCAGCAGGTAACAACTTGATAATGTCCTGTCAAAATGCTATCTTGTGAAACATGAAACATCAGAATTTTTAAACTACTTTGAAGGCAAGGTAACTGTTAAATATGTGTTAAGATATGTTCAATGCAACATTATATACCCAAACTTCTTGACCTCCTGAATTTTTTCTCCTCAGTGCATAAAATGGTTTTCTTGCCCACAGGTAATATATTCCTTTTTCTTTAAAGGAAAACAATATTCATTCAAAATATGTATCTGAGATATCTTTCACAACCCAAATTCTGAAACTAATCTTTCATAAGCATTGTAATTGATGACTTTTATTGGAGATAGCCTTTTAAATCAAATATTCAGAATATCTAATAATATAAAAAAGAATTCACATTAGAAAATTTTTTAAAATGCAATCTCTAAATCTGCTCCTTTCTAAAGGATAAGGTACTTGAAATAAGGAAATGAAATATCCTATATTAACTTCTATCTTATAAAACTTTTTAAATTAGGAGAAACAATAACCTTGAGGAACAAAACTGTAAACACAGCATAGCAAACTATTGGGTTGGCCAAAAAGTTCGTTCAGGTTACAGAAAAACACAAACGAACTTTTTGGTCAATCCAATATTTTTCTCCTGCTCATAACAATTAACATTTTTTGCTTTCTCATTCATAGTCAATACTCTCATTTTAGTACTTCTCTCTTTCTCTCTCTCTCTATCTATATCTTTTTAACACTTTTAAACATAAGTGTGAAATTCAAGAGACTAAAATAGTTAGATAAATTTAGAAGCCAAAAGCATGGGAGAAAACATCAGTCACCACATTTTACAAATGATGAACTCCTTCTCTGGCCATTCACCTTGATACACAGTATCCCAATACCCCATGCCACTAGGTCCACAAGGTCTTCCTTTAGGATTCTGAGGCAATCAACCACCATATTGTCGTAAACATGGGTCCTGCAACCACCACTTTGGCCTTCAGGTGGGACCCATCCACAGTAGTCTGGGTCATCTCTGGATATTTGAAGAAAAGTACTGATGGAAATTTGCTTGCACTGGAACCTCCATACTGTTCTCCACAGTGGCTGCACCAGTTTACATTCTCAACCATTCCCACCAACAGTGTAGGAGAGTTCCCTTTTCTTCACACCCTCTCCAGCATTTATTATTTGTAGACTTTTGATGAAGTCTACCATCATGTTTCTAATTGAGTAGATGGTGGTGGCACAACGTGAACTATGGACTAGAGGAATATATGTGTGTTGAAGGAAGGATGATGGGTTCATATGCTTGTAAAACAGCCAGTTAGACATATCCAACAGGCATCTGGAAATAAAAGTTAACAAAAGAGGTGAGGCCTAGAGATAAGATTTGAGAGACATCAGCATATATAAGAGCTTGAGCTACTTCTGGGAGAGTCTGTGGGGTGAGGACAAAGTGGGGATCAAAAAAGAGAACCCTGTAAAACATCAACATTGAAGAGCAGAGAAAGAGGACCCAACTAAGACACAAAATGTGTAACAGATGAAATAGGAGAGAACCATCAGTGTGTAGTTTTAAGAAGGAAGAAGTAATTTATGCAGCAGAAAGGTCCAATAAGATAGGGTCCCAAAAGAGCCCTTTGGGTTAGGCTTTTATAATATTTATACATTGTTCTAAATTATCAGGATATTTCCTGCTTTTCTTATTTTCTCATAAACCCATTATATGACTCCACTAAGAAATTCTTCACTCAAAAACGTCGATGAGAACAAATAGCCAGCCAGGCCTGAGGAAAGCATCTAAGGCTGAACTTTCAGTACCCACCAGCCACATGTGGATATTAAACACCTGGAATATTGTTAGTCCAAATTGAGATGTGCTATACGTGTAAAATATTTACTGGATTTCAGAGCATTAGTATAAACATGTAAAATATCTCATTGATAATTTTCATGTTGATCACATGTTCAAACCACAGTATTTCGAATATACGGAGCTATACAAAGTATATTAAGTTAAATTTCATTCGTTTACTTTCACTTTTATTAATGTGACCACTATAAAATGGAAAATTATGAGGCTAATTATTAGAGAAATGCAAATCAAAACTACAATGAAGTATCACCTCACACAGATCAGAATAAAAAGTCGACAAATAACAAATGCTGGAGAGGGTGTGGAGAAAAAGGAACCCTCCTACACTGTCAGTGGGAATGTAATCTGATGCATCCACTATGGAAAACAATATGGAGGTTCCTCAAAAAACTAAAAATAGAGCTACCGTATGCCGCTACCATATGATGCGTTAATCCCACTCCTGGGCATATATTTGGACAAAACTATAATTTGAAAAGATAGCTTGCACCCCAATGTTCATAGCAGTACTGTACATGGAAATAACCTAAATGTCCATTGACAGATGAATGGATAAAGAAGATGTGGTATATTTATAAAATGGAATATTACTCAGGCATAAAAAGAATGAAATAATGCCATTTGCAGCAACATGGATAGACCTAGAGATTATCATACTAAGTAAGTAAGCCAGACAGAGAAAGACAAATACCTTATGATATCACTTATATGTGGAATCTAAAATATGACACAAATGAACTTATCTACAAAACAGAAACAGACTCACAGATATAGAGAACAGATTTGTGGCTGCCAAGGAGGAGGGGTGGAGGAAGGATGGATTGGGAATTTGGAATTAGCAGATGCAAACTATTACATATAGAATGGATAAACAACAAGGTCCTATTGTACAGCATGGGCAACTGTATTCAATATCCTGTAATAAACCATAATGGAAAAGAAAAAAAAATAGAAAATTACCTATGTGGTTTGCATTTACAGCTGACATTATTATTTCTAGTAGACAGTGCTACTCTATCTAGCCTGTGCTCATTTCCCCCTCTGCCTGTGCTTTTCACAAAATCTGAAGCAGCTTCATTTTCCCTGTGAATCTTATGTAACCACTGGAGGCCCAGCTCAAAGCCTGCATTCATTTGAGCTGACTTCAGAAGTCCGTCCATAGTGATCCATCCCTTACCTAAATGCCTTTTGCGTACTGATTACAATTAGGTCATGATTATACATGTACTATAATATTCTCTAATTTAATACAGATTGTTCTTGTTCTCTATTTTAAATTGTTATATTTTAATTCTCTTCTAACCCTATTATGTATTATGTATCTATGAAAATATGAAATTCTTAAATCCATATATTGAAATAATAGAATCTGGTAAAGGAAACCTATTTTTGTCACCAAACCTAAAATAAATCTAGGGTTGAATATTCTTGGCAGCCTTATATTCATGCCCTGACTTGTGATTATTGAATCAGGATGATGATGAGGATTATCATTAATGGTTAACTTTTCAAACAAGGAATATATTTTTAAGTTGTATAATGTTTAATGACATTAACTGGATTGAATGGTTGACATGTTTACCTAATTAGATTCATATGTCCCAAATGCATAGTAAATCAGCAGAAAATAGAGCTTTTCCATAATATACTTGGAATATTTCTGTCTCTGCTTTTGAAATATAAATGCATAATTTTTCTGTAAAAAATACCATGTACTCCAAAATTTTTTGTACATTATGTATTTCCATGTCAGAGTCAAAATAACATGAATTTAATTATTATTACTCTCAAATTGTGCTAAATCATTAATTCATTGACTAATGATGCTTTTAGTCAATACATTATTCAGTATTTTTTCATTAGTAAGACATTTCTTTACTATAAATTAGTACTAATTATAAAATAATTACTTAAGAAAAAAGCCATATCAAACCAAAGAATTAGCAGTTCCTTACTAGCCACTACAATATCATCTATTAAACATACATTAATTTATACTAGTTAAGAATGAGATTTCAATTTAAAACAATTACACTTTGTTTTTGGTGTGGGTTTAAACCTGATTAAAATAATAAGAAAATGTATTCTCACTGTAAAGCTGGTCACTAGCCAATGTTGTTTTATCTGTCTATCTACTTGACATTACAATACATTGACTCAGGTCACGTACTGGTAGATGAAGCAGTAGGTTATGGTAGAAGTTAGAGACAGAAGAACCAGTGGAGGGATCGAGTCTTCCCACAGATTTTACATGCTCTAAAGAAACAGAAGAACCATGAACATATGTCTCAGCCAGATGGAACAGAATAATTATTATCAAGAGATTTGCAAAACAATTTCACCACTCAAGGAACCCCCAGCATCAAAGAATGAATGTGAGAAAAACAGAAGAGTTGAAGAGAAAGAAAGCTTCCAGCAACATATGATCCTGCAATCCCCCTCCTGGGCATATATCCAGACAAAACTATAATTTAAAAATCTACATGTACCCCTATGTTCATAGCAGCAATACTCACGATAGCCAAGAAGTGGAAGCAACCTAAGTGTCCATCAACAGATGAATGGATAAAGAAGATGTATATGTACACAGTGGTATATTACTCAGCCATAAAAAATGAATGAAATACTGCCATTTGCAGCAGCATGGATGGACCTAGAGATGATCAGATCTAGTGAAATAAATCAGACAAAGACAAATATCATATCATTTATATGTGGTATCTAAAAAAAGATACAAATGAACTTATTTACAAAATGGAAACATATTCACAGACATAGAAAACAAATTTATGGTTACCAAAGGGGAAAGAAGGGGGGAGGGATAAATTAGGAATTTGGGATTAACAGATATACACTCTCTATATAAAATAAACAACAAGGATTTACTGTACAGCACAGGGAACTATATTATAACAACCTATAATGGAAAAGAATCTGAAAAAGATATATATGTATGTGTGTATACATATATATACACACACATAACTGAATTACTTTGCTGTATATCTGAAACTAACACAAAACTGTAAATCAACTCTAACTCAGTTTAAAAAAAAAGCAAAAGAAACCTGATGGTTAGTCTTGACACTCCCCACTCTCTCACTAATCAGCAGATCCTGTTGATTTCAATATCTATCAATCTTTCCCTCCAACCATTCCTACTAAAATAAGTACAATTCACTTGCCTACTGCCTGTTTCTTGGAATAAGGCAAAACCTTCATTGATTCCCTGTCAGCTAATCATGAACCCTTAAACCCATTCTCCAAACCTCTGTCTGAAGGATGGAAAATGAAACACTGACTGTCTTTACTGGTTTAAAATACTTCAGGTGCTGCCACAGCTTGAAAAATAATGTCCAGTGTCTCTGGTCCTTCATGTCCTCCTTACTGCCTTATTCTTTAACTTTATTACCCTGTCACCACACTCCACAAATATAGGATTCCATGTAGCTCTCCACAAACATCAAAGTGTGCACGTTGTACTCACATGATTTCTTTTTTCATTTCTTTTCTTCAGCCCTGGACTCCTCCATCAAGAGCCCACGTATGTATCACATTATTTCTTTAACAGGTTGTAAACTGCCCACCATCAAAGAATGCTTCAGACGGGTTTGGGTACTCTCACTGCAATCTAAACATACCTCTATCACAGTATTAAACATGTATATTAAATTATTTCATATATGTGTCCACCACCAAGCTGTACAGGCTTACCTCGGAAATATCGCAGGTGTGTTTCCAGGCCACTGCAATAAAGCAAATAGCCCCAAAAAACTGAGTCACATGAATTCTTTGTTTCCCAGTACTTATAAAAGTTATGTTTATACTATACGGCAGTCTATTGTGTTATAGCACTTTGTCTAAAAAGATATGCACACCTTAATTTAAAAATTATTTATTACCAAAAAGTGCTAACCATCTACCGGGGGAAAAAGGGGAGAGGGATAAATTGGGAGATTGAGATTGACATTTACACACTACTATATATAAAGTAGATAACTAATAAGGACCTACTGCCTGGCACAGGGAACTCTACTCAATACTCTGTAATGGCCCATATGAGAAAAGAATCTGAAAAAGAGTGGATATATGTATATGTATAACTGATTCACTTTGCTGTACACCTGAAACTAATGCAACATTGTAAATCATCTATACTCCAATAAAAATTTTAAAAACTGTTAACCATAATCTGACAGTGCAGGGTTGCCACAAACTTTGAATTTGTAAAAAACACAACAATATTGTGAAACTCAATAAAGCAAAGTGCAATAAAATGAGGTCTGCCTCTACATACCTAGATGAAAAGCGTCGGTTGTGCCCTATTCCTCTTTTCCTCTTTGTAGCCTTGATATTAGCACGTCACTTCTTATAAGGATTTGATGAACTCACTGAAACTAGGTTTAAGACACAAACATGTGTATGTGCTCACTTGCACATACAAACTTATGCACACATAGATACCCAGGTGAAATAGAGATTACTTAGTTTAAAAGCAGCACATATAAGGAAACGGAAACATTTTAGTAAATTAAAAGCTGAATATGTGTGAACAGTGAATGCAGCTTGCTCAAAACATGATTTGTGTTTAGGTTGCCTTATTTGGAAAGTATGTGACAGTTTCAACTCTAACTTTCCTTGTCAACACCAATGGGACTATCTTCAGTTCTCGGTGAAGAGAGAGAAAGAAGGTTACAGAGATTAGTGTTGAAATTGCCCCTTATCATCTATGGCAGCAGTCACCTCTCTACCCCTCAGTTTCCTCATGGGTAAAATGAGAAAATTAGGCCTCTAAGAGCCCTTCTGGATTTAAGATTCTATAATTCAATAAGTGGGCACATGGGGTGGAGAAGAGGACGGAAACAATGAGAGGAAAAAAACAAAACTTACATCCCGATTCATTCCACTTGCACCTATCATAACACATACACGTGATTTTGATTAAAGGAGCTGCATGAATTTTAATGTTTCAAAATATTATACATGAGTATTTGTATTACAGAAATATGTAGTTACAAGGGAATGTGAATACACTTTATTCTTTTAAAGTCCAATAGGTATTACGTGATAACAATGTCCATAAATGTTAATGATCTTAGTTTCATTTTTCTTTTCCCAAGATAAAATAGTTGCATTAAGATAATGTTTGAACCTGGTAGGGATCTAATTCCTTATGCAGCCGTGCTCAGGAAATCAATGCGATAGAGCTAAGGTGTCAGTGCACATGTATTTGGTCAGTCATGTCATAAAGAAGTGTTAAAATCTTCATATTTTTCTATGGGAAGTTTTGAGTGCCATTAAAAATACATGTGCTTGCTCTGATGGTACTCAGTGCACTGGTACTTAGTGCATTATTGTGTACTTTGCTGGTGTGCAGTAAATGATTGTTTAGTAGCTGATTCATTAGCATCCTAGTAAAAATGTGCTATGTAGAGCACAATGGTATAGGTTTAAGAGCATCATCAATGACTAAGAAAATACAGAAAAGCAAGATTTATGATGATAGCGGACAGTGTGATCTCTGCCATGTAGGGGGACTCTAGAGGAACATTAATTAATTTTTCTTTCATATAAAGAGCACATGTCTGTTGAAAAGATGCAGACAGTACAGTATGGATCCAATAAAAATAGAAATGTCACTCTTCTTTCCATCCCATCTACAAAATAACTTCCCAGATATAACCATTGATGACAGCTTGGTGTATAAGGGTCTAGATATTTTCTATGCCATTGTAATCGGATGTCACACAGAACTTTTCCTGCTGTTCTGGAATTGCTGGAGGCCAAAGCTGAGGGCAAATGTGTGCAAGCTAACAATTGGCATGGTTAGTTGATCCTCAGTTTCCTCATGTCAAGAATGGGGGGGGGGCGGGCTTCCCTGGTGGCGCAGTGGTTGAGAGTCTGCCTGCCGATGCAGGGGACACCAGTTCGTGCCCCGGTCCGGGAAGATCCCACATGCCGCGGAGCGGCTGGGCCCGTGAGCCATGACCGCTGAGCCTGCGTTCTGCAACGGGAGAGGCCACAACAGTGAGAGGCCCGCGTACCGCAAAAAGAAAAAAAAAAAAGAATGGGGGGGACTTCCCTGGCGGTCCAGTGGTTAGGACTCCACACTTCCACTGCAGGGGCCCCGGGTTCGAGCTGGTCAGGGAACTAAGAGTCTTCATGCCACCCAGCATAGCCAAAGGAAAAAAAAAAGAATGGGAACAATAATAAATTTCCTCCCTAACTCAGATTATTTTTCTTTTAATTGATGAAACATAAGCAGAAATCGTCTATATAAATCACTACACAAACAGGAAATTATTCTGATTCCTAAAAAATGAAAATGTTTTGACACTACAATGCCAAAAACAGCAAGCAAGAAGCCCTGAAACCTATGAAAACACACCTGATTTAAATGTTAATTAAATTGAATATATATTTTGTGGTAAAATCAGTGCCTGCTCCATAAAATTCCTGCTCAACTAAAGAGTGTTCACTAAATAACAATAGATTTTAACATTTCATAAACTGTCCCTGAAATTACCAAATGACATATTATACAAACATTAAAACTGATTATGATATGTTTTCCTCTCGTTTCAAGAAAATCTATTACGTGAACTTCGGAATACAATAATATTCTGTGCATGACCATTGCAGCATGAAAGGCATACACAAGTACAGAAAACAATGAGCCTAAAATGAAAATAGTTGCAGTCAGCTTGTAGAGCTGTAACTTTTAAAAACTTTAGTTTATTATGTCTTTTCACTTTTTTAAAGACCGGGGAATGTAGGAGATAGAGAAAATCAAAGGGCCAGCAGTTATTTTTTACTATAAGATAAACTAGGAGATAAAATCCGTACACACACTAATATAAGAAATGTATCTCCATGGTCCTTGCCACGACTGACTGTGTTCCCCCAAATTCATATGCAGAAAGCCTAACCCTTAATGGGGTGGTATTAGGAGGTGGGGCCTTTGGGAGGTCATTAGAATTAGAGGAGGTTATAAGGGTCAACACTCACGGATGGCATTAGTGCTCTTCCAAGAATCAGGAGAAAGCTTGCTTCAATGGTTCTGTTCTCCGACCTGTGAGGATGTAAGAAGTCAGGAGTCCGCAGCCTGGAAAAGGGCCCAGACCAGAACCAGAATGTTCTGGCACCCTGATCTCAGACTTGCAGCCTCCAGAACTGTGGGGAATAAATTTCTGCCGTTTATAAACTAGCCAGTGTATGGTATTTTGTTATAGCAGCTGGAACAGACTAAGACAGTCCTACAGTAATACATCCCTAACACATCTACATATTTGTATTTATGCATAGTTGCTCCACAGATATTTAGTAACACATCTCTAAATACATAATAAGAATGAATGGAGGAAAGGGATTCTTTCCCTAGTGGCTTTGGACTTCACTAATAATGCTTATTTTTTTAACATTGTTTCTTCAAGCCCAGAATCTCACAGTAGGTTGAAGGATTCTCAGTTTCTGCTCAGACCCTCCTTAATTTGGGGCACTGAGCAAGAAATGGCCTCTCCAGACTTACAGGAACCATCATCATTGGAGAAATTGTTCAGAGCAGAACCGGGTCTACAGGAGCACCCATTTCCCCATCACTTCTTGCTCTGAGCCAGGGCACAGAGAGGAGGAGACGCAGGCCTGCCCTCAGGGAAAGACCCCTCTGGCAGAGAAGTCGGAAGCCTTGGATGTCAGTAATCTCCATCCACTGTAAGCCTAACTGAGATGCAGGTGAGTACACAAGGCGCCATGGATCTTCAGGGGAGGACAGAGGGGCAGCTTTCCTAGCAAAGAATCGTGTCTTCAAGACATGGAGGTTTGCTAGAGATTTCATTCCTCATGTCTCAAAACTGCACCAGCTGTAGGAGTCAGGGTGGGGGCTGTATAACACGGTGAAGGTTGAAGCTGAAGGGCTCAGAAAGACCTGGAGCAGCGTATCTGGAAACTTCAGATACGGTTCTGCTTTCCCACAGAAACTTTCTGTGGGAAATATGGAAATAAGAATGGTTGGAACAGGGTGTCGCACAAGCAGCCAAAGAGAACAGGCAGAGGAGGAGAGGGTTACAGCCACAGCTGAACTGGATGCCAGGATTGAGGAGTCCAGCCACTTCCTTTGCCTCCAGGGAGCCTGAGGCCCAGAGAGAAGGGACTTGTCTTTTGAGGCTGAAAATGGCAGAAGGGCCAACCAGAGGAGGCCTGTCCCTATCCTCTGAGGACCAGCGAGTGGTCATGTGGGTGCTGCTGGACCTGGGAACAGCCTAGGACTAGCTTTGAGGAGGGAGGGAGGAATAAAAGCCAGTGGCAATGTTGCCCTTGACCAGCCCCTGCCACCTCGCTTCTTGCTCCCATTCTCCCCCCACGTCCGCCAGGCCCTTCTAACCACCCGCTGCCCCAGGCAGACCTCACACCCGCCCCAGCCTCGCTCAATGGAGTCACCACCCAGGCACAGGAAGGAAGGCGGACATAATGCGCAGCCTGTGGCTGGTGAGGACATACTTTTGCCCTTGCACTTGTGTTTCTGCAGCAGCCTGGAGTCCATCTCCAGGGACTTCTCCCCACCACCCCATCTTGGTCTGGCCACAGGCAGACGCAGCCTGTGGACGCAGGTCCAAAAGGGGACAAAGCACCATTTGCAGCAACATGGATGGACTTGGAGAGCATTATGCTAAGTGAAATAAGTCAGAGAAAGGCAAATACTGTATGATATCGCTTATATGTGGAATCTAAAAAACACAACAAAATGGTGAAGATAACAAAAACGAAGCAGACTCACAATAGAGAACAAGCTAGTGGTTACCAATGGGCAGAGGAAAAGGGGGAGGGGCAATATAGGGGAAGGGCATTAGAGGTACAAACTATTAGGTATAAAATAAGCTACAGGGACATATTGAACAACATGGGGAATATAGCCAATATTGGATAATAACTATAAATGGAGTATAACCTTTAAAAAGTGTGAATCACATGTTATATACCTGTAACTTGTATAATATTGTACAGCAACTATACTTCAATTTTTAAAAAAGTGGAGGAACAAAGCAGAAGCAATGGCCCGCAGTTCCCAGGCACAGGGGCCTGGGCGGTCAGGGCCCCATGGCACCCCTGCCTGCCACAGTTGTCCCCACGGGGGCAGCCCCGCCTGTGCCCCCATCTGACCGGCTCCCACCTGCAGTAAGCACTGTCCACCAGCTATTTGAACTGTATTTTTACTGAATTGAATGTTCAAAATACCAAAACCAGATTCAGCACTACATTGTGTTTTCATAGATTTTAGTTTTATAAATATGAATATCTGTTTAAATTTCCCAAACTGCCATTTGAAGTGGTATCAAATATTCTTAAACTATGTGAGAAACTGAAAATTCTATTACTCATCAATAACCAAAATTGACAGGGATGATGCATAAAATAGACTCAAAATACTTCTAAAAGTATGTCTTTTTCCAGATAGTATTACTCTGTGAAACTGACCTGGAACTCTAATCTCTATAATCTGTCTAGTTTTTTTTTTTTTGCGGTACGCGGGCCTCTCACTGTTGTGGCCTCTCCCATTGCGGAGCACAAGCTCCGGACGCGCAGGCTCAGCGTCCATGGCTCACGGGCCCAGCCGCTCCGCGGCATATGGGATATTCCTGGACCGGGGCACGAACCCATGTCCCCTAGCATCGGCAGGCGGACTCTCAACCACTGCGCCACCAGGGAAGCCCAATCTGTCTAGTTTTTAAAGACATTAATGCTTAGTCTTTAGACTGGAAAAAAAAAAAAGGCATCGTGAATGATAATTCCAGAATCAGCCTGTGACCCAGTACACCTCAGTGGATTTGGTGGCTTGATCTTTTCTCATTCTAGTGTAACCCCAGCATCCCTGGTTCTTAATTCTTTAAACTTTAATTAAAAAACAGCAGGAAAAGCCAAGAAGATAAAGCAGATGAAAATCCCTTTATAGCCTGTAGTACAGTGAATAACAGTTTGAGGGGATGAGGAAAATTCTGTTCAAATATGAATATGATCCATGAAAATTTATTTCTTGTGCACTACCATTTCACAGAGGAAAACCATATCAATCTTTTGTCTTGTTGCACCAGAAATGTCAGAATCGAGCTATCTGAAAAGTCTGTGTATCAGATATACAGGGTTCTTTTACCTAGCTCATTTTCTCCCCTTCGGCAGTATTATTTAAGCTTCTTGTTGAATTTACTGTGGTATCGGATTCATACTCTTGCAATGCTGTCTGCACTGAATGATGCGGCCATTTCAGTAATGTAGCAAATAGGAGAAGTCAGCTGTAGGTTTGTTGAAGGGCAAATTAGCCTTCCTGCAATCTTCTATGCTATGGAACTGATCTGGGTGCAACATAATTATAGCCTGAATTGGGATCCAGAGTTAATATAAATGAGACTAGTGCCTCGCCTGGTGCCCTGCACGTAAGATGCATTCAATAAATGTTTCCTCTGTAAATAAATGAGTATGCAAATGAGGAAAGTATTTGGGGAGGTAGAAAATAAATTAACATAATGACTTTTCTGTACTGGAAGTATTTACGGAAAATAATCTGAATAAAAATTCTTTAATACTCTCCATTTTTTCCACTGATCCATTTAGTGTGTTATAAGCTTGATTTCTTTATTTGAGATAGAATAATTAATCATGGAGGTTTACTTATTTGATTAGATTCACTGATTTTCCTGAGCTGAGTGCAGTTACAGGCTCTCACAAAAAGGCTGGGTGACAGTATCTTGCAGTGAGAATTATAAGTAGAACAAAGTGCTCCCTGAAAGCCTGCAAGTGAGAGGCAGAAGAAAAAGAAAGGGTCAAATAATAAATCACAGAGGAATAAATGTCTTTGCTCGGGATATGCAGTCAGCTCTTCCTACCAGGAAGTGAAACATCTCCCTTCTATATTTTCTTTTCCTAATGTTGGTGGCGTTATCATTCTTCCCATCATTCCATCGTAAGACTCAAGCCCATTGTATGGTCTCCATGAAAAGCTCTCTGACTGCTTCAGTTTTCCCCCTCCAGAAATTTTGGCTGAAATTTATTTCTTGTGCACTTGTGTGGGAGTGGACAACAGGAATGACTTCTCGAAGAAAGGACAGTGAAGCCGAGACCTGAGGTTTAAGTCAAAGTTTTCCCTGTTAAGGGGGCCTGAAGGAGAGTGATCATTCCAGGCAGAGAGAACACAAATTCAAATGCAGAGTAAGGCCTGTTTGGGGCCATGGGAAACGAGGAAGGTTGACACCCTGCAAAGTGTGAGTGGCAGGGAAGTGTCTGATATGATCAGCTTTTTACAAGGCAGTTTTATCGTGGTTAATAATAAAAATGGAGGTAGATATAAAATGGGGGATTCTCTTTCTACGAAGATTCCCGCACCCTCTGGGAAGGACCTCGTACAAAGGGTAAGCCAGTAGAAAGGGTGTTTCTCCCACGTGATGACTCTGCCCTGTAGCCAGTGTTGGCAGCTCCAAGAGCAGCATTTCACCCAAACAGACAGACTGAAGGCTTTCCTGGGATTTCTCAAGCCAATATGTGCTGAGCATTTCCTGCCCAGTGGTTTGAACTTCTAAGTCCATGAGACATAACAGCTCTGTGTTCTTCTCATAGAACAGAAGATAATCTGAAGTAAGAGAGAAGCAGGGGTGAGAAGTAAAGTAAGTCCTGGAAATCTCTCTCCCCATAAGCAAATACCCAAGAGTAACAGTGGATATTTCTGATACTCTGGGTTTAACAAGGCCAGGCCTTGCTCGTTCCTTGCTTAAATATGAACATAAACAAAGCATTCCTTTGTGTGTTTGGTACATTAATAATAATACATGTTCCCCCTTTAAAAGTTTTTACTAAAAATCCATGATGCTTTGGTTCTGCCATGACTTCCACACCTCTCTTTCCTTTTTGTCTGAAAGTCAGATGAACTCAAACCACTCATCACAGAAAAAACAAAGAATCAAGTAACACTGTTTTCAGTGTTTTACATTTACTGGTACTCTCGTTGTGCTTCCTTTCTGCCTAGAGTGACTCTGAGGAAAGTAACAAGCTTAGGTAGGAGTTAACACCTTCTGTCAGATAGATTTCTCAATGCCCCTTAACTGATACTGCAAAGAAAACTGTAGAGTCCCCAGGCACAAAGCCAGCTCTGCCTGAATTCTTCCTAGATTATTTTATTTAAAGACATTCTCTCTTTGGATCTCCCTCTGTTTATCCAAATTTCTTTAGGCTTAGGGCACGAATTAAAGAAAGCTTTCCCATGATGTATTGTAGTAGGCTGAATAATGACTCCCAAAGCTATCAGGTCCTAATACCTGGAACTCGAGGATGTTACCTTACTTTAAAAAGTATCATTTCAAGTAAAATCGACAGCTACTGGGAAGCAGCCACACAGCACAGGGAGATCAGCTCAGTGCTTTGTGACCACCTAGAAGGGTGGGATAGGGAGGGTGGGAGGGAGGGAGATGCAAGAGGGAAGAGATATGGGGATATATGTGTATGTATAGCTGATTCACTTTGTTATAAAGCAGAAACTAACACACCATTGTAAAGCAGTTATACTCCAATAAAGATGTTTAAAAAAAAGTATCATTTCAGATGTGATTAAGTTCTCAATCTTGAGATGGGAAGATTATCTTGGATTATCCGGGTGGACCCTAAATGCTCTCTCAGGTGTGCTTATAAGAGCGAGGCAGAGGGAGATTTGACACATATACAAATGAGAAGGTGATATAAAGATGGAGCATACAACGATTTGAAGGTGCTGGACTTAAAGACTGAGTGATAGGTCCACAAGTCAAGGAATGCCAGCAGCCACCAGAGGCTGGAACAGACAGGGCAGGATTCTCTCCTAGCACCTCCAAAGGAAGCACAGCCCTGCCAACATCTTGATTTTGACCCAATGGTACTGACTTTGGCTGTCTAGTCTCCAGAGCTGTGAGAGAGTAAGTTTCTGTTCTAAGCCACCAGGATCGTGGTATTTTGTTACAGCAGCTACAAAAATCTAACACACATGAGACAAAATCTGCCTTTCTTGTATTTCTCTTTTCCCTTTGCCTGTCATTTGTATTTAATTGGCTCTTCAACCTTCCACACATATTCATGTAAGTTTTATTTTAGTTTCAAGCAGTCTCTATTTCAAATCCAGCTCTGGACTCTGTTAAATCCACATCATGGAGAAAGAAAGAGAAGAAAGAAAGGAAAAAAAGGAAAGAAAGAAAGAAAGAAAGAAAGAAAGAAAGAAAGGAAAGAAAGAAAGAAAGAAAGAAAGAAAGAAAGAAAGAAAGAAAGAAAGAAAGAAAGAAAGAAAGAAAGGAGAGAGGGAGAAAGAAAAATGAAGAGCATATCTTATCAAGAAGTTGTCACCCACATTAGAAACAAAGACAAGAAACAATAAATTGATATGTCATTTCTAGAAATAAAGTGATTTTTTTCTATTTTCTTAAATTTTTAGGTTATTTATAGGAAACAAGAGTTAGGTCTTATTTATAGAAAACAAGAGTTAGGTCTTCTATAGGAGGAAAATTATTTGTTCCCAAGCTTTCAGTTATTATTTTATAATGTATGACTTTCCCTCAGGGGACTTGGATTTGTGCCTATATATTGTGACAGCCAGGTTGCCAAGGATGGCAGCCAGCCATGTGGCAGGGTCAGTGATGTTTGCCAAATATTTCTCCTCTCCAACCCCACACACACATTTCCTGGCACGCTTTCAGTTAAGCAGGCGCATGTTACTAGTTCTGGCCAATGAAATATGAACTGAAGTGACACGTACCAATTCTTGCCTGAGGAGGCAAACTTTCCAAGGTTTATTCCACAGGGGCTCCCCTTTTCTGAAGCAGTGACAAAGACTGTCTGTGGCACAATGTGCTGTTGCTACATGGAGTCTGGATCAGCCTGTGTGTGGGTCCTGCTGATGCAGGTGGGACCTGTATGGTGAGAGAGAATAAATTTGTGTTACGTTAAACCACTGACATATTGTGGTGTTTACTGGAGCATTTCCTAGTCTATTTATGACAAATGAAGGATGTTTCTTCCTTGCTCCTAAGTTTCTGAGAGTCTTAGTGTTCAATTAAGAACTGGTAAAAATTTGAACTTATGATTTCTTAGTAACTTTACCTGGAAAGATATTCGGATTCAGAAGAAAACACTGTATTAGCCCAACTTGAAAATTAGCACAATCTGAGATGAGAAATAATTACTTTTTAAGAATGGAAGTGCATAATTTCTGTGCAAGAGTGTACAATTCTTTATAAACACATTTTAGTTATGACTGCAAAACACATGCTTGTCATTGTCTTTTTTTTCTTTCCACAAATTTAGGCTATTAACCTCTTACCAAAAGCAATAGCTAGAAAATGTCATTTTTATGGAACTATATTATAAAATAGTATTTTCTCTTTAAGCAACTACTTTGATAAAATTTCATAAATTTTAAGAATTTTATTTTCTCGGGTATAGAAAGCATTATAAGTTTGATGAAATGTGTTAAAATATTTGAATTATGAGATTATGAAATAAATGGCATGCTTTAAATAAAGGCATACATGATCACCGTTAGTAATATATGTTTTGAAACAATTTCTATGTCAAGATATTTCAGAGACAGAAATAGCTAATATAATGGAAATATATGATCAATGAACTTAGAAAAAACAGTAATTGGTTCAGAAATCTTCACTTATTGAATTGAGAAGTTGACTTTTGATCTGAAAAAAAAAAAAAGGCATTCACTAGCTTGTCATGCCTTCTGAAAAACAGATAATCTGTAATTTCTTGTTCCAGGAATTCCTCATTAGAGATGTTCTCATCAGAGTATTCCACCAGATATGAAAGCTCAGAGAATTCTCCAGAGAGGTTTATCACAATCAAACCTACAGCCACCTGGAGAAATGTGTCGTCATTCAAATATTTAATAGTAAATATAAAATGCACACGACTGACACAGAAAATAACAAGCTGAGATCCCTCAGGAACTTGACGACAGGGATATCTGCTGGAATAGGAAAACTTAATGATCCATGGAAATAAAACAATAATCAAATTTGTAGATACAGGAAGTTACAATTATAGCAGAGGTACTTAAAAGACTATAGTACTGTAGAGAAAGGTCAACTGTGTAGATAAGCAGGTAAAATCATTATTTTGCAACTGATGAGAAGTCTTACCTTTTCTTCTCTGAAAACTATATCTATCTAAAACTTATTTCTATGAAAATCTGACTGGAATCCTGATCTATGAGCTCTTTTGAGACTCATTTGCACCAATTTCCCATCAGGTGTATTATAATACATATATTTAATAGTATCTCAAAGTTGACATTTATTTATTTACCATGATACTTAATTTATTCAAGGGCCAAAATGAAAACTCATAGGAGGTATTGAACGATAAAATAGCTTATGCAAATGGCACAAATTGAGATGAGAACAAGGTATCCCCTTGATTCTCTTTGTCTTGTAGTTAAAATTAACAACTCTAAAGTCATTTAGTAAAACACATTTCCAGCTCAACAAAATTCATACATAATTTTCATTTTCATATGAAGCATCTTATATTCAGTCAGTTTAATTATCTACAACCCTTGAATGACATTTTTTAATCCTTTGTGGTTCACTGAAAAACTCCATAAAATCTAACTAAGTGGTGTGTTCATTAAAATGTCAGAAATATTTTTGAGTCCAAATAGCACAGCATATTTTTCCTAAGTGCAGTAATAATACAATAACTGTGCCAGGAGGGTGTAATCAACAACCATTTAAAAGAACAATTGTCTTAAATTATTCAGGAGTTTATGCATAGCATCTTAATTAAGAAACAAAATTATTTTTAAGGTCATCCATAGGAAAGAAAAAAGAAAAAAATGAATATAAACTTAATGAAAAATACAAGTTTGCATAGCTTATTTAATATGTTTTACACATAACATAGCTGCAATTGTTTTGACAGGGCACTTCAAGTGCCATTAACATTGACAGAATATTATAGTTTATACAGAATTTCAAAAAGTATAGCAGTGATTGTATTCTACTTGGATCTTGACACTAGCGGCTGGGAACAGGGAAGTTGAGAGCCCTGTTGTGTAGCCATACTCTGTTAATCTGTTTTAACTGGTAACAGAGGTATAACTAAGTCCTTGGGTGACAGTCATATACCTTTTTATTCCTAAGCCCTGCTCAAGTTTTGTGGCAGGAGCTTTAAGAACCATTCTCAACACTGGTGCATTAGTAATTTAGTGGATTAGGTTTCCTTAGCAGCAACTGGTGTGGGTTTCTACAGGGGTAGATATTATTTGTCAATACATGAACATCTTGTGAGAAGGCTGTCCCTCCTGTCTCTGCTTGCAAAAGGGAAGCTGGGCTATTTGCCTATCTGTTGGCCCTGCCACAGGTACTTGCCTGTCTTCGGGAGACCTTCCTTTCCCCTAAGTAAATACCTGTCTCTCAGTCTACCTTAGATAGTTGGATTTTGAAAGGATTACAGTAAATTTAGAGGCACCGCAGTTTTCCATCAATGGACTAAATACTACGATGAAAAGAGGGATTATCAAAGTGGACATTTTTTAAAAGGAAAATTCAACTATATATGGTTCATTAGAAACACTTTAAAGACACTACCGAGTTCAAAATAGAAGGGTTTCAGAAGATAAAGGATACAAATGCCAAGAACAAGAAAATGATTTGGCTATATTAAGGTAGACTTCAAAGTAAAGAAATAAAGAGGGACATTTTACAATGACAAAAGCATCAATCTCTCAAGAAGATACAATTCAAAATGCTTATTTCCTCTCAGAACAGAGCTTTAAGTGCATTAAGTAAAAGCTGACAGAATTCAGGAAGAGACAAATCAATAAACAAGGTTGAAGATTTTAATACTCCTCTCAGTGACTGATAGAACAAATCAAGGAAAAACCAACAACAAATATACAGGACATTTGAAAACCACAGTCAATTAACTTGACCTGATTGACATTTATAGAAAACTACATCCACCAATCAAAAAATACACTTTTTTTCCTACTGCACAGAGATGTTCCCTAAGACAGATTATATGCCATGTGGTAACATATGTCTCAATGTATTTCAGAGGACTGAAATCACATGGAACATGTTCACTGGCAAAATGATATCAGAAGTATGACATTAAGATATCTAGCAGAAAAAAATAAGTAAAAACACCTCAAAAGAACCCATTAGTCTAAGAAAAGTCAAAAGGAAAAATATAAATATGTTAAAAGAATAATTAAAATTTATCATAAAACATTTGGGAGCTGTAGCTAAAGTTGAAAGGTTAGAGAGGAAGAGATCTATAAAATCAATGATCTAAGCTTTTTACGTTAAGAAGTTAGAATAAGAAGAACAAATCAAATGTAGAGTGCCAAGACTAGAGGATGCTTTTATGGGGAAAATACTTTTTTTTTTTTTTTTTTTTGCGGTACGCGGGCCTCTCACTGCTGTGGCCTCTCCCGCTGCGGACACAGGCTCCGGACGCGCAGGCTCAGCGGCCATGGCTCACGGGCCCAGCCGCTCTGCGGCATGCGTGATCCCCCCGGACCGGGGCATGAACCCGTGTCCCCTGCATCGGCAGGCAGACTCTCAACCACTGCGCCACTAGGGAAGCCCTGGGGAAAATACTTTAATTGCTACCTCAGACAGACTATTGTCTGTTCAAAACAGTAATAAAAATGTCTTGTGGCATATAAGACAAAACAAGAACTAAAATTCATAACAGTAATAACGAAGGGCAAGAATAGTTAAATAGAATTAAAGTTTTCTCAGGTCCTGACACAGTCAGGAAATTTGTACCAGTTATAATTTGCATTAGACCAAAATAAGCCTAGCGTGCAGGTAGTGATATTTAGGGTAAACTAATACATTCAATAGTGCACAATAGTATCTGTAGGTCTAAAAAGCAAGTTAATAAAGAGGAAAATGGAATGTTAGAAATGGTACATATTCCAAAAGGATGTAAGAAAGAAGAGACAAAAGAACTTAAAACATGAGGGTCTCATAGAAAGCAAATAGTATAATGGCAGTTATGAATCCAGTTTATTGATAATCACATTAGATATAATTAGACTAATTTTTAAAAGTAAAAATCTAGAATTGTAGCAATAGATCGTTTTACAACCTCACCATATATATTATTTAGAAGAATCCCCTAAAACTTTAGGAAACAGAAAGACTAACAGTGAAAGTGTGAAGTTATACCATGTAAATCTCAACTTCTATTGTTATACTAATATCAAACAAAGCCAAGTTAAGTCAAGAGTTGTTACTAGAGATTAATGTGGACATTTCTTAGTGATAAAGGTATCAATTCTCAAGAAAGACATAACAATATTGCATCCAAAGATATCACATAACCTCAAAAATATAAAACAGTATAGTGATATTTGTTTCAAGATGACCTGTGTTAAAGCACCTAACAATGTATGAGAAAGTGGGTACTCAGTATCACTCACACCAAATCAGAAAATAAGAATTCAGAAGAACTAGGCTATACCTCCTATGCTGCAAACAGCTAGCTGTTAAGACTTCCATCTCTCAACTTCCTCAACCAAAAATTGAGTGATCGGTCCTCATATAGCACTCACATTTTGTAATTGTAAAGAAGGAAAAGTAACGATAATGTTACAATGTAGTTTATAGAAAGAAACTTTTGATATGTAAAGAGCAACTACCTCACAAACCCAACCTCACAAACACTGGAGCAATGAGGAGACATGGGATAAAACTTGGTGTTAATATTTCTATACACCCCCAGCTTCTAGGTGTAGGAACAGTGAAAAGCTAGAATTTGTAGAGCCAAGTCACGTTGGCTCTTTTATGTATCATGGCCCTCCAATGTATTATTCCAACTCTTCAGCTGAAAACACTGAAGCTCAGAGAAATTGCCTTATTTCCCCAAGTTGGGTAGATACCAGGGCTTCTGAATTCTCCATGCCTTAAGTAAATTGTCTCAAAGTTTAATCCACACTTCTGAAACACTTAATGAATCAATTAACTGGTTAGAATGATTCCTAATTTCGTTTCACAGAGAAAGAGGATTTTAGAGTCTGAAAGTGCATTGTATAATGTGTCTACCCAATCTCACTTTATAGATGTTGACATTGATGGACTGGCTTAACATTGTTGCTAATAAATATCTGTTGACTGCATAAATGCAGTAAAATTGAATAACACTGCACAGAGAGTTCAAAATTTGCCACCAATTAGCTATGTGATTTCTGACTTCGATTTCTCTAATTATAATTAGTTCAAATTTACTAGCTTCAAATACTAGTTTCCAATGCCTGGGATGTTATAAATCGAAGTGACTTGCCCATGGTTGCATATCCACCTGGAGATAAGAGCTGGCACTGGAACCTTCTACTGAAACGAGTTTTCTTACGAAACAATTCTCTTTTAGACCAACTGCATTTTTAGATTGCAGACTCTGTGCTTAAGGGATTCATTTTGTACTACTGGCTACTATTGATTTGTCAAATCAGTTTCAATAACGAGAGCCTGCAGTGCCATCTTTAGATGGAATGCTGCATATAGTACTCTAACTGGCACATAATGAATAACAGAAGCCTGTACTGACTCTACACTTACTATCTGCCAGGCAATATTGTAAGTGCTTCACATTAACGCACTGAATGCACATCAGTGAGGTAGGTCCTATTAGTACCTCCATTAAAGACTGAAAAACACATATGCGTAAACATGCACACACACCCCCACACTCAGTAACTTGTCCAAGTTATCTAATTTATACAGTAGTTCCCCCTTATCCACGGGACTTCCAAGATCCCTAATGGACGCCTGTGGAGAGTACCAAACCCTCTATAGACTGTGTTTTTTCCTATATATACATACTTATGACAGAGCTTAATTTATAAATGAGGCATAGTAAGAGATTAACAACAATAACTAATAATAAAATGGAACAATTGTAACAATATACTGTAATAAAAGTTATGTGAGTGTGGTCTCCCTCCCTCTTTCTCTCAAAATATCTTATTGTACGGTACTCATCATTCTTCTCGTGCTGATGTGAAATGATAAAGTGCCTAGGCAATGAGATGGAGTGAGGTTAATGACTGCATATTGCGATGTAACGTTAGGCTACTACTGACCTTCTGATAAGATGTCAGAAGAAGGATTATCTGCTTTAGATGATCCTGGGTCATCAAGCCATGACCATGTAGATGGCTGGATGGCAGGAACAATTATGTCCATCACTGGGGATCCCAGGCAGGACAGAGTGGGAGGGTGTGAGATTTCATCACCTTACTCAGTACGCAGCAAAATTTTAAAGTTATGAATTGTTTATTTCTGGAAACTTCCATTTAATATTTTCAAACCATGGTTGACCACAGGTAACTAAAACACTGGAAAGCAAAACCACAGATAAGAGGGGAGGGACTGCTGTATAGCTAGTAAATGGCAAGGTGAGAATTCCTCTTCTACATTTAGTGGTTTGTTTTAGATCAGGTTAAAAGTATAGCTGCTTTCCTCAGCCGGAAAGAAAATACAGTTCATATTAGGAAAGTTTTAAACATACAGGATTTTACGTACATTGAACAGCTAAAAAACTACCATCCTACATATGTCAGACTGAAGGGAGTCCTAAATGCAGGGTTTAGATCGGTAATAGCAACTGAGAGTTTAAAATATTTCTGCTGTACTTGTAATTGCAAATAGATGCAGGGAAGAAACAAATATAGATTCACATCAAACTATTTTTTCTTCTCCCCCACCCCCAAAATAGAGAAAATATTGTTCAAGAATGAGAAGAAATGAAGCTTTTAGTTTTGATGAAATCAAATGTAATGCATTGTTTTAACCATCCACTAAAGCAGTGATTCTTTCCTCTACTGCACCTGACATTCTTTTCAAACTATCATCAAATGCTGACATGCCATCATTTGACAGAGATTGCTTGTCAAAAACGAAATATATTCTTAGTGTCTTTCACTAATAACAGTCCTCACAGCTGTGAGAACAAGGAACAACACCCCATCCCTGTCCTCCTTTGTTATCTGTCCTTTTCTGAAATGTCAACTTGCAGAAATCTTTAACATATAGAGGATGATTTATCTAACCATAAACACAGCTGAATTCATAAACCGGCCCTGCCCCCTGAAAGGGCAGTAAGTTAAGAATGAGACGTGGAGTACACGGTGCTGGTACAAGTCTGTTTACATTTTCAAAAGCCCACTAGCTAGCCAGTTTTTAGTTTGCAATATTTTCATTTGCAGAGGACTTTGCACAATTCACTTTGAAACAAACCATTAAATCATATGGGGTTTATTGCATAAATAATGAATGAAGAGAGAAAAATGGGTCACTTAATTTTCTTTAAAAAGGAATGGACTCTGGATTAATCTTAGAAAGTTCTTTGGGGAGCAAAATTCATTATTTTGCCATGTAATGTTCAGAGTCTTTCTATTTATGATTTTACAAAGAACCCATAGTGCAATTTTATAACCTGCATGCATCTGCGTGCATTTATATTTAAAATGTAATTAAATAAATTTAACAAAATCAACAACATATACTATAAGAACATGGAACATTTTTTTAACATCTTTATTAGAGTATAATTGCTTTACATTGTTGTGTTAGTTTCTGCGGTATAACAAAGTGAATCAGCTATACGTATACATATATCCCCATATCCCTTCCCTCTTGTGTCTCCCTCCCACCCTCCCTATCCCACATCTCTAGGTGGTCACAAAGCACTGAGCTGATCTCCCTGTGTTATGCAGCTGCTTCCCACTAGCAATCTATTTTACATTTGGGAGTGTATACATGTCCATGCCACTCTCTCACTGCATCCCAGCTTACCCTTCCCCGTCTCTCTGTCCAAAAGTCCATTCTCTATGTCTGTGTCTTTATTCCTGCCCTGCCCCTAGGTTCTTGAGAACCATTTGTTTTTTGCAGATTCCATATATATGTGTTAGCATATGGTATTTGTTTTTCTCTTTCTGACTTACTTCACTCTGTATGACAGACTCTAGGTCCATCCACCTCACTACAAATAGCTCAATTTCGTTTCTTTTTATGGCTGAGTAATATTCCATTGTATATATATGCCACATCTTCTTTATCCATTCATCTGTCGATGGACACTTAGGTTGCTTCAATGTCCTGGCTATTGTAAACAGTGCTGCAATGAACATTGTGGTACATGACACTTTTTGAATTATGGTTTTCTCATGGTATATGCCCAGTAGTGGGATTGCTGGGTCATATGGCAGTTCTATTGTTGGTTTTTTAAGGAACCTCCATACTGTTCTCCATAGTGGCTGTATCAATTTACATTTCCACCAACAGTGCAAGAGGGTTCCCTTTTCTCCACAACCACTCCAGCATTTATTGTTTGTAGATTTTTTGATGATGGCCATTCTGACCAGTGTGAGGTGATAACTCATTGTAGTTTTGATTTGTAGTTCTCTAATGATTAGTGTTGTAGAGCATCCTTTCATGTGTTTGTTGGCAATCTGTATATCTTCTTAGAAGAAATGTCTACTTAGGTTTTCTGCCCATTTTTGGAATGGGTTGTTTGTTTTTTGATATTGAGCTGCTTGTATATTTTAGAGATTAATCCTTTGTCAGTTGTTTCGGTGGCCAATATTTTCTCCCATTTTAAGGGTTGCCTTTTAGTCTTGTTTATGGTTTCCTTTGCTGTGGAAAAGCTTTTAAGTTTCATTAGGTCCCATTGGTTGATTTTTGTTTTTATTTCCATTACTCTAGGAGTTGGGTCAAAAGGATCTTGCTGTGATTTATGTCATAGAGTATTCTGCCTATGTTTTCCTCTAAGAGTTTTATAGTCTCTGGCCTATGTTCAGGTCTTTCATCCATTTTGAGTTTATTTTTGTGTATAGTGTTAGGGAGTGTTCTAATGTCATTCTTTTACATGCAGCTGTCCAGTTTTCCCAGCACCACTTATTGAAGAGGCTGTCTTTTCTCCATTGTATATTCTTGCTCCACTGTATATTCATATTCATATTCATATCCATCATATATTCATATCCATTGTATATCCACAATATATGAATATATGTATATTCATATATTCTTGCTCCATTGTATATTCAAGCAATTCTTGCTTGCTTTATCAAAGATAAGGTAAACATATGTGTGTGGGCTTATCTCTGGGCTTTCTATCCTGTTCCATTGATCTATATTTCTGTTTCTGTGACAGTTCCATACTGTCTTGATTACTGTAGCTTTGTGGTATAGTCTGAAGTTAGGGAGTCTGATTCCTCCAGTTCCCTTTTTCTTTCTCAAGATTGCATTGGCTATTTGGGGTCTCTTGTGTTTCCATACAAATTATGAAATTTTTTGTTCTAGTTCTGTGAAAAATGCCAGTGGTAGTTTGATAGGGATTGCAATAAATCTGTAGATTGCTTTCAGTAGTATAGTCATTTTCACAATCTTGATTCTTCCAAACCAAGAATATGGTACATCTCTCCATCTGTTTGTATCATCTTTAATTTCTTTCATCAGTGTCTTATAATTTTCTGCATACAGGCCTTTTGTCTCCTTAGGTAGGTTTATTCCGAGGTATTTTATTCTTTTTGTTGCAGTGGTAAATGGGAGTGCTTCCTTAATTTCTCTTTCAGAGTATTCATCAGTAGTATAGAGGAATGCAAGAGATTTCTGTGCATTAATTTTGTATCCTGCTACTTTACCAAATTCATTGATTAGCTCTAGTAGTTTTCTGGTAGTGTCTTAAGGATTCTCTATGTATAGTATCATGTCATCTGCAAACAGTGACAGTTTTACTTCTTCTTTTCCAGTTTGGATTCCTTTTCTTTCTTTTCCATCTCTGATTGCTGTGGCTAAAACTTCCAAAACTATGTTGAATAATATTGGTGAGAGTGGGCAACCTTGTCTTCTTCCTGATCTTAGTGGAAATGGTTTCAGTTTTTCAACATTGAAAATGATGTTGGTTGTGGGTTTGTCATATATGGCCCTTATTATGTTGAGGTAAGTTCCCTCTATCCCTCCTTTCTGGAGAGTTTTTATCATAAATGGGTGTTGAATTTTGTCCAAAGCTTTTTCTGCATCTATTGAGATTATCAGATTGTTTTATCCTTCAGTTTGTTAATATGGTATATCACATTGATTGATTTGCGTATATTGCAGAATTCTTGCGTCCCTGGGATAAACTGCACTTCATCATGGTGTATGATCCCTTTAATGTGCTGCTGGATTCTGTTTGCTAGTATTTGGTTGAGGATTTTCACATCTGTGTTCATCAGTGATATTGGCCTGTAGTTTTCTTTTTTTGTGACACCTTTTTCTGGTTTTGGTATCGGGGTGATGGTGGCCTCATAGGATGAGTTTCAGAGTGTTCCTTTCTGCTATATTTTGTAAGAGTTTGAGAAGGATAGGTGTTAGCGCTTCTCTAAATGTTTGATAGAATTCACCTGTGAATCTATCTGGTCCTGGGCTTTTGTTTGTTGAAAGATTTTTAATCACAGTTTCAATTTCATTGCTTGTAATTGGTCTGTTTATATTTTCTATTTCTTCCTGGTTCAGTCTCGAAAGTTGTGCTTTTCTAAGAATTTGTGCATTTCTTCCAGGTTGTCCATTTTATTGGCATATAGTTGCTTGGAGTAATCTCTCACGATCCTTTGTATTTCTGCAGTGTCAGTTGTTACTTCTCCTTTTTCAATTCTAATTCTGTTGATTTGCGTCTTCTCCCTAGTTTTCGTGATGAGTCTGGCTAACGGTTTATCAATTTTGTTTATCTTCTCAAAGAACCACCTTTTAGTTTTATTGATCTTTGTTATTGTTTCCTTCATTTCTTTTTCATTTATTTCTGATCTGATCTTTATGATTTCTTTCCCTCTGCTAACTGTGGATTTTTTTTGTTCTTCTTTCTCTAATTGCTTTAGGTGCAAGGTTAGGTTATCTGAGATATTTTCTGTTCCTTGAAGTAGGATTGTATTGCTATAAACTTCCTTCTTAGAACTGCTTTTGCTGCATCCCATAGGTTTTGGGGTGTCATGTTTTCACTGTAATTTGTTTCTGGGTATTTTTTGATTGCTTCAGTGATCTCTTGGTTATTTATTAGCATATTGTTTACCCTGCATGTGTCTGTATATTTTACAATTTTTTTTCCTGTAATTGATATCTAGCCTCAGAGTGTTGTGGTCAGAAAAGATACTTATTACAATTCCAATTTTCTTAAATTTACCAAGGCTTGATTTGTGACCCAAGATATGATCTATCCTGGAGAATGTTCCATCAGCACTTGAGAAGAAAGTGTATTCTGTAGTTTTTGGATGGAATGTCCTATAAATATCAACTAAGCCCATCTTGTTTAATGTGTCATTTAAAGCTTGTGTTTCCTTATTTATTTTCATTTTGGATGATCTGTCCATTGATGAAAGTGGGATGTTAAAATCCCCTACTATTATTGTGTTACTGTCGATTACCCCTTTCATGGCCATTAGCATTTGCCTTATTTATTGAAGTGCTCCTATGTTGAGTGCATAAATATTTACAATTATTATATCTTCTTCTTGGATTGATCCCTTGATTCTTATGTAGTATCCTTCTTTGACTCTTTTAATAATCTTTATTTTAAGTGTATTTTGTCTGATAGGAGAATTGCTACTCCAGCTTTCTTTTGATGCCCATTTACATGGAATATCTTTTTCCATCCCCTCACTTTCAGTCTGTATGTATCCCTAGGTCTAAAGTGGGTCTCTTGTAGACAGCATATATATGGGTCTTATTTTTGTATCCATTCAGCCAGTCTATGTCTTTTCATTGGAGCATTTAATCCATTTATATTTACTGTCATTATCAATATGTATGCTCCTATTACCATTTTTAAAATTGTTTTGGGTTTGTTATAGTAGGTCTTTTCCTCCTCTTGTGTTTCCTGCCTAGAGAAGTTCCTTTAGCATTTGTTGTAAAGCTGGTTTGGTGGTGATGAATTCTCTTAACTTTTGCTTATCTGTAAAGCTTTTAATTTCTCCGTCAAATCTGAATGAGATCCTTGCTGGGTAGAGTAATCTTGGTTGTAGGTTTTTCCCTTTCATCATTTTAAATATGTCCTGCCACTCCCTTCTGGCTTGCAGAGTTTCTGCTGAAAGATCAGCTCTTAACCTTACGGGGATTCCCTTGTATGTTATTTCTTGCTGCTTTTAATATTTTTTCTTTGTATTTAATTTTTGATAGTTTGATTGTGTCTTGGCGTGTTTCTCCTTGGATTTATCCTGTATGGGACTCTGTGCTTCCTGGACTTGATTAACTATTTCCTTTCCCATATTAGGGAAGTTTTCAACTATAATCTCTTCAAATATTTTCTCAGTCCCTTTATTTTCCTCTTCTTCTTCGGGCACCCCTATAATTTGAATGTTGGTGTGTTTAATGTTGTCCCAGAGGTCTCTGAACTGTCCTCAATTCTTTTCATTCTTTTTTCTTTATTCTACTCTACAATAGTTATTTTCACTATGTTATCTTCCAGGTCACTTATCTGTTCTTCTGCTTCAGTTATTCTGCTATTGATTCCTTCTAGAGAATTTTAAATTTCATTTATTTTGTTGTTTATCATTGTTTGTTTGCTCTGTAGTTCTTCTAGGTCCTTGTTAAACGTATCTTGTATTTTCTCCATTCGGTTTCCAAGATTTTGAATCATCCTTCTATCATTACTCTGAATTCTTTTTCAGGTAGACTGCCTATTTCCTCTTCACTTGTTTGGTCTGGCGGGTTTTTACCTTACTCCTTCATCTGCTGTGTATTTCTCTGTCTTCTCATTTTGCTTAATTTACTGTGTTTGGGGTCTCCTTTTCACAGGCTGCAAGTTCATAGCCCCTGTTATTTTTGGTGAGTGCCCCAGTGGGTAATTTTGGTTCAGTGGGTTGTGTAGGCTTCCTGGTGGAGGGGACTGGTGCACTTTTTCTGGTGGATGAGGTTGGATCTTGTCTTTCTGGTAGGCAGGACCATGTCTGGAGGTGTGCAGTGGGGTGTCTGAGAACTTATTATGATTTTAGGCAGCCTCTTTGCTAATGGGTGGGGTTGTTTTCCTGTCTTGCTAGTTGTTTAGCATGGGGTGTTCAGCACTGGAGCTTGCTGGTCGTTGAGTGTAGGTGTGTCTTAGCATTGAGACGGAGATCTCTGGGAGAGCTCCCACCGATTGACATTACATGGGGATGGCAGGTCTCCGGTGGTCCAATGTCCTGAACTTGACTCTCCCACCTCAGAGTCTCAGGCCTGAGACCCAGCTGGAGCAGCCATACCCTGTCAGCCACATGGCTCAGAAGAAAAAGGAGAAAAAGCAGAAAGAAAAATAAAATAAAATAAAGTTGTTAATATAAAAAATTAAGAAAATATATTATTAAAATAAAAAATTTTTAAAGTAATAAAAAAGAGAAGAGAGTAAACAGTAAACAACTCCACTAAGGATAGCAAGCACCAAAAACTAAACTAAGATAAACATATAAGTCGAAACTAGTCAGTCATATACAGCAAATTCCAAATCTACAGCTGCTCACAAAGTCCACTGCCTCAATTTTGTGTTGATTTATTGTCTATTCACGTATTCCACAGATGCAGGATACATCAAGTTGACTGTGGAGCTTTAATCCACTGCTCCTGAGGCTGCATGGAGAAATTTCCCTTTCTCTTCTTTGTTCACACAGCTCCTGGGGTTCAGCTTTGGATTTGGCTCCCCCTCTGCATGTAGGTCACCCTTTGGTGTCTGTTCTTTTCCCAGACAGGATGGGGTTAAAGGAGTAGCTGATTAGGGGGCTCTGGCTCACTCAGACCTGGAGGGAGGAGGGGTATGGAATGCGGGGCGAGCCTGTGGTGGTAGAGGCCAGCTTGACATTGCAACATCCTGAGGCATTCCATGTGTCCTTCCATGGAAGTTGTCCCTGGATCATGGGACCCTGGAAGTGGCGGGCTTCATAGGCTCCCAGGAGGGGAGGTGTGGATAGTGACCTGTGCTCGCACACAGGCTTCTTGGTGGCTGCAGCAGCAGCATTAGCATTTCATGCCCGTCTCTGGTGTCCGCACTGATAGCTGTGGCTAGTGCCCATCTCTGAAGCTCGTGTAGGTGGTGCTTTGACTCTCCTCTCCTCATGCACCCCAAAACAATGCTATCTTGCCTCTTCGGCAGCTCCAGACTTTTTCCCGGACTCCCTCCCGGCTAGCCGTGGCACACTAGCCCCCTTCAGGCTGTGTTCACGCCGCCAACCCCAGTCCTCTCCCTGCGCTCCGACTGAAGCCGAAGCCTCAGCTCCCAGCCCCGCCCTCCCCGGCGGGTGAGCAGACAAGCCTCTCAAGCTGGTGAGTGCTGGTCAGCACCGATCCTCTGTGTGGGAATCTCTCCACTTTGCCCTCCGCACCCCGGTTGCTGCGCTCTCCTCCGTGGCTCCGAAGCTTCCCCCGCCCAACCCCCATCTCTGCCAGTGAAAGGGCCTTCCTAGTGTGTGGAAACTTTTCCTCCTTCACAGCTCCCTCACAGAGGTGCAGGTCTTGTCCCTATTCTTTTGTCTCTGTTTTTCTTTTGCCCTTCCCAGGTACGTGGGGGAGTTTCTTGCCTTTTGGGAGGTCTAAGGTCTTCTGCCAGCATTCAGTAGGTGTTCTGTAGGAGTTGTTCCACATGTAGATGTATTTTTGATGTATTTGTGGGGAGGAAGGTGATCTCCACGTCTTACTCTTCTGCCATCTTGAAGGTCCTCTGAACATGGGACTTTTAAAGACACAATTTTACCAAACAAATGTATTAGAAGATAATCACTTTATATTACATTTAACTGTAAAAGTTTTAATCTCTGAAATACTCTACTTTTTAAGTGCTGTGTAATGGGATATCAGTGTAATTAGTTAAAAATTATGTTTAAATGTGACAAACACCCACAGATCTATATACACAGGGGTTCAAATAAAAATTATTCATATTTTTGAATCAGGAAGTAAGCCAAATCAATTGAATAATAATGGTTTCCATGTAGTAAAAGGAAACATAGTTATCAAAATGATGGTATACATCTTTATTTATTGAATTGTCAATTTTTATGACATATCACAGAACATTTAAATCAAATATATGAATTTATTTGGTATGTGGATGTACAGATATATGGTATAGATATAGATCTTCAAGTAGAGACTTATATTCACAGTCTTACCACTTTTTACCTCCCGTACTAGTTATTACTATATATTTGTGTGTGTGTGTGTGTGTGTGTGTGTATATATATATATATATATATATACATATATATATATACACATACATATACTTATATATAGTGCGTGTGTGTGTGTGTGTGTGTGTGTGTGTGTGTGTGTGTCTGCATGCATGTATATATAGAGAGATTTCAAAGAAGTGTCTTCCATGATTGGGGACGTGCTAAGCAAATCTGAAATCTGTAGTACAGGATATCTAGAAAGGAAGGTGACAAGCAGGCTGGAATTCATGTGTATGACCAAAGCTGCTGTCCAGGAGCAGAATTTTTTCTTCATCTACAAGGAAAATTCAGCCTTACTTTTAATGCTTTCCAACTGATTAAGTCAGGGCTATCCAGATTATCCAGGAGAACTTCCCTTACTTAAAGTCAACTAATTAGGGACTTTAATTACATCTAAAATCCCTTCACAGGAGCGCCTAGACTAATTATCAATTAGATAACTGAGAACTGTAACTGAGTCTAACTGACTCCTCAAAAAGGTCATCACATCTCTCAAGCACTATCATCACTTGCTTGGGTCATTATAATAACCTCCTAACTGGGCTACTTGTTCCTGCTCTTAGCCTTGTTTAGTCTCTTCTTAACACAGAAGCCATAGCAATCCTTTTTTTTTCAAGACAGATTATGACACTCCTCTGTGCAAAATTCTCCACTGTCTCCCCATTTTGCTCAGAGTGAAATTCAAAGACTTCACTATTACATACAATGTCCTCATTGTTTTGACTTCCGATTACCATACCATTACCTCTGACCATACCCCTTAGCTCTAATTACCCCATTCCCACCCATGCCTGTTCACTCTGCTGTAGCCACACTGGCTTCCCATTATTTTGTGAAAATATCAGGTACGTTCCCACCTAAAGTCACTTGCAATTGCTCCTAACACTGTAAAGAATGCTCTTTCCCCAGGTGAACAGGTAGTAAATCATTTCTTTACAGGTTCATCAGTAGACTTGTCACAGCTGAGAAAATAATCAGTCAAAATAGAGTAATATAAATTATTCAAATTTAGAAAACAAAGAAAGAAAAGTGTGGGGGCAGAAACAGAATGGAGCAATGAAGAATGTGGAAAATAAACTGTCTAGCATGAGGAACAAGAGAAAACAAATGGGACAGAGAAAACATTGAAAGAGATAATGACAAATAAATTTCCTAACACATCATATTCAAATTGCCAAAAAAAAAAAGATAAACAGGAAAAGCTTGAAGGTAGCAAGAGAATAAGGACATACTACATAGGGAGGAACAAAGATAAAAATTACAGCAAACTCCCTATCAGAAAATGTACAAACTCAATGACTTTCAAGAAATCTTTAAAGTATTGCAAGAAAAAAAGGTCAATTCATAATTCTATGTTCACTGAAAATATCTTTCAAAAAATCATGTGTAAATAGAATGTGTATATAAAAACAAAACAAATAATACATTAAAAGAGATTCTTTTTTAAAATTGTCAAAGAAGTTTGTTAAATAAAATCTACTACCATCTATTTATCTAATAAGCTTTGCCCAATCTCTGTTATCTGCTCCTTATGAGTTTCCTTTCCTTCACTTTAATTAACAGTGGGGATAGAAAAAAAATAGAGAAAAAAAACAGGCACTTGGGCTTCCCTGGTGGCACAGTGGTTAAGAATTCACCTGCTAATGCAGGAGACACAAGTTCAAGCCCCGATCTGGGAAGATCCCACATGCCACGGAGCAGGTAAGCCTGTGCGCCACAACTACTAAGCCTGCTCTTTGGAGCCCGCGAGCCACAACTACTGAGCCCATGTGCCGCAACTACTGAAGCCCACGCAGCTAGAACCCATGCTCCACAACAAGAGAAGCCACCGCAATGAGAAGCCCATGCACCACAATGAAGAGTAGCCTCTGCTCACCGCAAACAGAGAAAGCCTGGGTGCAGCAACGAAGACCCAACACAACAAAAAATAAAATAAATTAATTAAAAAAAATAGGCACTTGACTTAACCAGGAATCTGGGTCACTAAATATTTTTGTAAAGCAAGAAAACTGGGGGGGTGAAAACCTTGTCACTACTCACTCCACTGGCTAAACTTGCAAAATATGCAAATCTAGTTTCAATTAGCCATTTTGATGAAGGAAATAGAGTGTTTTGATAACTTTCTCTTTAAGGCGAATCTGGACAATAATTGTCCTTTGTAAACAACATATTAACAGTAGGTGAAATATTTTAACTAGGTCCTTCTTTCAGTAATTTTTGCAATTGTGAATAGAATCCTTTATTTCATGACCATATTTTAATAAGTAATCTTACCACTATCATTTTAAAATAAATTTAAAGAAAAAAAATCCACACATAATTCTCCTTCACATAATCCTCCTTTTCCTTCCCCCCCCTTTTTTTTTCTGTTTAAAAACAACAAATAGCAGAAGCCCCTTCTTCATTCCTTCAGGGGATTGAAGAACCTCCATCTGTTTCATAGCCAGGAGTAGAGATTCACATCAGAGTGCAGTAATTATTTCATTAAAATGTAAGTTATACCTCTCTTTTTTCGATTAAGGGCTGCCTTTGGCATGAAATAGAACAGGATTGGGCTATCCTGGAGCAAGGTATTAAAGTATCAGCAAGCACACCTTGCTGCCTGCCACTGTCTACCAAAAGAAATTCTTGAGGCAGAAGGAATATACCAGGATAAATCACTGTGCATACATAAGGAAATTTAAAACTCTGGAAATGGTAGAAATAAAGGGAAATATAAAGTACATTCTTTAGCTGTTTTAAAAGATAATGACTGTCTAAAGCCAATATAGTAGCAGTGTATTCCAGAATACATTTGTGATAATGATAGCAAAAAGGATGAGAAGGAAGATTTAGAAGCATATTGTAAAGATTTTACACTACACATAAAGTCATATATTATTATTTGAAGATAGACTATGATTAATCAAAGATGTATATTTTAAACCTTAGAGCAACCATAAAAGTAATACTAAAATGAATAAAAATAATACTAAGTATAAATAAAATCTTTTTAGTGTACTAAAAATAACACTAAAATGAATAATAATAAAATAAGTAAGATATCATTAGTAGAGATAAACAGAATTATTTAAAATACTCAACTAATTAGAAATCAGGTAACAATAAAAGGAACAAAGAAAAAATGAAACAAAGAGTAAAGAAGTAGGAAGATGGTAAATTCTAATCTAATCATACTGATATTACAATAAATGTAAATGGTCTAAACACAGCAGTTGATAAATGTCAGCCACTCAGAATGGATTAATCAGGACATAGGTATATGCTGTCTATAGAAAACTTCTTCAACTATAAAGACATAGATAAGTTGAAAGCAAAAGAATAAAAAAAATACGATGCAAACACTATGCAAAAGAATGCTGAGGTAGCTATATTAATATAAAACTAGATATCATTACATGAAATACTATCAGACTTAAAATGAGTCATTATACAATGATAAAGATGTCTATTTACCAAGATATAAAAATCCTGAATTTGAATACATCTGGAAATGGAGCTGAAAAATGCATGAAGTAAAACTTGATACAGCTAAAAGGATTCATCAGCAAAATTAGAAAACAGTTTGAACCAAATAAAAATAAAAACAAAACACAAAAATCTTGGTATAAAGCTAAAGAAGTGCTTACAGGGACATCTATAGCATTAAAGTCTTATATCAGAAAATTTAAAGATTTCAAATAATCAATGATTTTTTTACTATCTTAAGAAACTAGAAAAAGACAAAAAATTAAGCCCAAAATTAAATAAGAAGGAAAGCAATGATAAAAACAAATTGTCAAGAGTTTAGCTAAACTACTTCACAGTATTGCTGCCTTGGCATACATTTTTTTTGGCCAAGCCACATGCAGTGACCTTAGACTGACACTAGCCCCCTCATGCAAGTTCATGGCCTAGACAGCAGCCTGCCTAGTCATAGCACATATGTATTCCTGATATGACTTTCCCAGTAGCTCTTGTGATCAACAATCTTCCCTGCCTCCCAGCTCCTTCCCCTTATGTGTCCCATAAATAAGACACCTGTGTGACTTACCTATTTTTTTGGTTTGAATTGTCCTATCCAGGCTTAGCCAGGGAACACAAAAAGCACTCACCCACAGACTCTAATAAAGGAGTGTGAACCAGGTCCTGCTTCTTTCTGCCTGCAGTCTGCCTTGACCGCCCTGAGTGGCCCTTTGAGGTGTGCTGGATACTCCCTCCAGGACCTGTGAGTAGTAAAATTTACTCTTTAAATACCTTGTGTGGTCTATTGTTGAACTGTGGGTCACCATCCAGCACCCTATACTCTGTTATGGGGTATATAGCATTTAGAAATAAATTGATGCTTTTGTCATTATAAAATATCACTCTTTATTTCTTTACTTTGAAGTCTATCTTAATTTAGCTACATCAAGTGTCAGTTTGACAAATTAATACCATAAATGTAACAGTTAATGAAATGGAAAACAGAAAAAATAGAGTGTACCAATGTCATCAACAGCTGATCCTTTGAAAAGTTTAAATAAAGTTTATAAAACTTTAATCAAACTGACCAAGTAGCTAAAGAGAGGGAGGAAAAGGAAGAGAAGAGAAATTACCAATATTAGAAATTAAAGAGGAGATGCCACTACTACAGATCACTACAGATTCTATGATCATTAAAATCACAATAAGAAAAAATTCAGAATTATTTATGCCTATAAATTTGACAACTTAACATAAAATGAGCCAAAGGACACAAACTATCAAAGCCCATGAAAGAAGAAACCAATAATTAGAATTGCCATGTTTATTAATGAAAATGAATTTATAGGCAAAGTCCTTTCTGCAAAGAAAATTCCAGTACATGACAATTTCGCTAGCAAATTCTGCATAAACTCTTCCAGAAAATACTTCACAACTAATTTTATGTTGTGAAGATGAAGGAATACTTCACAACTAATTTTATGATGCCATCATTTCTGTGATTCCAAAATCAGATAAACACATTATAAGAAAACTATATACTAATATCCATCATAAAAAGAAAAATGCAGAAATTTTCAACAAAACATTATCAAATTCATTCCAGCAAGATAGATGATAGATAGATAATAGATAGATGATAGATATAGATGATAGATAGATAGATGGCAGTTAATATATCATGTCCAAGTGTGGTTTATGCAGGAGTGAAAGTTTGACAGCATTGAAGTATCAGTGCTAAAGAAGAGCATGCATGTGACCATCTAAATAGATCAAAAAAGACATTTGGCTAAATTTAATATCCTTTATAATAAAATACTCCCAGCAAACTAAGAATATAAGAAAAATTGTCAACTTGATAAAAGGCATTTATGAAAACTTTTAACTATCATTACACTTAAAGGTGAGTGACTGAATGCTTTCTTCCTAAGACTGGAACAAGGAAAGGTCTGCTTTCACCTTTCCTTCACCATTGATGGTGCTGATGCCCTAGATTGGGTGATAAGACATAAAAAGAAACAAAAATATAAAATTAGAAGGGAAGAAATGCAACTATTCCTATACTCAGATGGCATGTTGGTTGTATCTTAGAAGAATCTACAAATTGCTATTGTATCTAACATGAGTTTAGCAATGTCACAGAATATACAAATGGTTGGTGGGAAAAATTCAGTACCATTTAAGATAGCACCAAAAGAATCCATGAAATATTTAGGTATAAATTTAACAAAATATGTTAAAGTTCCATAGGCTAAAGATTATAAAACACTAGTGAAAGAAATAAAAGGAATCTGAAATGAATTAAAATAGATACTATATTCATGGACCAGTAGACTCCATGTTGTAAAGATTCAATGCAGTCCTAATTTTTTTTGTAGAAATGGACAAGTACATTCCAAAATGTATATAGAAAGTCAAAGTATCTAGAACACCACAAACAATTTTGAAAAAGAATAACAAAGTTGAAGGATGCATACTACTTGTTAAGTAATTATCATAAGCTAAACTAATAAAGACAATATCATATTGGAAAAATTATAGGCATAAAGATCAATGAGGTGATATAGAGTCCAGAAATAGTTCTATAAATATATGTTCAATTGATTTTCTACAAAGGTACAAAGCAATTTAATGAAGAAAGTATAGTCTTTTCAATACGTGGTATTGGAATATTTGAAGTCCAATACACACACACACACAAAATCTTGGTCCATATACTACAACTTATAAATATAATCCAAAATGGATTTTATACCTGACTTTCACATCTAAAATTATAAAATTCCTAGAAGCATTCTTGGGAAAAATATTTTGTGACCTTCGGATAGGTGAACTTTTTTAAACTTATGACATAAAACATAATCCATGATAGAAAAACTTGGTAAATTGGACTTTATAAAAATGAAACACATCTGTCCTTTGAAAGACATTGTTTCAACAATAAAAAGACAAATCACATACTGGGAGAAAATATCAATAGTTGTGAAACACATGTCTGATAAAGGCCAAACTATTAGGAAGGAAAACAGATCAGTAATCTCAAGGGGGCTCGGGTTGGTTCTGGAGATGCTTGACAGCAAAGATGCATTGGAGAAATTTGGGGGAAAATAGAAATATTCTATATCTTGATAATGGTGGTGATTTGAAACTGTACATATTTGTCAAATATTACATAATTGATCACTAAAATGACTGAATTTTACAGTATGTAAATTTATTTTTATTTGTTTATTTTTATTTTTGTTTGGTTTCTTTGTGGTTTTTTTGCAGTACGCGGGCCTCTCACTGTTGTGGCCTCTCCCGTTGCAGAGCACAGGCTCCGGAAGCGCAGGCTCAGCGGCCACGGCTCACGGGCCCAACCGCTCTGTAGCATGTGGGATCTTCCCGGACTGGGGCACGAACCCGTGTCCCCTGTATCAGCAGGCGGACTCTCAACCACTGTGCCACCAGGGAAGCCCTATTTTTATTTTTTTAATAAACTTATTTATTTACTTTTGGCTGCGTTGCGTCTTCATTGCTGCGCATGGGATTTCTCTAGTTGCAGTGTGCGGGGGTTTCTCTTCGTTGCAGTGCATAGGCTTTTCATTGCAGTGTCTTCTCTTGTTGTGGAGCATGGGCTCTAGACATGCAGGCTTCAGTAGTTGTGACTTGCGGGCTCTAGAGCGCAGGCTCAGTAGTTGTGGCGCACGGGCTTAGTTGCTCCGCGACATGTAGGATCTTCCCATACCACGGCTCAAACCCTTGTCTCCTGCATTGGCAGGTGGATTCTTTTTTTTTTTTTAATTTATTTATTATTATTAATTTTTTGGCTGTGTTCGGTCTTCGTTTCTGTGCTAGGGCTTTCTCTAGTTGCGGCAAGTGGGGGCCACTCTTCATCGCAGTGTGCGGGCCTCTCACTGTTGCGGCCTCTCTTGCGGAGCACAGGCTCCAGACGCGCAGGCTCAGTAGTTGTGGCTCACGGGCCCAGTTGCTCCGCGGCATGTGGGATCTTCCCAGAGCAGGGCCCGAACCCATGTCCCCTGCATCGGCAGGCAGACTCCCAACCACTGCGCCACCAGGGAAACCCGGCAGGTGGATTCTTAACCATTGTGCCACCAGGGAGCCCTGTAAATTTATTTTAAAAGTTTTTCCTTGTCGATGTATTAGGAGATTGTTTATTTTCTTTTTTCATTTTTACATAGATGACTAGGTATTTGAATTTGAACAGATCTTAACGTGTTACCAGAAAAAAAAATCATGAAACTCAGTTCTAAAGTTCCTGTTTTGACCATCTCAAGAAAAATCATGAGAAAATATGTACAGATACTCTATTGCATGCCAGATGCACATCTTATCAAAAACCTGAAACAATCTTGTTAGGTCTTATTTCCATTTTAGAGTAAAGAAAGCTAAGGCTCACAAAAGTCAAATAGGTTTTTAGTAGTGAGTTAACATCTCTGTTCTTGTAAAATTAAGCAAATAATGCTTACCTCTCAGGGCTTCACTGAGTATTATTCATTTAATAAAGTTTTCTTTAAAAAAATCATTATTGAGCACTTTCTACATGGTTGGCACAGGTCCAATAACAGGAATAAAGAAGTGAATGTCAGAAGTAAGGGCTCCTGATCATGGAGTTTACATTCTAATGGGAGAGACAGACTATATTCAAATAAATGAATAATTTTAACAAATAAATATATCAACACATGTCAAATAATATGCAGCAAATTGTGATAGAGAGGAGCAGATTTGCTACTTTCTATTCAGTAACTGGGGAAGTCTTTTAGGAAGCTACATTTAACAAAGATGCAAAACCAGAAGTAGCTGAGTTTTTTGACTTGCACAACCATGTGGAGAGTGATGCCACTTATGAAGATGGAGAAAATTTTGAGAGAAATAAGTTTGGGGCAGAACTGAAAGACTGGTCTTGGCTTACTATGGGCCAGACAGTTTGATCACTGATTTATAAGTAATCTCATCTAATGGAAGCATCTCTCTCTGATCCCAAAGCCCATGACCAAATGAAACTGAGGTCTAAACTCACACCAAATCTGAGGGGTAACCTTAGTGAATGTCCCATGAAGCACTAACAGTACAGCTAAAGAGAATTATGATTCACATTATTAAAATTAACACATTCAACTCTTCAGGAACTATGTTCCACATATGTCTACCAGCAAGATAGTCTGCGTGTAGGATCACCTACCAAAAATTTCTCAGCCTGGTTTAGATTTCCTGATATATTAGCTTGGGCTGCTGTAACAAAATTCCATACACCAGGGGGTTTGAACAACAGAAGTTACTTTTTTCGTAGTTCTAGAGGTTAGAAGTTTAAGATCAAAATTTCAGTTTACGGTGAGGGCACTCTTCTTGGCTTGCAATTTTCTTGCTAGGTCCTCACATGGCCCTTTCTTGGTACGTAAACATGAAGAGAGAGAGTGAGCTCTCTGATATTTCTTCTTATAAGGACACTAATCTTATTGTTCTAGAGCCCCATGCTATGACTTTATTGAATCCTAATTATATTCATAAAGTCCTCATATTCAATGTAGTCATATTGGGGTTTAGGTCTTTAACACATGAATTTTGAGGGGAGACAATTCAGTCCAAAGCACCTGACTTGTTACATTTTTTATTCTTTTGCTTGAAAAGTCATAATATTCTTGCCCCAATAACTTTAAATTTAAATAATATCTATCAGTTATTTAAAATGCACTGATATTTTTTTATCTGCATTGCTTTCAAAAATTATAATTTTCAGTATACATTCAATTGGAAAACAGTTTATGACAGCTAATTTACACAGTGGTACACTGAAATTTTAAATATATGTAAAATATTTCAGTATTCTGACTTCCATATGTTACATAGGGAAAAAAAGGTGTTCTTATTCAGAAAAATTATCTTTTCTGAATAGTACAAAAGTAAAAGTCTTGAATTTTTGCAAGCATATGTCATCATTTTCTTCTCTTATATTGATCTCACCTAATTGTTAGCATTAATATCTAAAGTTAGAGGCTAATTAGTTAGCCAAAACAAAACAAAAATCTCCTTGTATCTAATTTTTTAAAAATAATTTAAATAGATATGGCATTTCATACAATATAAATATTTAAGGTTGACTTCAATTTTTCTCTCCCACAAAGAACTGTCATCTTGTGAGGAAAAAAATAGACAATTAGCTAAGAAATAAAAATAAGATACTAGATTTCACTTTTTAAACTTAGGTATAGTTTTCTTTCTTTTTTGTTGCATCCTTCATAAACCTATCTATGATGGTTAATGTTATATTTCAACTTGACCGGTCCATTGGGTGCCCAGATATTTGGTCCTACATTCTTCTGGATGTTTCCATGAGGATGTATTCAGATGAAATAAACTAAGTAAAGCAGATGGCTCTGCATGTTCTGATTGGGTCTCATCCAATGAGTTGAGGCCTAAATAGAACAAAAAGCTGACCCTTCACTACCCAACAGAAATTTCTCCTGCCAGGTGGCCTTTGAACTGAGATATTGACTCTCCCTGGTTCTACAGCAGCTTCCAGCCTTTGAACTCGGCTCTGCAGATTTTGGACTTGCCAGCCTCTATAAGTGTGTGAGCTAATTTCTTATAACAAATCAATCAATCAATCAATTAATCAATCAATCCTCTTGGTTCTGTTTCTCTGGAGAAACATGTCATCCCACATCCCCTTCTTTTTTTCCTTAAGGATTACAATTCCTATATTTCCATATAATGCATATTAGAGTACCACCTGGATTTCCCATTTTCAGGTTAAAAATTTATCATACAAGAGAAATTAAAATTGATTAGGGATTTATTAAAATATCAGCATTAAAATGATGATTATACAGTCTCCTATAGATGTCAAAGTTTAGGAAGTGAAATGAATAATTTAAGCAAAAATTCATGTCACACTGAGTAATATTGGAGTCAATCAACTTTTGTTCTCACAGTCTCTATTTCTATTTTTATACCTGTAATCTTGCAAATTTTTTTTTCTTTAGCTATTTTAATGAATGCTGGCATAAAGATTTTCATTTTAATACAAATTTAATAAGGAATCCATTTTATTTAATGGCCAGTAAAATAGCATTAGTCCATAACTAAAAAGTTTATACTTCCAAACTGTGATGGCTCTAAGTTATGTAAATTAGTTGATAAAATATTAACATCAAACTACTACTAACTTATGTCACTTGCATTTACTACATGGGTCTCTTAACTTTTTGCAGTGTATTCAGTCTTGCTCCATTACACCTAGTTTGGCTAGATATTGAATATGTTGTAATATGAGAATATGAATATGAACAAAGCAAACTTTTCAAAACACTAGTGTGACTACATCAATCCCTTGTCACTGACCTCTGTTTTCCAGGATACATTAGGCACTCTTCACACAGCCTCAGTTGGCTTGTTTCCTCACTTTCATTTTCCTGTTCTCTCATGCCGAAGTTCTATGTATTTTCTCACTAGAATGTTTCCCAAGTTCCTCGATTTTCCACATTTCTATCCCTTCCACTTCCTTGTTTCAAAATGATTCCACCTTCAGACCTTCCCTCAATCTCCCTTTTCTAGGCAGGTTTTCAATCCCCCTAAGTCATGCCCCCGTAGCATGATATTCCTCACCTAGCACAATTTTATATTATTTATTTTTATATATTATTTATTTTTTGTTAATTTTATTTGATTCCTCTCTCTCTTTCTCACTGGATTATAAATGCTTTGAGGGCATCAACATGCTTTGGTTGTTATTTTTTAGCTTGTTTTGCCATGGACTCCCAGAGCCCACACAATGTTTGGCACATACTAAATGCTTAAGAAACAATTGTTGAAGTAGTAAATAAATAAATCACAGTGCTTTATGATCCATTCAAACACCCTAGTTTGTCTTAGAAGTATCAACAATTCTAGAGAGAAAAAGCATGTATAATAAAGGTGTTATGTGAAAAAAAACAGCAACATTCTTTTTAAGCACTGAACTTAAATCTTTGTTTTAACTTAGTTGTAAAATGAAACAGCATTTTAATTTTCAGTAGATCCTTCTCTTTACTGTGTTGAGTAATTTTTGTGCTAAGTAAACTTTTTTTATTAGACTCGCTCTCATAATTTTGCCTAGCTCCTGTCTTTTCCTTTTCTCCTTTTACTCATGAATATAATCAAACAATCTAAAGAGAAATGCTGAGTAGAAGGAAAAAATGTACTCAATAAACTGTGGGAAAAAGCCTAACTTTAAAAGAAATCATAGATATCCACAGGATGTAAAAATTAATTTTTCACTAAAAGTTCATAACCTATAGGTAGTAAAACTATAGATCTGAAAAAGATAGCTATTAGAGCAATATTTTTCAAAGTCACTCTGTTACAAGTTTGAGGTAACTATTTGATTGTGGCTGAGAGTGTGTTAAATGATATAAGGTTTTCATTTTGCAATATGGGTATAAAGTAATTTACTTGACTTTAAAAATAAAGGACATATGAGCATGCTTAATTGGAAAAATACTTTTATGCATTCTTTCCCCCTGCTCTTTTCCATTTGCTGTCAATTAAAAATTGCATTGGCTAATAACTCATGCACAGTTGCCAGTTACTTTACGTACAACAGAGGATTTTGGAGTGTGAAGATAAAAGAGAAAACCATACTGTAGCAGTCAGAATGTGGAGAAACCAAAGTGGGATTTTCCGGTGGAGAATTTTGGAAATCGATGGGACCCACACTGTAGGAAAGCAGCAGGCTCCTTTTAGCAGATGCCCCCTTTCTGCCTATTGCTGGAACGTGACACGTGTGTTTATGCAGGTGAGGCTGCTTCATCAGTTGGCTCCCATTCAATTCAGAATGTGATCTATCTCATGGGCAAAGTCACAACAGATTTCATTTGGTTCCAAGTGGTATAGGCTTCTTCTGTATCACAGAAACGTCCTGCACCTCCACCTTCAGGTTAATGTAATATTTGTGTCAGCCTTGACTTCTTCCTTTTGTTTCTGATTTATGGTTTTGTTTTGTTTTGAATCAGCTATGGTAAGTGTTGGCATCTCCTCAGCTGCCACTTCACAGAACTGTGGTGACCAGAGCTTGAGAAGAATTCAGGTACATTGCTATTTACTGAACTTGCTCACAAACATGTGCCCTTACTAGTTCTCAGAATTGGCTGCATATCATTTTAACTTCCTGGAGATTAAAAAAATTCTAATATCTTGGTTTTATCACTAGAGATTCCCATTTATTTTGCCCAGGGTGTGACCTGGAGATGAGGATCTAAAACTCTCTAGGTGACTCTAATTTGGACGTTTTTGAGTTAGAAATAAAAAAGATTGATATTTGATATTTAGTTATTGAAGCTAACATTGTTATCAATGTGCTGCTAAAGATGTATAACTTTCAAAAATGGGATATTGGAGTTTGTGATATTAATCATGTTTAATTAAGAAATTTTATAGGTAATGGGAAATGTTTCTAATGCTGTTATAAAAATATAGGACTGAGAGTTCACTGCCTGGGGAGCAGCAATAAAACAATGTCTTAATTTGTAGATGGCAAACAATCTGGAGAATTCATTCAGTGAGTACTGGTGCTAACATACAAACAACTGTAAATATTTTATGGGAAAATGGGCAGATTATTTCATCCAACAATAGCTACCCTTCATGTTACTTACTTACGAGAATTGTTTGACATACCTTTTTTTGTCTGATTTATGCCTGTGCATTTTTGTAAATTTCTTTTACACAGGAGAAGACAAAGGCATTATAATTTCATAGTTCCTTCCAAAAGGAAGTGTTAAATTTGCACTTATATAGGACCAAAGGGTTTAATCAGTACAAGAATGAATGTTGTAAAGTATGCTAAACATTTTATATAATTGAAGAATGGAAATATTTCTTACAAGTAGAATGCCCTTGACTATTAATGTCTGCACAGAAACTCTATCAGCATAACATTAGTAAGGTTGACTTGGATGGGTCTTTCAGCTTGCAGAAATAGACACAGTGAAAAAACAATTTTTTTAATTTATATATAAGACAAATTATGGATTTTTCTAATTATTTAAGGTATAAGTAACCTATGAATAAATTTTAATTTCTGATCATTATATTCACTAGTGAGTGAAAAGATAGCCATTTATAATTTTCAGTATAGTCTTAAACTGTGACAAAAGTAAAAGAAGATATGTAAACCATGCTGCTTCATATTTTAGTAGATTCAGCAATGCTGTAAACACTCTAGTTGCATCTGTGTCCTCATGGTAAATCTATTTATCTTTACATAGTATTTGCCCCTTAAATTTTTCGCAGACCTTTTAAACAGATTTTTTTCTCTATCTATTTTGTCCTTGGTTGAATAACTGAAAATCATTGTAGACATTTGTTATCTAGTAACAGTCCCTTGTGTATTTATCAGAAGCTTCATTGAGTGTCTCTTCAATTTTTTATTAAAAAATATGAAGCTTTAATGGAAAGGACAGTTATTAGAGGTAGCCAAAAGTGGACTAAAGCCTGTAAATAACATTGCATAACTCTCCCAGGCAAATCCTTAAGCCTCTCTGATTTTAATTCTCTCAGCTGTAAACAAGGGATAAGTCTACCTACAATTTCATTTTCAGAGACTTTTCAGTGCTATTCTGGTCCCGCTGGACTCCCAGCCGGATTTCCGCTGATGTCTCTGGTAGGGTGGAGTATACTTTCCGAGGGCTTAGGGCCTGGTGTGGTGGAAATGCCAGCCCCACAGAGAGGTGAGCGGTTCTTTGCCTCCTCCCCAGACCCCAAAAGGAGGGATTCCTTTGGTTTCCCTGAGTGATGGAAGGTCCTTCCCTGAGCCACCAAGTGCGTCGAGGTGGGGTGTGCGAGTCGCTGGGATCACAGAACAGTATTTCTCAGGTCTGATCTCTAGCTACACAGCTCCAATGGCCTTCCCTCCAGAGGAGGGATTTGCCTACCTGGGCCACCTGGAGGACAGCAGAGAAGCCTGGCCTGCTTGCACGCAGAGTTGGAGGCAGGGATGTAGCCCCCTACAAGGTCTGCAACTGGGCCGCCCCTGTAGGCTAAGCGGCCCCTGCAGGAGCTGGTTAGGGCATGGTGATGGGCTCCCCAGCCCTGTCTTCCTTGGCTTCCCTGTTGCTAGTGGTACCATCCTTACCTGTAACCACCTGGTGAGAGATGGAATGCTCATGTATTTTCTTCTTTTGTTCCTGTTTTGTTTTGTTGTGCTTTATTTTTTGTGAGCTTCTTTAATGTCATCTTCCAAATTTCCTATTGGATTTTGAAAATTCTACTATTCTATTTATTTATTTATTTAGTGGTTTCTTTTTCAATTAATTTTAATTGGAGTAGAGTTGCATTACAATGTTGTGTTACTTTCTGCTGTACAGCAAAGTGAATCAGCTATACATGTACATATGATCTACTATTTTATTTTTAATCTAGGTAAATTCCTTCTTGTTCTTTAAAACTCCTTTGAAACAAGCATTACGTTACTTTTTTTATGGCAGTTTCAACTTTATCTTCAAGATGTTACAGTTTACTTGACAGTTTCTTCTTTTCTCTTAGCATGGAGACTTCTGATTTCCATTTTTCTGTTTGCTTATTTTGTTTTTGGCTTTTCATATTTCAGGCTTTCCTCAAATCTCTGGGGACCTTGGTTCACATTTGCTACTAAGGAACTAAAATGGTAATAAGAAGTTCTGTGCACCCTGCAGCGTATTGCTAATGGGTTTCTCTGGAAGGAATTGGGCTTTTTTTTTCCTTTTTTTTTTTTAAGTCTTACAGAATCTCATGAAGGATGAAATCTTAATGGTACAAGTTAGTATGATTCTCAAGATTTCTGAGAAAACTTTGGTTTCGTTGTACAGAAAAGAATATAGCTGGGGGAAAGTCAGAGGGTGATGGGGGGAAATGGTTTTTGTTCTGAGTACACAGTACCTTACAATCATATTATACAGCACTTGTTTCAAAGAGTTATGAGGTATATTCATCCAGATGAGATGGTCTCTGCCTATGTCCTACAATGATGGAGTTCAGAGAGAGATGTATGTGCTCCTTGGAGTTCTGAGATGAACCTCACTCACTCAGACATTATTATTGGACTCTGTACATTTTGTGAGGCATTTGGAAGATGATTGCAGCTCTCTGCCATGTATCCTGAAGGACCAACTTTCTTCTGGATCCTCTCATCAATAAACCTTATGATTTACCGTGAAGCTCAGGTTTGTTCTTTTTGTTAATCTTTAATTAATCTTTCTCTTTGTTATTTATTAATATACTCATCACAAAAACTATATTTGTAGAGCTACTCAGTTCCTCTGCAAAGGGGCTTCTCTAGGCTCCTTCCAAGAGTCTATAAGCCTGCCTGCCATTGTTCTGGGAACCAAGGGTGAGGGGCTGGAGAAAATTCATTTTTAAGTGTGCAAACTTCAGTCTCCTCATTCTGTTTTAATTATGACACCTATCCCAGCTTCAGTTAGTCCTAGTTTCCACTCATTCAGATCATCTTTCATTCAAGTTGCTAAGGACCAGTTTCTTGTTTTCTGCTGAGTTGGCAGAGGATTAATTATGTAGTCTGCTAACCAAGAGATATCTGGGCACAGTAATACTCCTTATACAGACTTCCAACCAGTCCTCCTGTTGACCAACCTAGAGGGACTCTTGTGTCTCCAGATCCTAAGACTTATTTAGGTTCTATGACATGAACCACCTTGGCTTTAAAAAATTTTTTCTCTAATCTGCTAAATCTGCTACCATCATATATCTAATTTCCAGCTACCCAAATTCTGTTGGCATGTCTGTTGTGGTTCTTCTTCTATTTTCATTAATTTTTTTGGGGGGTGGCTTATACTTTTTAAATTAGTTTACTGCCATTTTATGGGAATTTCATTAGGCAATAGAGATAAATATATGTGTTCAGTCTGTTATGTTTAGAAAGAAGTATATATTCATTTTCTGTATGAATTTGGACATCAATTCAATAAATATGATCTGGTACTATATATTTTCTAAGGTTTCTTACTGTGTTAACATTACATACATTGCATATAAATAGATGACTATACTCCAAATAAGTCTCATAGAAGTTTCAAAGTTAACTAGACACAGGGTAAGGAGAATGGAATACAAATGCTGTTGTAATGGTGAAACATTTCATAGAAATATTCCAAGAAAACTTTCCTCAAAGTAATCAACATGAAAAGTCTACAATATGATATAGTCCAAACAACTGGTTCCTTAGGGTCCTTGCTATACACAACAACATACACAGATCACTTTTCATCTGTTGCCAATCAAATAGAAAAACCTTTACCCAATGGTGGCAAAGATAGCAGAAAGACCTTATTCTATACATTTACAATGAAATCAATTCTAGTTTAAGGTATTATGAACTGACAAATTTAAAAAAATAATTTCTAAGAATTAGAAATTTGTAAGAATGCTCATAATTGATTTTTTTTGTTTTCCATAAGATTTGTTCATTCCCAATGTCAATCTAGCTGTGCTGTTAAGTACTAAGAAAGCGTATGAATTGAGATTGTCAGATTTTGTCAGTTTTAATGTAGTTGCTGTTAAGCATATGTGACAGTAATGAGTAACTTCATTTCTTATCCTTATGGACATTATGTGAATCCTATCAGATACAGTCACAGAATTCAGAAGAGAAGCTTTAATGCTGCAGCTACCTCTACACCTAATATTTATAGTACCTGAGTAGTTATTCCATGTTTTAGGCAGGATAATCATCAAAAATATGCCTAGGATGGTAAAATTGGATCATTGGCAAGAAGAATTTCATCAACACCATATTTTATAAATAACTGAAGTGACATAAAATCACATGAAACTATTTTCCAGATCTTATACATAAGAGAAACAAGGGCATTTTTAGTTCCAAACGTAATCCAAGGTTTTCAAACTTAATTCATAATTTGGACTCTGCCCACTTACCCCCAAATAAAGCATATTCATTATTCTTTGATCACAAATGAGAAAAGTAGAGACTGATCAACTTATGTGATAAAGGGACATGGATCAGTTCACACAGCCAAACTGCAAGAAGCACAAAGCTGACTGAAAACAGATTTGAAAGTTACAGAACTCATTCTCTCTCGCTGCCTCTCTCTACAGGCCTTCTTTATTCCCTTCAGTAAATAGACCACAGTTTTCTCTAGGTGGAGGAGGGTGAAGTTTAAGTCACTTACAAAATGACATCCTCCCAGATTTGGAACAGTGAGGTTTAAAGCTCTGAACTCCAGCTTGAGCTCAAAAGTCCTGGGAATGAACTTTCACTGGAGTTAGAGGTCATGAGTACTGTTACATCTCCCCCCCTCCCACCACCAATTTCATCTTTACCCCCACCCAATTCATATGTTGAAGCCCTAACCCTCAGTACCTTAGAATGGGACTGTCTTTGGAGACAGGGCCTTTAAAGAAGAGATTAAGTTAAAATGAGGCTGTTAGGTTGGGCCCTAATCTAATATGACTGGTATCCTTACAAGAAGAGGAAACTTGGAAGCACAGAGAGACACCAGGGGTGCACAGTACAGAGGAAAGAACCTGTAAGGACACAGTGAGAAAGTGGCCACCTGCAAGCCAAGGAAAGAAGCCTCAGATGAAACAAAACCTGCTGACACTTTAATCTTGGACTTCCATCCTCCAGATCTATGAGAAAATACTTTTTTTTTTTCTTTTTGTGGCACACAGGCCTCTCACCATTGTGGCCTCTCCCGTTGCGGAGCACAGGCTCCGGATGTGCAGGCTCAGTGGCCATGGCTCACGGGCCCAGCCGCTCTGCAGCATGTGGGATCTTCCCGGACCGGGGCACGAACCCGTGTCCCCTGCATTGACAGGCGGACTCTCAACCACTGTGCCACCAGGGAAGCCCTTTCTCCCTTTTTTTATTTCCTTTTTTCTTTCATTTTCCTCCACCTTTCCCCTTGGTAATTTATCTTTTGGTCTATGAATTTATATGTATTTAAAAATATACTTTATCTAGTATTTTTGGTGTTTTATATAGAGTATGTTTATCAGGACATGCAGTCTACAATAATTATTTTAACTGAAGTTTGGGATCATATTTTAAGCTTATTTTTGCATTTTATAAACTAATATACATTTATTGACTTTTATATCAATTTCCTTTTCTCCTAAAAGCCTACGGTACTTACTAAAGGCAAATGTTTTAGTCCCTAATTACATGGCTAGAAGGCACAATTGAAATTGTATAAATATATTATTTGTTAAATGTCAAGAAAATTCCCTTACCACCCATACCTAAGGCGACACTGAACCTTAAAGAATATATGACATGTATGTTATACCTGATCTTTTCCCTTCGTTCCTTCTGCAAACCCCTTACCCCTTCATCATCTCTCTTCTTGATTCCTCCAAGAGGCTGCTTTATCACCTCCCCAACTAGGGGCCACTTTCACATGGTTGCCAGACTTAGCCTCCTCTGGATATGTCAGTTACCTGCATCACAGACCTTTGTGGAGTCCGTTGCACACCAAATACAAATGCCTTCACTACGTCACCTGGCCAGCACCGTCTCTCTAGTTTTAACTCTCCATGCTCTTCATCATGAACCATGTGGTCTGGTTAGAATGAACTTAATGCTCCTATGCTCGGCTTTGAGGGAGGAGCTCATGTTGTATGCATACAGGCAGACCTAGGACATATTGCAGATTTGGTTCCAGACCACTTCAATAAAAAGCAAATATCACAAAAAGTGTGGGTCACATGAATTTTTGGTTTCCCAAGTGCATATAAAAGTTATGTTTACACTATTCTGTAGTTTATTAAATGTGCAATAGCATTATGTCTAAAAATTGTACATATCAATTTAAAAATACTTTATTGATTAAAAAATGTTAACCATCGGGCTTCCTTGGTGGCGCAGTGGTTGGGAGTCCGCCTGCCGTTGCAGGGGACACAGGTTCGCGCCCCAGTCCGGGAAGATCCCACATGCCGCAGAGCGGCTGGGCCCGTGAGTCATGGCCGCTGAGTCTGCGCGTCCGGAGCCTGTGCTCCGCAACGGGAGAGGCCACAACAGTGAGAGGCCTACATACCGCAAAAAAAAAAAAAAAAAAAAAAAAAGGGATTCCTATTACTCTCTCCTTCCAGTGTCCATGGTGTCCAGCAAAACTTTATTTTCACACTTGTTCCCTTTGGCGAGTAGCAAGAGTACTCTCTTTAGACAAAAGTAAAATCAGTTTCTGTTTAAGAGTAGCAAGAAAATAAACAGGGGCATACCAGACAATCAAGCAGGAAAATATATCCTAGGTTTTCTTCACCAAATAAGATGCGAGAGTACATGTGTGTACCTGATGGGGGGAAAATGTGTAAGCAAAATTTAATATAAATTAATTGGTGAATTTTGTAGGTTATGAAGTATCCCATTAGAATAAGTGCATTTTAATCCTAGCATACATGTCCATAAAAACAATTTGCTTCAAATTCTGAGTATTTAAGAATCAAGGACTAATCAGTTTGTCAAGACGTGTTGCTTAGATTGGGCAGGGACCTGGGACAAATTTGAGAGTAGCTTATGAATATTTTACCAGAGTGGAGGGTAGAGGAAAGAAGTATGAAGAAGAACCCAGGTGCCCCCTATAAAGCCAGTTCAAGGACCTGAAGCTTGGGTATCCAACTGTCTCATTGTTCAAAGAGCCTCATTCAGCAGCTGTCACACACCCAATCCTCCCTAGAGAGGTGAGTGGCCCCCAACTTTCTTCTCTGTGTTAAAAGGTCAGTGAGGGGGACTTCCCTGGCAGTCCAGAGGTTAAGACTCTGTGCTTCCACTGCAGGGGGCACGGGTTCGATCCCTGGTTAGGGAACTAAGATACTACATGCCACGCAGTGTGGCCAAAAAATGGAAGAAAAAAAATAGTCAGTGAAGTTAACCCACAAGCTGGTTAGATATCAAAAAAAAAAAAAGGAACATTTGGCATAAATTTAATTTTAGAACATTATAAAGGAGGCTAAATTTTCTTAAGCAAATGCTTAAATTAATACCGAATCATTGTAACTGTATCTAAAGATCTGTATTACACAGGATATATAATTCTTCATATTTAAATATTAATATACTGTAGATAACTCTAAGCCTTACGCTAAAGCCGAATAAAACCCGAAAGGTTTTGTCTTAAATCAAAAAGTTGCAGTAAATTATTTCAGTTTTGATGCCTTTTTCAAGCATATTTCAAAAAGGGAGCCCATTTTCCTCTACATTTCTATAGCAGTAGATTTTAAGTGGTGCAGAATATGGGAAATATCCAAATGGAAATTCAGCAATCTTTTTGTGTAAAATATGAATTAGAAAAGCAACATTTCACAGCATTCGTTTCAGCATTTAATTCAAGTGGAATAACCAGAAAGGCCCCATTGTCTTCAAGGGGAGATGACCTGAAAGGGTTGGGCAAAAGGGCAATGAGACTTAGGGAGAAAGAGAAAAGTGATTACATTAATTTTAATGGCATAATAGCAGCTTTCAATAAGCTTTATGACAGCAGAAAAGATTTTTTTTTCCCTTTGCATTTTTTGTTTTTGCACTTTAGGACAGGTGCAGTGTCCTAAACTGCATTTTGCCAGAAATCTAATACAGATAATTTATTGTATCCCATATTCTCAAAGTTCAAAAAAGAAAGTCTGAGGGCTTAAAATATAATGGACTCTAGAGTCATTGCGAAAACTCAACTGGAGTCCTGAAGATTTCCTTTTAATTTAATTTTATTTATTTATTTATTTATGCGGTATGTGGGCCTCTCACTGTTGTGGCCTCTCCCGTTGCGGAGCACAGGCTCCGGACGCGCAGGCTCAGCGGCCATGGCTCACGGGCCCAGCCGCTCTGCGGCATGTGGGATCTTCCCGGACCGGGGCACGAACCCGTGTCCCCTGCATCGGCAGGCAGACTCTCAACCACTGCGCCACCAGGGAAGCCCTCCTTTTAATTTTAAAATGCACTTAACAGAAAAGCTGTAAAATGGTACCAGAACACTGTTTTCCACATTCTTTCCATAAGAAATAACATGAATTTCCTGAGAGTCTGAAAGTGTAAGCAGAGGGCTTGAAGCTAAAATAGAAGACACGCTGTTTTAAAGAAAGACCTCATGTCTCTTTGGAACATTTGCTAGACTAAGAGGTCAGCAACCACATTTGCCTTAGGCAGACTTACCTCTCAGTCTAGACGTCAACTACACCCTATTGTTTCGTGGTCCTTTTTATACCCTACGGTCAGAATGATACTGTCCAGGTCTCTCTGCTATTGGCCAATTCCTTGGACACTACAAAATGTAGTTTTCTTTAGGAACTTTTTTCTGCACACCATAATGTGGTCTTGGTAACCACAGAAGTGATTTCAATGAAGTCTTTAAGAAAATAGGGAGAAATCTAAGAATCTTATCCAGATGGTTATTGAATGAAGATGACCTAGAGCTTTTAGTTTTCCTTAAGATCAGGATAAGCCATCAATATAAAGCAATTGCTGAAAGGTATTGAAATAAGACAGTCAAAAGAACGTATTGTCCAGTTGAGAAGAAATATTTTATTCAATATGAACAGGACAATGAAAAATGATAGGACCTTCAAAGGGGAAGAACTAAAATGATGAAAAGTCTGAAGCCGTATTATATAAGGACTCCACTAGAAACCCAAAAGTGCCTTATCTTAAAAAGAAAGGACTTGGGAGGAAGGGGAGGAGGAGAATGATCAGTGGTTTTAGATACATGACCAACTTTCATTCAGGAAAAGGATTAGAATTCTGGTTAGCTTCTGATGGCAGAGCCAGAACAAAGCGGTGAAAATTATGGGGAGTTAGCTGGTTGCCCATTACTGAGAAGGACTATGTGACAATCGAGGTTGTTTTGCAGTAGAAGGGTTTGTTTCAAAACATAACGGTCTCGGGCTTCCCTGGTGGCGCAGTGGTTGAGAGTTCGCCTGCCGATGCAGGGGACACGGGTTCGTGCCCTGGTCCGGGAAGATCCCACATGCCGTGGAGCGGCTGGGCCTGTAAGCCATGGCCGCTGGGCCTGCGCGTCCGGAGCCTGTGCTCCACAACGGGAGAGGCCACAACGGTGAGAGGTCCGCGTACCGCAAAAAAAAAAAAAAAATAATGGTCTCTCTAATCACTGGAAATGTTCAAGGAGAAGCTAGATGTTCTAGAGGAGTGAAATTATTCTAATAATGATAGCACAGGTGATATTGAACTTACCTTCTGTCTCTATCACATAGGTATTATTATCTTTTAGACCTATTGAAAGAAGAAACTGTCATCCAGTTTTATCCTATAAAAATGTGTCTAGTTATATATAATACATGCCTCATTTGTCACAGAGTATACCAAATATATATTAAATATTTAATTTAACAAATATTTATCCAACAGCTATGTGTTGCAGGTAGTTTGCTAGATGGTAGGGATAAAATAAAAAAAAAAAACAAGATAAACAATGTCCTTGGCCTTATGGAGATTCTCTTCTGCTAGTGGTAATCTCCAATATGATAAGTACTAAACAAAAGTAGAGTATTTGTTGTAACTGAAGCCTAAAATAAGTGCACAAAATGCAGAACATTTGTAGAGGTGGAGGTGGGAAGTATTTTTTCTGAAGATACAAAATTCACATTGACTGCTGCAGGCTAAATGGTACTCATCCAATGAAAAAGATTGAAGGGTTGGAGGAGGGGGACAGAGCAAACCTGTTCCAGGCAGAGGGAACAGCATTTGTGAAGCCCCAAAGATGAAAAGGGAGTGAAAGCGAGACAAGAACACCCCAGGTTTGATGAACTAAAAGGAATTCAGAATCTATATTACAAAGCACTAGCTAAACTCTAAGCTCCCTGGCATCAACAACTTTCTTTTTAACCATGGAATCACAGTGTCCATCACACGAGCTGTTAACTAAAAGTTGTTGTATAAACATGATTTTGTATGTTATCTCAGTAAGGAGTTGGTGTGAAGAGATGTTAAACTCTTACAAAGTTAAGCAGAGGGCCTAGTAAGAAATGTTAAAATTTTTGATTGATCCTAAGAGAAATTAGGGATCCAGGAAATGGTTTTAACCATATAGCCAGTCAAGGGCTATTGCTTTTGTAAAAGACCTAGATATGGCACAGAGACAAAGCCTATGTGACATTATGATCAACTATAATACATCAATCCAGACTTCCGCAAGGTACTTTTATATCAATCATACCTTATCACAAGTCTTCTTAGTAAAAACATTCCCAGTATCAGACTCACAATATGTGGGTCATTTATCTGTAATTCATAGAATTGGCTTTATTACTTCTATTTAAAAAAAAATACAAACTCAGCCTTTTATTTTTAGTTAGATATATACAAATATTTAACTGTTAATTTTTAAAAATTAATTAATTAATTTATTTTTGGCTGTGTTGGGACTTTGTTGCTGTGCACGGGCTTTCTCTAGTTGCAGCGAGCAGGGGCTACTCTTCATTGCAGTATGCAGGCTTCTCACTGCGGTGGCTTCTCTTGTTGTGGAGCACGGGCTCTAGGAGCACAGGCTTCAATAGTTGCGGCACGTGGGCTCAGTAACTGTGGCTCGCGGGCTCTAGTGTGCAGGCTCAGTAGTTGTGGCACACGGGCTTAGCTGCTCTGTGGCATGTGGGATCTTCCTGGAGGGGGCTCGAACCCACGTCCCCTGCATCGGAAGGTGGATTCTTAACCACTGCACTACCAGGGAAGTCCTGTTAATTTTTGAATGTTAAAAAATATAACATGGGGCTTCCCTGGTGGCGCAGTGGTTGAGAGTCCACCTGCCAATGCAGCGGACGCAGGTTCATGCCCCGGTCCGGGAAGATCCCGCATGTCACGGAGCGGCTGGGCCCGTGAGCCATGGCCACTGAGCCTGCGTGTCTGGAGCCTGTGCTCCACAACGGGAGAGGCCACAACAGTGAGAGGCCCACATATCGCAAAAAAAAAAAAAATATATATATATATATATATATATAATATGGATATTTTAGGGAAATTTATTTTTAATTATTAAATAAGTCAAACACAATTATTTCAGATATATTTTTTAAAAACTGAGGTTCAGTTAAGGAAAACAAGTGAAGACAGACCTAATTGCACATACTTAATAGTATGGAGATGAGTAAGTAACTAAAGGACATGGGGGTAACATTTCATGCACAGAAAGACATCATTTCCTAAATTATACCTTAGTGACCTGGAAGAGTTAATTTACCTAACATGGATGAGCAGTTTCCTCACAAGGAGTAGTTTTCTCTTTTCAGTCCCATGATATTATTTGAATAAAAGAACGAGCTAAAGAAATGGACAGAAGTAATCCATCTTTTGTATATTGATTATAATTAATATGAATCTCAGTGGTTGCTACTGATGAAGACAGATTTATTTCTACTAAAATGGTGGAGTCCTTGCTTTCAGAGTTAACTTCTTATTTTCTTTTTTACGTCTCTATTAGTCTTTCACAAAGTACCCGATTAATCTTCAGTGTCAAATTAGCAAGCCCATCAAACATCTGTCTCATCAAATGCAGGCACTGGCAATTCTAGAATAAAGTGATGCTTAACCAAATTCATTCCTGAATCAGAATCACTGTTCATGTCAATTCAGTTTAATCCAGCAAGCTCTATAGTTCATCGATAGACTTATCATTTATACTTCACCCACTTCTAAGAAATAATTTGTTCACAGTACAAAACATACCCACTACTGCAACATTCCCTTTCATCTCCCAGTAAAACTAGAGCTGAAGAAAGCGTCTCAGTGTAGTGAGGACCAGCTAGTGGTGACATGCTAGAGGACTAATAGTCCAACATCCTGAGAGGTGACGAAACGAATTCTTCAATGAGAGCACAAGAAAATTTAAAAGCCTACAACGCTATGAGCAAGTATTGACAGGGCACAATAGGATATGGATGAACTATAAAAGAGGAAGAGTTAAATTTATATCATGAGATGATTACTTGGCATTTAAATGTGAAATAATTGTCTTCCAAGTTTTAAGTGATGTTTCTCATGTGAAATAGATACTACATATCCAGCATGATGATTTTCATTTATTTATACAGATTTAGAACACTAAGATCTAAGGTTGGGTTCAAAGGCCACCTCCATGCTTAGGTAATAATCTTCTTTGCTAAGACCTGTTTTTCCTTCTGCCAACTTCAGTTATCATTCTGGAAATCTTAGTTCTCTTAAGTCTTGCTTAATTTACATTTCTGGCCATAATGGGGTGTTATGGGCTGAATTACATCCCCCCATTCCTATGTTGATGTCCTAACCCCCAGTATCTCAGAATGTGGTTCTATTTGGAGATAGAATCTTTAAAGAGGTAATTCAGCTACAGTGAGGTCATTAGGGTGGGCCCTTATCCAAGGACTGGTGTCCTTTTAAGAAGAGGAGATCAGGACACAGATAGAAACAGAGGGAAGACCATATGAAGACACAGGAAGAAGCCCACAACCTATAAGCCAAAGAGGGAGGCCCTCAGAAGAAATCAACCCCTTGATCTTGGACTTCTAGACTGCAGAATTGTGAGGAAATAAATTTCTGCTGTTCAAGCCTCCCAGCCTGTGGTACTTTGTTTATGGCAAAAAAAAACCCCTAAAACTAGAAAATTAATCCATAGAGGAAATGGGAAATTCTGTAAGAAGTTATAGTCAAAAGAACTCATAATCCTAAGAGTTACTGGTGCATAGAAAAATACCACACTATAGGGGAAATGATGTGCTGCAGACAGATTTCTCCAAGTTTGGAGTTTTCTGCTTTAATCGTCTAAGACAGGCATGAAATTCAGTGATATTCAATATCTTTAGCCGTCTGGCTGTATATGGTTCATTGTACCAACTACTTGTGACATAGAATGTTGCATTTTGAACTTAATCCTATTTTTTTTAAAGAGATACAAGATCAAGAATGTGCAGGTCTGAGCTGAGAGGTGATAATCATAAAGCAGTTAAACTTTTTAGGTTCATGTAATTCCTAAGTCAATGCAACGTATCACTGATTAATTTTATTATAAACAGACACCACAAAAGTAGGAAGAACAATTAAACTGCTAATTAGCTAAATGAGCCCTAATAAAGATATCATCCAATTATCCGAATGTGTCACATTTCCTTTATTTATAAGTCTATTTATCCATCTATATTTAATGAACTATTTTAAAGCAAATTCCAAGTGTCATGTCACTTCATCTCTACATATTTCACATTATCTCTAAAAATGTGGATTTAAAAAAATGTAACTATAATGTTGTCATTGTATCTAACTAAAGTAAAATAATTCCACTATCATCTTAGATCAGTCCATAATGAAATTTTCATGCTTGCTTCAGAAGGGTGTTTTTACAATTTTTTGTAGGTTCAAGTAAGGATCTGAAATAAGGCCGATACATTGTATTGGATTGTGTCTCTTAAGTCCTTCGACCTAGAGCAAAGCATTCAAGCCCTCCCCTTGCGCTTAATTTATTTTTTCTCTTTGTTGTAAAGACTGAGTCAGTTGTCCTGTAGAAAATTTCATATTCTGATTTTTCCATTTGTTTTCTTCTGGTATCATTTAACTTGATTTAATTTAATCTCTAACATCCTTATCCACATTTCCTGTAACTCTAGATTAGATCTAGATGCAGATTCCACGTTTGGGGAAAGAATACTTCATGAGTAGTGCTGTAGGCATCACATCATGAGTAGTATTGTGGGTATCACAACAGGAGGCAGGTCATGTCTGTGGTCCCACGTTTAGCTGTTGACTTGTGGTTTTAGGTTGCAATATCTGATCCTTCCATTGCAAGTTTCCCATCCACCCTTTACCAAATGGTTTCACTGAATGATGATTACTGCTTGAAACAATTATTTAATTAGGCACAGAAAATTGGTTATTTTCTAATTTTACCGTGCCTTGAACAATTTAGCCTAAGTTTATCTATGAAGAAAATAATTTTTCTTCTTGGCTGAAATTATTTGCATACCCTGAAATACAGGTAGAACGAAAGGGACAGAATAAGTTGTAGGTGCCTTAGTTACTTTCAATACTTTCAATGATTTATTTACTTGTGCGTCATTTGGTTTTCTCTCATTTCTTTGATAATCATCATGAACTTATGGAGGTTTATACATACTTGCTCAGAGGCACACTGATATTCTTTGGGCTATTCCAACGCACTCGTTAAGAGTGTTACAGAAGCAAGAACTGTTTGTGCCTTTTATTTTATCATTCTTAATTCAGAACACTTTTTGTCATCTAGTGACACTTTTCTGAGTATTTTTCACTATTATCCCTTTAGACATCAACAGTAGAGGTACACTCTTTAAGTAGAGGTACAGTATATAATGTAGAAGTGCATTATTAAGGTCACATCACCTAAGAGTTAAAAATTCAGCTAATATATTCATTAAGGAAAGATCACATATTTACAGTAGTATCACACATAAGAAAAGGCTTGCAAAGAGAGAGGTCAAAAAAGCAAAATTCAAATGCAAAATGGTTAACTTTGGAACATAGCAGGAGTGGCCTCCTGTTCCTACTGTCTCCCTGGGCAGCAGCAGTTATGGTGGGAGGAACACGTGATTCTGATCTGGAATCTGTATTCTTTACAAAGAATAACAAACAGTTTCTATAATTAATCGACAGGAAGAACAACATATAAAGCATTCCTTTTGTTATTCCAAGTGGACCAAAATGTAAAAATTGCTAAAGGAAGTCCCAGAAAGTTTAGAACTTGAGAAGATCTTAAGAAATATCTAGGGAAACTTTTTTTATGTAAGAGCAATCTATTGGCCAAATGACGTGCCATAATCACAAACACAGAGATACAGCCAAGTGGAGAATTCACTCCCGGCTTTCCACTACTGCGTGTTGATCTCTAGTAAGGAAATAATCACTATGTCCTTTCAATTCTTTATATCTCCCATAATACTACCATAAGGCAATCGGCCTTAATATTTTTTTCTAATATCTTTATGGAAGTACAACTGCTTTACAATGTCGTGTTAGTTTCTGCTGTATAACAAAGTGAAACAGCTACACTTACAAATATATAACCCTATATCCCCGCCCTCTTGCATCTCCCTCCTAAGGTCCCTATCCCACCCCTCTAGGTGGTCACAACACTGAGCTAATATCCCTGTGTTATGTGGCTGCTTCACACTAGCTATCTATTTTATGTTTGTTTGCATTTATATGTCAATGCCACGCTCTCACTTCGTCCAGCTCACCCTTCCCCCTCCCTGTGTCCTCAGGTCCATTCTCCATGTCTGCATCTTTATTCCTGTCCTGTCCCTAGGTTATTCAGAACCTTTTTTTTTTTTTTTTTAGATTCCATATATATGTGTTAGCATACGGTATTTGTTTTTTCTCTTTCTGACTTACTTCACTCGGTATGACAGACTCTAGGCCCATCCACCTCACTACAAATAGCTCAATTGCGTTTCTTTTTATGGCTAATATTCCACTGTATATATGTGCCACATCTTCTTTATCCATTCATCTGTGGATGGACACTTAGGTTGTTTCCATGTCCTGGCTATTGTAAATAGTGCTGCAATGAACATTGTGGTACATGACTCTTTTTGAATTATGGTTTTCTCAGGGTATATGCCCAGTAGTGGGATTGCTGGGTCATATGGTATACCTATTTTTAGCTTTTTAAGGAACCTCCACACTGTTCTCCAAAGTGGCTATATCAATTTACATTCACATCAACAGTCAAGAGGGTTCCCTTTTCTCCACAACCTCTCCAGCATTTATTGTTTGTAGATTTTTTAATGATGGCCATGCTCATCGGTGTGAGGTGATACCTCATTGTAGTTTTGATTTGCATTTCTCTAATGATTAGTGGTGTTGAGCATTCTTTCATGTGTTTGTTGGCAATCTGTATATCTTCTTTGGAGAATGTCTATTTAGGGCTTCTGCCCGTTTTTCCATTGGGTTATTTTTTTATTTTTTTATATTGAGCTGCATCTGCTGATTGTATATTTTTGAGATTAATCCTTTGTCAGTTGCTTCATTTGAAAATATTTCCTCTCATTCGAAGGGTATTTTCATCTTGTTTATGGTTTCCTTTTATGTGCACAAGGTTTTAAGTTTCATTAGGTCACATTAGTTTATTTTTGCTTTTATTTCCATTTTCTAGGAGATGGATCAAAAAGGATCTTGCTGTGATTTATGACATAGAGTGTTCTACCTATGTTTTCCTCTAAGAGTTTTATAGTGTCTGGCCTTACATTTAGGTCTTTAATCCACTTTTAGTTTACTGTTTTATATGGTGTTAGGGAGGGTTCTAACTTCATTCTTTTACATGG